>NC_051192.1:63089989-63399445 GCF_015220075.1 Falco rusticolus
TCACCTTACCAGTAACACTTATATGAAGGAATCAGGTATGACAGAGAGATTCATTTTATGTAAGAGTAATCCTCCTAACTTTTAGACATTTAGTTCAAAAAAACTTAGTTGTCTAGGTTTTCAATAATCAAACAATTTGACTCCTGCTAATGTCTTTAAAGAATCTAAATAATCAGTTTAGAACAAATGCTCAATTTTAAAACCAGCAAAGTGACACTGAGAAGGAAAATAAGAAATTTGCACAAAGAAGTCTTGCAACAAACATGCAAAACTAAACTGAGATAGTTCATTACTAAAAAATGTAGTGAAACAAAATATATTCTATAGTGATACATATTTTCTAGTCAAGTTCCTCTCAGTTATTTCAGTTCCTTACTGAAGAAAAGGTGGCAGTGTTTTACTAAAAGCAAAATGCACAAGCAAACTTCATTCTGAAAAAGTCTCATAAAGGCTACAAAGACTTTTCAAATAGCATCTCTGTACTAATGTGTTCTTTCTCTTAATTTGCCTGTCCTACAGACTTGGGGTAAGACCTAGAAAGACATGTTTGCAATCCTGACTTGAGGAATGGCTTGCACCTGCTGCAATGGATAACAAGTTTCACTCTTCTTTTAGAATAAATAAATCAGAAATCAAATTTAACCAGAGAGGCTCTGGTCTAGACAATAATACCTGAAAAATAATAGTTCAATCATTACGAATGTACTATTATAAAGACAGCAATATCCATAAACACGTTACTGCACTTGTTGCGTTCTAATATTTTTAACCTATCGAGTTGCTAAAACAAGATATAATAATCTAAACAAGAACTATTATAAAATGAAGCTAAACTACCACATAATGTAATTAACTTGCAATGAATCATAAGAAATGTAGATCTTCTCAATCTCTTCAAACTTATTAATGAAAACCTTTCATTCAAAAATGAAGGGAGAGCAAGTCTGAAGAGTACAGGTTTCCTTGAAATAATTGTATAATGATGATGTTGGCCAAAAAAGAACATCATTGTATCTGAAGACCATTAAAAAAATCAAAACCATGGAGAAACATAAGAAGGAAAAGAATTAACATATATTTTTTTACTGTTTAAAAAAATAAAAAAAGGCTAGAAGCATGTTGTCCTTGAGAAACAGCATGCTCATGCTTTGCCCAACATAAGCAGCAGAATAACAAAGTCATGCGTGCTTTGAAACAACAAACCTGCAGGTCACTTGCTGGGCAACGTAAACAAATTGTACCCAAGAGAGGTTTTGAAGGCAGCAAGATGACAATTAATTAATTGTATTCTCTGCCTAGTAAATAGCTTTTCAAATTCCAGACATTCCTTTTAGTAGTATAAGCCCATACAGTTTTCATTATTTTAGCCTATCAACAACAGTTCTTTGTAACTAGAAGCATGCAAGAAAACTTCTTGAAAACGGAAGCTTGAGCCCATTTTCTCGGTTATATTTAAATATACTTAATATCCATTGCACTAAAGTTCCCAATGTTTATATTTGTTAATGTAACTGCTTGTCCAAGAAGTGTCCAGAAGCTGCCTACAATGAAAATACAAAAAAAAAAAAAAAGCAAACAAAAATAAAAATTTAAGTACTTGGTAAACAAGCCACTGGGCAACTCATATATGCCTTTCTCACAAGCTCTACGAGAATGTAAAAACACAAGTAAACTGCAGTTAAGAAAGAATCAACTTGCCCCCAGTCCTTTGGATCTGAAGCACATTCAGGACCTAACTAGTTTTCTGTAACTTATGAAATATGAGGCTGTAACTGGATCACTAGAAAGCTTCAGAGAGGCCTGAAGGACCAAAACACACAGAACTCATCTCTCCGGATAGGAAAGCACAGCACTAAGATCCATATCAGGATCTGAGAATATAAAGAAATGGCTGCAACAACCTAAAACACAACCCGAGCCAATGTGCTGATCTTGATTCCAAACAAATTCCAAAGCTTTTAACTGAGGACCTCCCAACCTGAAGTAAGCATTAATAAGGGTATCCTTATTAATCCTGACATCTTCATGTGTGGCTGATACCACCTTATTCATGCCTCTATCCTGTAGCCAAGTAACAGCCTCCCTGAACTCACTTCCCCAACATGCACCCGTTACTTGGTGGACAACACACTTCCATCACACAGCGGATGCTGCCTGCGGAGAAGTTAGAGCCACAAGACAAAGGGAGGTAAGGCTGTATAAATTCCTTAGCCACGCTATGCTGTACAGGGATCCTCACATTTGGCAGGATTAGGAGACACTAGAAGCAGAAAACGGTAACAAATGTGTAACTGCTATTACACTACTTGTTTGAAGCCTCAGGGCTTCATTTTCCTGCTCAAGTCTTTGATTAGACAACTAAATTTCAGACTACTACTGAATTTTTGGACACCCACGTTAACACACCAACACCCTGAAAAGATGTGCTGCCACCTTTCATGCCATACACACAGATGTCAGCATCAACTCATGTTCCTTCCTGCAGAAACAGTAACCCTCTATACAGCAAAACGGACTTACAATCCATTCTAGCAAAAAACAGTAAGTGTAGGAATCAAAAGCTGGGGCCTCTAAAAAAATACAAAGGAGTGCCATGATACAGAGCTGATTTTTACAAAAGGCACAAGCAAATGTGTCCACTTACTTAACAGACTGGTTGGCTGATTTTATCGTGCATTTTTTTCTGGATATCACAGTCATTTACTTAAGAATCAAAAGATTAAATGTGATTCTTTTGCCTTCAGATTGTCCTGTTAATCATAACTGTAGATTAAAGTTTTCAGCAGTAAAGAAAGAACAACAACAAAAAAGATTCCTTCATGTAATGAGTTTCTTGTATTCCCTTTTTGCAGACAACGACCAAGTTCCATTTAAACTCCTTAAACACAGATTAACTTTGAGGGATCTGAGGTTCCTCAAATATAAGTTTTTCTCTTGTGACTTCTTGATCCAGAAACCACTTAGGAATTCCTATTTACATGGTTCAATCTGCTTCTATCATAGTTTTTTCTTCCACATGCATTAAATTGCAGTCAGGTAGATGTCAGAAGATTTCCAACTGCTAACAATTACACAAAGGAACCATCAACCATTACCTTGCACATCCAACAAAATGTCTTTTTTTCCATCAATCATTACCTTGCACGTTGCCCTATGAATCCTAATTTCTTTGAAGCTTTTAGTTGTCTAAAAGTGTAACTTCTGCACATGTGCCAATGCAGACACATGTATTCAGCATTACAGCTGGGTGTCTGACAGAGAACCAACCCTATTCTACCCATGCATGCCAACAGCACCCGGCAGTCAGAATACAGCATTTGCAACTGCCTGAAGACAGCCGTTCTAGAAACTAACGGAAACAGTAGTCCCTCAATAAAGAGAGGCTACACGACCAAAGCACAGAAATCCACAAAGAATACTTAGCCTTTAAAGGAAAAGCATTTACAAATTTGTATCTGATAAAGCAAACAAAACTGACAACTGAACTTCTAAGAGATGTTTCATTTTGATGAACAGCTGGTAAGAGAGAACAACATATCGTATTTTAGACACCAGGAGATATTAACCCTGAGAAAGCTTGGAAATCAATGTTGTTGCTTCAAAAGTCTCAGAAGACATTCAGAGCAGCCCAGGAAATTCTTAACAAACAGAAATCACTTCTACCTATTTCAACGTCTATGAAACAAGCATTAATTTTTTACACAAAATTGCAATCAATACATAAGGGGAAAGTAAGCAGATAAGCAAAAAATACTTTTTAGGAGTATATTTTGAAACAAGAGGGTATTCTTGATTTTGAAACATAAAAAGATCAAGACCACACCTGTGAAACCCACATATCTAAACTCATATCCACCTTAGCAACTGACTTCCAGCTACAGCTCCACTGATTTCAGTGGGAACTTACTGCTTCTAAAAATGTTAGACCATCTGGTAGACAGCTTATAAAAAGAGAAGAACAACAGTATCTTGATAGACTCAGTAACTGTACTTGCATGTGAAAGTTTTAAAGCTGTGTTCCACGAGTGGATTTTGTAGCCTCTGCCAGCCCTGAGCTGCCCTAGCTACGCTCCTACTGGTACCACTACAACACATCCAATGCCAAGCGCATTTACAGCACATGGAGACACCAGTATGGAACAGACTGATAGACTTTTCTCTAACAAAGATGTACTCATACACACTCAAATGAGAACAGGGATAAACTGGTAGATAATTCCAAAGCCACAGTAACTACTCTACTTTGCAAGCGCAGTTTTGCACTCCTCCTTAACTCCCAGTTGTCAGTTCAGAAGGCAACAGCTTGTGGTTAGATGCACAAATGAGAGATTGATTCATTTTTGCTGCCAGGGTCAACCTGTAGTCATAGCAACAGGCATAACAGGATGAAGAACAGAACGGTTCATAACAGGATCAAGACACAGTACTGTTCATTAGACCAAGAATGGGAAATAATGTCACTACCAATTTTTGCCTTACGAAACTTTCTCAAAAGTTTTGAGAAAGTAATATAAAAAGAGAAAAGTTACGGGAAAGCAAAACCAGCTGAGTTCAAAGCCAAGTGTACAAGGTCCAAAATATCAAGTTTTAAAACTTTAGGTATAAATATTTAAGAGCTTGTAAATCTGTTTCAAATATTGGTAGCAAATTAAAAGGGACTTCTAACTCTCTGTTGTCATTCTGGTAGAAGTTGCTTTCAGAGTTGATTTTCCTCAACAGCTACACCCTAGGAAAGCTGCCTTCCTAAGAGATTACCACAGAGCAGCAAATACAGGGTAGAAAAAAGATTCAGCATTCTCTCAGTTTGTCTTGTAAATATAAAAAATTGTTTAACCCATATCTAAAAGACTGCTTAATGCCCAACCATATCTTTCCAAAAAAAGGAAGTTAGAATTTGTATTTTTAGATAGTCTGGTAAAATATGAACAGTTTACATGAACTAAATGAGTCATTTAAAAAGCCATTTTATCCCCATTAACAGTCATGAACATTAAAACAGTTGTGGTTTTAGATACTGTGTGTGTCTTAATATATTTCTGAAAGACTGCCTTAAAAAACTATCCATCATGTTCAAAACACTGCATCAGGAACCTAGCTTAATTCCAAATTATAAATATAGACCAGCATAGCTTGCCTTTTTGTATTAGCAACCATGTACATAAAATACTGTAAACAAATACTTACTGTACCATGGGAAATTGTAAGAAAACCATTTTTAACTGAGCACTTCCTTTTTTGCCATACTTTTCTGATTCTGGTTTAAAGGGGGAGAAGAAGAAAAAAAAGTGACTCAGTTTTTAATGTATTTAGTATTACGTTGCTTCAGCTCTTAGGACCTAATTTTTTTCCCCTAGTTATAATCCAGCAGTACTTACCCATCACTTTTCTTGTACAGACTACCATTTCGTTCAGTGCCATGTTCCTTGTTTCCCTGAGGCTGATGTAAACTGTAAGCTGTACTCTGACGAATCTGAGAATCCTGAAATATACAGAACAGCAATTTATAATGCATTCCACACCTTCAACCAAAATATCTCCCCTATTAATGAGCTTCAGAGCCTTTCCTTCCTGCTCTAACCCTACAGGGCCACACGAAGAACATTTTTCTTCCTCAATGAGACAGAACAAGATCCACTTATTTATTCAGAGGGCACAACAAAAATTTGAGAAGTAGCCATTAGCAGCTACATTATCAGTCATTATCACCTGCCAAAATCCTCCTACTTGCTTTTATTTAGCTTTACTATTGGCCTTAATATATGGAGGGGTTTACCAAAAAATTAATTGAGCAGCAGGCTTTCCAACTCATGCAAACACTGCAGTGTACAAAGACTAAAAATTATTATTACCTGCAATTCCTAGTGCACCCTTCCATTGTAAAAAAATTACATACAGAAATTTGAAGAAGTAGTTTTCCTTGTGGGAACTGAGTCATTACTGTCTGAAAGCAGAAGAGACCTCCTAGAACCAGTTCAGGTGGCATACAGGAAAACTGAAAAGTTATTTCCATAAGAACAATAACTTAAACCAAAATTTCTTGTACAAAGTAGAATTCTGGGACAGGAACTGACAAGGATTAACTAAACCCTTCTCACTGTTCTTAGAACGACCCAGAGGCAGGACCCACCTGCTGCAAAAGCCCAACTTCTTAAAAAATAAGAACCTGATAATGAGAAATCTGATGTGTCATACTATATTAGCAGTGGTAACATGGGATGGACTTTTCAATGCATACAGTAACAATGAGTAGTACTTATAATTTTACTGTTTTCTTTTCTACTGTCTTTGCTCTATGGATGCAATACACCTCTGTGATACATGGCGGATAATATAAGTATAGCAAGGAAAAAACCCACAAAGCAAGCAACTCAACTATCTGAACTATTCTAAGCAAAAACTTTAAAGAGTTATTAAGAAATAAACTTAATACTTTGATTAAAAAAATTCCTTTTGCTAAAAAGGTGAGAAAGTGTGTCTCATATAATAGGAATATGATCTTGAGATAAAACCTTTTGGGTTTTCACAGTGCACAGATGATAAAGTACAAAGTGATGTTAAAAGTATAGAAAAACTATCTTCCTAATTCATAATTACAATTAGCTTCATACACTTTAATAGCCTAAGTATAAGACATCTCCGGATATAAGCAGGGGAAAAAGACCAACTAAAACCAAGAACGCACTTGGACTGTGCTTTTCCCCAGAGAATGGCTGCTGAGATGGAATGCTGCTCCTTTACAAACTCCAGCAGGATACTCTGCTACCAAATCTACTAATGCAGCCAAAGCTGTTCAGGATCCACCTCCACAGTAGCAGCAACACATGACAGGTCCAAAATATGACGGGAGGAACAGAGCTACCACCTATACCCCTGTTCAGTGCACTTAGGACTTCGCATCTCCAGGCTGCAGGACTTCAGGCTCGTCCCAAATACAGGCTGCAGCACTCCATGGTGCTCCTTTTCAGCAGAAAAAAACCTGTGCCCACTGCCGTATCTCTCAGCTAGTGATCTAGGAAGCTGTCTCAGGTAGCTACAACATTCACCTGAGGCTTTTGAAGACACTACAAAACCACTGCTTAAATGTCCACACCTGACAAAGCACCCCTTCAGATTAAAACCAGTCTGTTTATCATTCCTCACCAGTCTGTTTACACATAATTATTTGGTTTCCTGGCTGCCCAACATAAAACAGAACAACATTTTAAAATAATTCTCTTTGCTCGTTAAGAACCACTGCATGCATACATTTACTGTCGTCTGAAGAAAATCTCATCTGACACTGCCTATTGTGTCCTACCAATGCCTTGATCTCTGCCTCCCATTAGCCAGTAAAGGAACTCCATTCCCAGGATTAGAGGCCTTACAGGAAATTAATTTCAGTTTTCCACATCCTCAATCATGTAAAATTTTCAGGTGACCTCCAACACTTGCCCATAGCACCATTCCCACTGCTTAAGATTGTGCTGCTACTTTTTGTGCACTATTTTCTGCTGCGTTTCAGCTACGTCCCTTCAGCTGTTGTTTACGCTCAGCTGCTCTGTTTGGCCAAACTGGCAAGCCAGTAATACAAGCTTCCTGCCTTACTTCAACCAGAGAGGAAGCTGCTGTAGCTGACGTGTACTTCCACACATTCATTACTATGAACAGTATCTTTAAAAAATGTAATACTATTTCATAAGAACAACTTAAGGACAAGACAAGGAGATTTTCAGTTTTAAATCCTCGGTTCAGGCCATGTCCAAATCAATAGCATCCCACGTGATTGCCACATCAACGTTTTCCACAGCTCTCTGACAAGCAAGTTCATGATTTTGATCTAGTTCCTAACAGACAGGATGCCATATCACAAATCACTCATCACAATTAACATCCTTCTGGGTAATTTCAGCATGCCTTTTCCATATGCAGGCTCCCCAAAGGATCTTCCCTTGTTTCTGGTTTGCATATTGCACATAACATGAATACAACAGGGTCAGATCCCATGGCCACATCAAGAGAAGCAGAAATAATGTACATTACCTATGGAAGGCAATGGATCACTGCAGGATATAGGACATACCTAGTGCAGAGTACTGTCATTTTAAATCTCCCTTGAACATACCAAGATCAGAACAAATTGAAGTACACAAGCCTAAGAAACTGAACTCTGTCCACTTCATCAGCTTTGAAATGCAGATAGGCATAAAAAAAAAAGTGAATCATTTAATTGCAGCATGTTTATAGTGAATCACTTCACTGACCATAAAGAGGTTTGAAATGATTTCTTCCAAAGTCTTATAAAGATCGTCTGACTTGCAAATCAAGTTGAATAGCGTAGCTAAAAACGAAAGAAATGTAAAAACAGCATTCTGTAAGGATGGTCTGTGACTACTGATGACAGACTCCAAAAACCTATTTATCTCTTCTAATATTTGAACACAACAGAACTTTCCACACAAGGTACTTTAACTTATACACAGCAAATTTTGGCTAGCCATTCCACAGCTCCCAGGGAGCAGTATTTTAGACTGTCCGGATCACTCCTGTGTGTAAAGCTGCCAAAAAGCCTTTACAGTTCTCCAACAGCCTGAGCTTCTCTTGCATTTGCACGATAGCTGCCAAGAGGATGTTTCAGAGATCCATCCCTTATCTGTTACAGCCCCACAGAGCCTTCAACAGATGTATCTGCCAGAACCCCCTGCACGCAACCTCTCCTATAACACAGCTACTATAATTTTTGTCAAGAAACACAAAATTTATCCTATTTTGCAGTGGCCTAAATAGATTCTGGGTTCTACAAACTTGTAGAAGAAGCAGAGCAAATCTAAACACTACAGTAAGACTACCTTCAGACAGCGCACGGAAAAGAGAGAAATGAAGGCAATATGACTCTACAGTTGACCTCGAAACTTGTAGGAGCTGTACAGTTTGAAAAATAAAAGTTTAAAAATTAAAAATTAGAGGGGTGTACACACAATGACATGTCAAAAAGAAGTTTCAATACAAACCAAGTTTGAGAAAGTTCTGTGCAGGAGGAAACTATGTATACAGGCACAACGAAAAAGGTTCACTCTAAGTGTGTGTGTCTTTTTTTTTAAAAACACAACAGAAACAATATTCGCAACATTCTATTACTTCATACATTAAGTCCATTTTAATTAAAAATACATGTATCTTCAAAACCTTGCAAGAACATCAAATCAAGCAACTGGATTTGTTTCCCAAAAGAGAATGCAAAGGAAATTACCAATTCGTCTTACAGCAATTTTCTTTCCCAAGAACAAACTTCTTTTTTCTTTTTTTTTTTTGGGGGGGGGGGGGTGTGGTGGTGGTGATAATACAACAAACAGAAGAGGGAAAAAAAAGGACCAGCCTTTCATACCAACAGAAAAAAACTCAAAGGAAAAATCCAGTTTCTTGAAATCTGAATGGAAATCATGCCAACTATTTTCATTAAAACATAGTAACACTTACTCTCCTAGACTTCGGTCACAAAATGTAAATGCATTTCAGGAAGGAAAAAGAAATCGGTTATAGTGAAGGAAATTACAGTGCAACAAGAACAGTATTAGCGGGTCGTGCAGTCAATTATACCAGGATTGTTTGGCATCCCATTGATTAATTGATGTTTTCAAAAAACTTTCAAAATAATTACAGTTCTTCTCATGCTCTGCAGGTAAGCATCTATATCTGAATTTGCAGAATTAAAACTGAATATAGCACAAAGCACTTTTTACACGTGTATTTTTAAATGCAACAAAACCAGTACAAGTAATAAATTTAAGTGTATTATTACATTTTTCAGTCTCTGAAAAGATGCGTGCTCACCACATCTTACATATGCATTTAATACCAGTATCACCGATAAACAAGTAAACAACAGAGAAGCAACATTCCCAGCAACCGTGAAACCCTGTTGCTTCTATTATCTCTCTTGAACACAAACCCAAATAAAATGGGAAGCCTCATAACACAACCTAAACAGCAAAGACTCCTTACTGAGAGTGGGCAATCAATGGTGAATGCAAAGTAGTCACCACTTCCACTATGACCATTAGTCTTTCGTTCCACCAAGCTCAAATTTGGAAGTTTTTAGCAAATGCACCACCCTGTGAGTCCTAAATGCCAGGCTGAACTTAAGAAAGTGCCTGCAAACTGTACGGGACTTTGTAAATGATGGTTATTATCACAAACTTCACATGGGAACAAACAGCACCTCATAGTGAAGTGTGTTTAAGACTGTCTGAATGCCTATCAGCAATTCACAGAATAACAAAATGGTCTGGGTCGGAAGAGACCTTTGAAGACCATCTAGTCCAACCCTCAGGCCATGGGCAGGGACATCTTTCGCTAGAGTACGTTGCTCAACAGCCATCATCTGGCCACCACTAAGAGCTAGAAGTCACCATAACCTTTACGAGAAGATGAAAACAAGACTGGAAAAGATGAAGGAAGTCTGAGCTCTACAGACTAAACTATTTAATTGTGATCCCTCTCAGAAAAAGAATTTGAAAAGGGGGAAGTAGGATCATTCCTCACTTACTCATGACCCAGCAGCCACACAAAGGAAGCTGGCTGGTATTTATCTATATGAAGAGGAATCACTAGCACTCTGAAACAAAGTGGACCAAATATTTAGGATTAGATTATAAAAAAGATGCTTGCTCTCAGATCAGTTTGCCAAATAAAACTACTCCAGAATTCTTTAAATCTAACACCAATCATAACCAAAACTCAAAAAGTACGTACTTGTTAGATTGCCGAACTGACCCAGCTCTTACACATTTGAAAACTGGCATTTTGCAGTAGAGTAGCAAACTTAGTTGTTATTTTTTGCATATGATAATGACAAAAGGTGGTTTGGGATTTTCAGTTTTACGTATTTATACAGTTTGGAATATTATTGTGAGACAAGACTGCACTAATGGGATGTCCTCAATACTGCCAAAGTTCTTCCATTCTCACTTTAAGCAACGTAGGCACATTTGCCTGTTAGTTCACAGACAGTGCATCATCTTGAGTATTTTGCAATATTGGTAACAAAAAGAAAATATTTTGTAGTATGTCTCATATTTTTAGTGGAAATTCATTTTAAAAAACACCTGCCTTTTTCAAAAACATTTACTATCAGCACCAAAACAAAGATCAATAAACAAAAGAAATTAGATGGCTAATAAAAGTTAAAGTAACTCAATTTCAATTACTAACATTACATTAGAGGTAATTAAAATGGGTATTTCAAAGTTAAACCACCTTATATGCTCACCTCTTTCTGATCAACCTGGAGTGCTGATTTTAAAATATCTCTAAGCTGTGTTAATTGTCTTCTTTCCTCATCTTGTGCTTGTTTAATCTTGAATGAAGAAAAACACAGGTTAAAAATAACATTATTGTTTCTTTCAATGCAGTTCTTCCAAACTTGCTACTTAATTAGTTCATTTTTCTGAGAAATGTTCAGCTAAGAATGAAAACACAAAGAGAAAAGATAAATGTGATCTGTTTATTTTCCTTTCTATCTTCAAAAAGCTTGATAATAGCTAGGATGTTGCTGGGTTAAGACTTTGATATTGCCTCACTGTGTTCTTGCTTCCTTGCGTTCGTTATTTTCCACTTAAGTCAGTAAATATTTGAGAGCAAAGGCTGTTCTCTTAACATTTTACACAGTGGGGTCCTGAACTGAAACTAAGGCTTCTGGATATGATATTAAAACAAAATTTTACTCAAAACCTTAGAATGCTGACTATTAAAAGTCAGCCAACCTGAACCATAATGATGTAAGTTGTACTGCAAAAAACTAAGTTTACAACTTTCACAAATGTGAAAGGTTGCTACTCACTGTATAAAGATCTGTCGAGAGTGTCTCAATTGAAGGCTTGAGACTTTCAACTGCTTTTAACCCATCCTGAAAGAAACTTGAAAAAGAAAAAGCAAACTGTTAGTAAAATTTACTTTGTATTTTCTGTTTTAAAAGTTGCCAAAGAAAGACATGCATATTATTATGTCATGCCATAAACTTCAAAACATTAAACATCTGGTTTTTATACATCTTTGACTGCTCCACCTCTTTATTTCCATCATAGCTTATTTTAAGATGCAAAATCACCAATTAAATTCAGAACGCCCACACAAATTTTCCTCATTCTCACCTCAAATACAGGTTCTCATCCCACTTTTTGAAGGCTCAGAACAAGCAAGATTTATTTGTAGAACAGCAAAAGCTCTAGCAGATCTAAAATAATTGTGACTTCTTGGAGCCCAGTAACTTCACACCTGACACAATCTTCCTACTAAAACAAAAGCCCTTTGTTTCCCAAGCATTAATTATGGCCTATATGTGAACTGAATATGTTACATCTTTCTGTATCATATGCATTTTTGTATTGACACAGTAATGTTATCTATGTCAAGTAACCCAGCTCTTTAAAAAAAAAAAGAGTGAGATTTAAAAAATAGATTTAAAGAAACCACAACTATACGCACATTTGATTACAAATTGCTGCACCATTTGCAACAGAAAATATTTTCATTCTGGGAAGCAGGCATGAAAGTGACAACATAACACAGCATTTATGTTGTTGAAAGTCTATTAAATGGATAGAGCAGACAAATGACATACTACAAGTGAAACTGATTTTAAAAGCAACATAGCTATATAGGGAAAAAAACCTAGATAGATTTAGACTGGTCTTTTAAGATGAAAACTTACTGATTTGAACAGGTTAACAATGGCTCTTTCAAGTTTATAGATATGACTTAATTGATCTATAAGCCTACCACAAAAAAAGTACATCATTCTAATGACAGCTTTGTGTTTTATTACCGAGTCCTTCAATTAATTAGAGTGATTCTTTCAATATAGTTTTATCCCACTGCTTATGCAGTTTATGTTTGAGCACAGACAATTTAGATCATTGCTAGATACACTCAAAAAAGACCATCAAAACTAATGCAGCAGTAGCTAATTACCCAAACACATAGCTTTGTTTCAACAGTAGTTTATGAAATATGCCAAATTATTGCGTGGCACTCCTTTGGAACAACTATTATATTCCATGGGACTAGCTGAACCTTATTACGTGTTTCAGAATACAGTAGCAAAACCAGTAACTAATCTATGACAAAAGCAGTTTGTCAAAAGACAGCAAGAACAGTTGAATCTTAGATTTTGAGAAATCTAGAAATGTGTTATGAAGATGTCAAAAGTTTAAAACAAAGCATTGCTTCACTTATTGTGTAGATAAAAGAAAACTAAAACATACTTGCACTGAGCATGAAAATACTTGATCAAGTTCTGAAGTAAGTCCACTCCTTTTTTAATCTTGATTTCATTGACTTTCAGCAGGTACTGTTAGAACAGTAATTCACAAAAGAAAGTAATTATTACTGCTACACTCTTTTTTAACATTTTATTTTCAGTTATATTTCAACAAGCTTTAACAGTTGCAGATTTAGAATGCCTAAAAGAGAGAATGCGTAAAATAGTGGCTTCAAGTATTAATCACACAAAAGCAATTGTCACCAGTGATTTCTGAACCCTGTAGGGATACTTCACCGTGATTAGTTCAAATTGTTAAAACATCCTTGGTGGCTCCTACTGGAGGCCTGGGTTAAAGGAAGCATAAAAGGGTTTGTCTAGTAAATTTAGGAACCCATTCTTAAACCTAGCAGCCCATCTAGGTATCTATCTCACCAGCTGTTAAATTTACTGCTAAATAGATGTCATTAAGGAAGAACCACTTTACTCTCAAAAGTGAGGGATTATGTTAAAACATTTTTTAAATCTATCTTCTGATTTTATCATTCTGTGTACAAATTTCTTATACATGGTAATTATAACAAATTACAGTTTAGCAAAAGATTTTTAAAATCTACTGTCAAGCTGAAAAAAAAAAAGTCTAATTAGTGTCCTTTTGCATTAGGCACAAAGTCTATATTAAGTGGCAGCTCCTCCCCTGAATTCCATAGCACAAAAGTGTCAGCCATGCCAGCAGAAATAAGATTGACCAACCTTACTTACATACTTAACTGTCCATTAAATGATGACAATTTTTAACCCCTGCTTAGACACTGACCTCCAAGCAAAGGAGTGAATGTCATCTTATTAATGCCCTAATGCATATGGTTTTTCCTAACCCCCAGTACATCCTAAACGTTTAAAACCCACTAAAATAAAGCCGTATCCAAGTGCCATCTCTTTCTCTGCTGGTTCAGGTGAACAGATGATTAGCCTAAATGTAGACACATGCACTAGATAGTACTTAGGAGAATAACCTCTACAGCTCCTGTTAATTTAAAAAGGAGCTCTAGGCATCTGGTATTCAGTTCACTCTCACAATTTACTAATGACTAGCCTGTCCTTATGATACAACTTTAACAGGTCACACTTCTGACTTACTATCAAAACCAAAACAAAGTCCCCATATATGACGATTCAGAGGTAACTGAGTATAAACATCTTTTCTCAAAAAATCAGAAGAAATACAGGATACACTTCAGCTATTCCACATTTAAGGTGACTTGATCCAATTTCACAGACTTCACCCTGCGTTTTATTATCACTACAACTGACTAAAGTGAACTTCTCCTTTACTGTGACACAGGAAGACAGAAGTATTTGTTCCTGGTTGTTTCTTAGGAAGGATACAGATGGACAATTAGCTGGCAACATCCATAAGTTTACTGGGTACTCAAATCTTTTCATCAGTTTTGAGTACTTTAGTCTGACTGTATAGAAACGTGAAGCTTTTCAACCAAGTATCAGTGCACGAAGTTACTAAAAGCCATATTCAGGACAACTGCAGTTAAGCTGTTGGCATATGAGTCAAATTAGCTCTAATCACCATAGTAAAACCATAAGAAACATCCATAGTGTATTTCTGAGTTAATGCACAGAAACAATGAACACAGCGACTTGAATTCCTGACCACAGGACCTGACATGCCCTTAAACGAATCAAACCAAAAATATTCAAATCAGATTTAATGTACTGCAAAATCATGAAGATTTCAAAGTAGAAACATTCTGAAACATCTTGAGAGACAACTGGATTCCAGCCATAGCACTTTTTTTTCAGCACCAGCCCAACAGTGTGCTAGACTGGAGTCTCTCCTCATAATAACACAACAGCTGTCAGCATAGGGAACAATTCAGAGAATGATCTAGGGCTTAAAATAACTTACAGTGAAGCAGTAGTGTACAGGCTTATTTATTATCATCTCTTCGCATTTAATTGAGCTTTGCATTATTTATTTATTCTACAATTTACTTGTTAAGTGAAATTAGAAAAGATCTAAATTCCCTGCAAAGGCAGCACATCAGGATAAAAAAAAAAAAAGTGGCTTAGCAAATGGAGTTCACTAGCAACTTGGCTGTCCCTCTAAGATCACAGCTGCCATTAAACAATTGTGGTTTTCAATTTTTCCCTAAAAACATTAGCAGAGTATGAATTTTACATTGAATCTCACCTCACACATCTGTAACTGGAAGAACCTTCTTTCCTTCTCCATCTCTTCTGCAATTTCAGCTCCACTTATTTCTGTACGGATCATCCCATGCAGCTTAGCATGCTCTTTTTTCTCCTTCTCTATTTTTGTACTATAAGGCAAAGAATCAGTCAATGAAGTGAGAAATCCACAGCCTCTCTGGAAATCTGATTATTCACAAAGTCTACTGACAGATGCAGAGCCAAAGTCTCGTAGCTTTGCATATGACTTAATTCCAGATGACATTTCATTTGAAATTTGACAATGACTAAAGATCAGCAACGACATACAGTAGCTGAAATCTTAATTCAATCATCTGTTAAAATAATGTCCTGACAGATATTCCAAAAGAAGATATTAAATGAGAGGAAGATATTAAGTTTTTGCACTGAAGAAAAAAAATCCTGAAACAAAATAACGAATTCTAATTGGAAACCTAGAGGGATGTTTAATTGCAACTGACCAAACACTGGTTAACAGAGTTCAATTAAGTCACCAGATTTATTGAGTCTTGCCTGTCGTCAAGTCATCTTCTATATATACAGGGTTTTCTAAGCCAAAATCACAGTTGCCATCTCTACTTGCTACTGAGCCAGTTGGCGCTGGGAATGCCGGCCAGCCGGCTGTATTGCAGACTTCAAAAGTCTGCTAGACCAGCTGTCCTAATTCCCTAAAAGTTTCCATGAACATTTTCCAAGAGCTCTGAATAAAACAGGTTCTCCTACAGAATATAAATGAATAACCAATGCCTAGCACACAGTATAACTCCCCTAAACACACTTGTGCATTTGTTACAGCTATTCTCTATATTATTCCTAAAGGTAGTAGCTTAATTACATAACCCAGTTAAGACAAGCCTGATATGGAAAAAGATACTAATAAAAACAAATACATGAGGGTGTTTACTTTTTGGAGAAAGACTTTTAGTTTGCTACTTGTACTGTTCAAGAAGCTGAAAATTCTGGGAAGAGCTTCCTGAGGAAATGTTATATTGCTTTTTAACAAGAGGAAGCATTACACAGGAATACAGGAAGCAGACGAGAGGTACAATTAACATCCGCGCTATCATACCTCCTCTTGGGCAGTCAAGTGTCTCTCAGCTCTCCCTCTGAAAAGATGATGTCTCAAGTGCTCTCTTAACCTGATGTTAACTTTACCTTAACAGCTTATGGGAAAATGTCCTAGATGGTCTACGGACTTCCAGTCAGCAATATATGCTGTACTTACACTTCTCAAGAATAAGGAAATGCCTCCTTCTACACCTCAAGCAGCAAGGGAAAACTAGAATTAATCCCATCCCATAACATTTCCAAGGGGAAGCATTTTGAACAGCAATTCAAAAAGCTTCACTGCACTCTTGGTGCTGGCAGACAGGGCAGAGCCAGCCCTGTGCAGTATTCCAGCAGCCAGCACACCCAGCCAGCACTGCACTCCTCCTCAGCCCATCGTGTCCCGCCAGAAGCAGACGTTCAGAGGGAAGCTCCTTCTCCTTTGAAATAAATGTTCTGAAAACCTTTGCTTGCCTGAATAAAAACTTGGTTCTAGGACGTTCAGTTTTCATCAGAAGTAAGTCTGTACTCCTACTCACTTACTGCCAGGTATGCCATTTTGTAGCCACAGAGTCCAAACACAAGAATTAATGAGACATCAACCGCGAACAGGGGAGATACACCATTACAAAAAGATTCACAGAAAATTACAAATAGGCAGCTCCTTTCTACCACACACTTTAGGAGACTTTACATTGTATCATAATTGGTAGTTCTAAAAAAGTCAAACCTTACAGCAAAGATCCAGGACGGTTTTTGCTCTCTTAATTTCCACGTTAATCTAACAATTCATGAGGCCAGAGAACTCACTGAAACGTAAGTCAAATCTAATAACTATCAATTGCTATTGTACTGTATTTTCCTTGTTTACAGAGAACAATACTCAAACACATGATAACATAACCCTCTCCAAAATTTTAAGAGCTTGTTAACATGTTATAAGGTGTCTCTAAATGCTAGTTAAACCAAAAGACAACTGCCTAATAGTCAAACATTATGCACACTATTACAGCATACATTGTTTTAAGAAATATAATTCCTTTTAAGGAAAGAGCTAGATTTCAGTGAAAGAGTCCTTTCTACTCTTTAAAGGATAAATCTTACTCCACAGACAAAAAGTACTTAAACCAAGACTGACATCTAACAAGTAATTCAGAGAAATAAAACATCCTTGAAACTGTTTGCTAAAGCTTCAGAAAGTTCAGAGATGCTTTACAAAAAAAACCCTCAAACCATCCCTCAGTGACAAGTACCAGAGATCAGTGATGGTGCATTTCACATTTGCATTTCTTTGTTATTAAGGCTTTTAGTCTCTAACTACATTTCCAGCTTCGTGATCCAGAAACCAACCTGTTGTTTTGCAACAGTAATATGCCACCTCCTATCTGACTGATACTACAGGGAACTTGTTTCTAAGGAAACAAAGAAAGCACATACAGTAGCGCTGCATGCACATCTTCTGAGTGCTAAAGGTTGGCTGTGATTCCTACCCAAATGCAAGGGTCAACTCAGCTTCAAGTGTCACTGTATGGTGACATTAACCAAATCCTTCTGGCAAAGACAGTTCTACAACGCACCACTGTAAGATTTTCAAATACTGCAGGGTATTCAGGTTTTTCAGACAGATAATTTAAGCAAAATTCATAGAAAAATTGGGAAAACTCTAGAAAAATCCTCTAGAAGCAGCAAGACAAGCAAATATTTTGTAAAGCTGCTGTTCTGGAAGGTCATATAGCACATATCACATAGATAGACTTCGCTGACTAAGATTAAAAGCTAAGCACATTTCAGATCATTTGCAATGCAGCTGCACATGACTAACATACAGTGAGCTCAGATCTGTGTAACAGAGAAGTAAAGCTGCAATAACGGATTAAGAATTACAACAGAGAAGTCTGTCAGTTACAGTTACAACATAAAGTCTTACACATTAAGTGTCCGCTATATGACTATTTTTACAGCTCCACTTTGAAAAGCAACTGGTTTTCAACGCAGATTTTAATTTGTATTTCAAACAAATCATTTTTTTCATACAAATCATGGTATAAATAAACAATAAAGTAGGCATTTTTATTGTTTCAATCTTTAAAAAGGCCTTATTTTACTGTTCAACATGCCAAAGACTGGTATTTATTTTCAGCTAGTGAACAAGGGTAAACAAATAGAACACCCTGTACACACACAGCAGTAGTGAATTGGCTGGCTGGGCAGCAACTCTTAGGTCTTTCTTCCTCTCCTTCCTCATACAGCAGTAAGCCAGGCTGAGTCTGGGTATGTACATGAGAAGGTGCAGAGACTGGGAATAGCAGCTGGAATGCACAGTCTTGAATGGGGAACACTCTTGAAAATGGAATGCTTCCAAGGGCTATTTTGTTTGACAAAATAGTATTACACATTTTCACTTTAAACATCCTTTTTTTTCTTAAGAATTCCTTTCCAGCCTGACTCTCCAACTTCAGCTCTGGCATCCTACCTTTTAAGTGAAAAACCTTTCATCTGATTGTATCCTACTGCCTGTCGAGGCTGACAGTAAAGCATGACTTTCTTACTTATCACCCAAGTCCTGAATGGAGAAGTCACCAATTCCTTTTGGAAATGTGGGAAAGATTTTTGCTTTCACTCATCCTGCACTAGAGGATGGGGGAGAAGATGGCAGAATGAGCAAAACATGTCCAGACCTCTCCAATATTTTATTAATGATATCTGGAAATTCATTCAAAGCTTTTTCCATTTAATTTGCAGGTAATGTCTTTCAAAATAAAAATACTTAATATGAAATCTCAGACTCAAAGCAGTTTACCGCGGATGCGGTTTACCTAAACTTCAGTAAAGCCTCTGACACCGTCTCCCTCAGCATTCTTCTGCAGAAACTGGCTGCTCACGGCTTGGACAGGTGTGCTCTGCACTGGGTTACAAGCTGGCTGGATGGCTGAGCCCGAAGAGTGGTGGTGGATGGAGTTACATCCAGCTGGGAGCCGGTCACAAAGTGGTGTTCCCCAGGGCTCAGTGTTGGGGCCAGTCCTGTTTAGTATCTTCACCAATAATCTGGATGAGAGGACCAAGTGCACCCTCAGTACATTTGCAGATGACACCAATCTGGGGTGGAGTGTTGAACTGGTTGAGGGCAGGAAGGCTCTGCAGGGGGGTCTGGACAGGCTGGAGCGATGGGCCAAGGCCAACTGTATGAAGTTCAACAAGAAGTGCCGGGTCCTGCACATGGGTCACAACAACCCCAGGCAGCACTAGAGGCTTGGGGAAGAGCAGCTGGAAAGTGCCTGGTGGGAAAGGGCCTGGGGGTGCTGGTCTCTTCTCCCAAGTAACAAGCAATAGGACAAGACAGAACAGCCTCAAGTTGTGCCAGAGGAGGTTTAGATTGGATATGAGGAAAAATTTCTTCACTTAAAGTGTTGTCAAGCATTGGAACAGGCTACCCATGGAGGCGGTTGAGTCTCTATCCCTGGAGGTATTTAAAAGACACGTAGATGTGGTGCTTAGGGACATGGTTTAGTGGTGGACTTGGCAGTCCTAGGTTTACAGTTGGACTTGTTCTTAAAGGTCCTTTCCATCCCAAATGATTCTGTGATTCTATATTAAAGCTACCTTGTTTAGCACTTTCATTCTATGCCACTACTTTCAAGATGTGGCCTCCACTTTGTCTTACGTACATGCTTTATAAGGAAACATGGCAGAAATATCTATGACCTATAAATATCAATGATCTACTGAGTCACATCAGGGCTCTGAAAAAGTAGTTTAGGAAAAGCTTGCAGAATTTTCAGATAAAATTTCAGATATCGTTTAAAAAATGAGTTCACCAAACTGGAAACATCATCACTTAATCATGCATGCTATGCAGACATCTTCACAGGAGACTGTAATAAGAATTTATTCATTCCTCCACTGACTTCCAATGGTATAGGAACAAATCATTCATGTTAGAGATATACCTGGATACAAGTGCTTGCGTTTCTACACAGTAACATAACATACCTCAGCCTACTGTCTTGATCTTATAATCCAATAAGCACATTCAAACAACTTATCCTCTTCACTCAGTTGTGCGTAACGGACCTCATGCCTGGCTTTTCAAGGGAGAATGGCAAAGGAGAGGAGGAAACCAGCCTTTCCAGGAAAATCTTGTTAGTTTTCCTTAAGCATTTATGTTTCATAGCATTAGCACAACACTCATTAGCGCAGGACTTCTGAAGTTAATAATACATTTATAGGCCTAAAATTAAGACACCTTTATATAAAAAGAATAACATTTTTTTATTTTCAGAAAGACAGGTTTAGGTCTGGATTACAGAGAATATTCAGCTAAAAATGAGTAATTAATACACCTCAGTAAGTTTATCCTTCTATTTCCTGTGCAACATTGATACAACATCTTTACCTCAAAATCTACCACAACAGGGCCAATTAAACTAAAGAATGTGGGTGAAATCTGGCCCACTGCCTTGTTGAATACAGTCTGCCTGCTGGGAGAATGAGCAGTTTTTACAACATGTGTACTCCTTCCCCATATGCTCCCCCAGTGCGACTGCCATTGGTGTTTAAGTACATGGGGGAAAACAACTGCCCTGTAACAAGAAGAGCCCAGTCTGCACCAGTTCTACCCGAAGGACACAGAGAGACTAGTCCCACGGTGGTGCTGAGGTGGCAGGCAGCATCGCCCAGCTCTTACATGGGAAACAAACACTGTAACTGAGGTCCTAAGAGAAATGCACTGCTTCTAACTACTTCAAAGCTTTAAAAACACTTTAAAATCTTTATGGCTTCAACTGAAGCATGTTAATGACTGATGGTGAGAAAAGATGAATTATTCATGAATGTCACCTCAGGATGTTCCCAATTTTTGATTGAGGTAGGCTGGCATAAAGCTACAAGTTACTTGCTCCCCTTATTCCCTTGTTTGAGAACAGTCCCAAGGTACGAAGAAAAATGGATCCAGCCTCCCTCAGTTACTTCAGCTAAGGTGATCTTCAGGAAAATACTCTGAGAAGTTAGGTAGCTACAGGGCGAAGAATTTGCATAATAATCAGCATTGATGGATGATGATCCAAGAGCGTTAAAAATGGATCTTAACATCACTCTCTCAAACAAGACTGAATACATAGTAATTTTTAAACACGCTTAATTACATACAGAGCTTGAAGAGGCAGCTCAGAAATTGCTATGGGGAAAAAGCAAAACAAACCCCATTTTTTAATTAGATGAATTTACTTTCAAATAGGTCACACTTGGGTATATTAGCACCTGATATGTCATCACAAAGGTGCAAGTAATAAAGATGAGATATCGAGGCAAATAAGCTTTAATTCTTCCATATAAAGACAACCTATCGAGACAGAAATCAGGATGAAGACACTCACTTCTCCACAGACTACAAAAATACCACTTTGGTATATGGCCCTTAGCTTCACAGGTCTGTACTTGTGACTAGGAAATGCAGAAGAATGGTGTGATTTTGAACATATGACACAGAAGGATATGCAGACAAAGAGCAGCCTAGCAGCTTTGAATGGTTTGTTAACCCAAAGGGAAAACAAAAAAGAAAGGAAAATGAAAGAGACACATATTGGAAGAAGTATCACTGGAAAAGAAAGCTAACTAAGCATAAACCTAGGAATGGCTTTAGGCACAGTCCAAACAAGGAACCGTCTAAGGTAACAGATGGAACAAGGCTGAGCAAACCTATGGCTTATCAACACCTACATCCACCATCCCACTCTGACAACACCAGCTGCAGGTGAGACTGAGGTTAGCTCTCCCAGTCCCTCTGCCCTTTTTGTTAAGGCAGAGACTGTTAAGATATTACAACACAGAAATTCAATTTGCAATTAAGAATTCTTGCAATGACTCTGCATCCACCCATTGCTACAGATAACCAAAATGCACAGCTATAAGAAGTTAGATCCGCTTAGGACAGCCACAGAATCAAAACAGTTATTATCTCAAGAAATCTCAGTGGCATATATAACAGCGACCCAGAAAAACCTCCCTGTTTTCCTATGTCCATAATTTAGTGGATAATAGAGGTGACCTGACCAGACTCAGGCTCAAATTAATACTCTCACCCTAGCTTCAAACCCACGTAATTAGACTTCCTGTCTCTGATTTGTAAAGACCAATACTCAATAATGACAGCTGGCAACATCTTAACTTATCTGGAAACTGATCTTATGCACAAGAGGGTCTGACAAATTCTGCAGTCCTTCCGCAGGGGCAGGGCACTTGGGGAAGTTGCAGTCTGAACAGAACTAGAGAAAAATGGTAGAAGTAAGACAGCTTGCACTGAAAAACAATATTCTCTCACTGCCAAATTTAAGCCGCAATAAGTAATTTCTCATGTTGTGAAACCACCACACAAAAAAACAACCAACAAAACACACAAATAATAAAAAAAACCCCAAACTAACAAAAATCAGCCCCTTGATTTAAAGGATTTTCCTGTACATAGAATTCCCAGGCTCCTTATCCCAAGCCTCAAGCAGATGATCCTTTGGTCTTGATCAAAGTGAAGGATTCCAACAGGCTAGACTAAGAGCTTTAAGCTCTAGAATATTGATGTGGAGCTTTCATCTAACCACTTAAAAAACCTAGAGCACACAGCAATTGTACCAGCCCACCACCTGGAAATATCACAGAAGATGGTAATGGTTCTGGAAGAATTTCCTGATGAACATGTGCTACCTTCAGTGTTTGCATGTTGAATAACCTAACACATAAATGGCTTAGAAATAAGCATTGTCAAGGAGGTGTGCTTCATTTGTTAAAAAATCTTGCAGGAACTACAGAGGTGACTTGGGAAGAGTATCTCCTTACAGTGGGAAAAGGAACCTGTTTTGGATCAAAACCCAAGTGTCTTATTTGAAAGCAAAGTCATAAAGCAGGCTTTCCAAAGGACTGTTGGTTAAAAGGAACAAATAAAAATAATGTCATTGTATCATACAAGCAGCATTGGATCCAATCCCACAGACAGCAAATAAACACCATGTCAACATCACATTTTCAGGTCCTGAATGAAGTAACATACGCTAGAGCATTTCCAGGTGCCTACTGTCCTTAAACTCAAATGAGAATCCCTAAATATACATTTTCCATGGGCGTTTCTACTTCTCAAATACTTACCTAAGTTAAAAAAAGAAATGAAAATATTTCTGGAGTACCTGGCTCTGAAACAGACCACCTGCTCTGACTAAACTGAGGATCAAAGTACAAATCTTTGTATTACTGCAATACACTTATCCTGGTGAAAATTATATCAGAAATTTAAAAGCATTAGAGAACTTGGTCCAGTAGTAATAGTGTTCTTGGTATACAACCCAGCAGCATGCATAGGTATTTTAAATTCTGCACATAAACTTTGTAGGATGCCACTATCAATAAGTTATACATAAGTAAACAAGCTTTCAGATCCAGCAACCAAGTACTGGGACACAATAACAGACTAACTTACAAGACTGTTCTTTATGGCCCATTCTCAGAGATCAACTACTGCCACGAGCAATGACTGGAAATCTTAATTACTTCAATAGCCAATAACTGGCACGGCACCAAATGAGATTGTTCATTAGCATTAATATGAAACACTGGAGCCATCACAATTGTCCAAGGATTCAAACTGTCAGACTGGAGGTTCATCTCAATATTTCAGAATGTCTCATTGTGAAAATCCAGCTACAGTCAAAAGCCACTCAGGTCCTCCTCACACACGGAGCCTACAAGAGTAGTAATGAGACTATTCTCATTGTTATTCACAAAAGGAATAATGAAACTTAGACAACTCGCTAAACTTCCTGCTTTTGTGAGTAAACCACTTACAAAAATGATTTCTGAAGACTGTTTGCCCACGGCTTCAGATGGGCCAACTCAGTGGGCACCAGAGAATCATTATAACTTTTCACAATTAAAAAAATACTAAAAGATGTTGCTAGATTCTTAGCTAGTCTAGGTGGCTGGGGATCTGCAACCTATTTACACTAAACAGTGTCATCATGTGATTCTTCTGCACCTGTATCATCAGAAAAGGTCTGACATCTGCAGCACTATCTCACAAGATCAAAGAAGCTGGATGTGTGACGTGAAACTCAACCGACAGCCAGAACTCAGGTTATACTGGAATAAGGAATAAAATCCACCATGAAATTCTATTTCAGGGACTATCAGCTGAGACAATACAACAGACTTGGCCAACCCAGGAAACAACTGTTCCTGATGTAGGGCACTAAACCACTTGAAGATTTACAAGGTACCAAAATTAATTTTGTTTGATCTTAGGTGCTGAGGTTTGTTGACTCATTTGATTCACTTAGCTGGATATAAAATTCAGTTATTAAATATGATTTTATAGTTGTTTATACTGTGCATCTGGTACCTTCACACAGTGGCTTATGGTAAGCTGGGCTAGATACACAACATGAGACACAGTTGACAAGACTCAGATTGATGTTCATCCACTTCTAGTACACAATACGCCTGCTGAGAGCATCCAGCCTTGGCATTAAATGCAGAAAACATCTGTATCTTTAAACAATCTACACTAATTAAATGTGATTTACCAAGGTTCTGGTACTGGATCAATCTGGAGTCACGTGCAGTTTCGGAATGATAGCAGCTAACAGCCCCTCAACAGCCTTACCACCTCACTGGTAAGTGCCAAAAGCTCAGCATCAAATAAAGCCTTCCTAGAGACCTCAACATTGGGCACAGTCTCCTAAGATGTGCTAGAGCCAGAGACATTAGAGTGATTACAAGGGGTTTAGGCTAAACAAATCCGGAACTAAATCTTGATTTGCACACTCTTGTTATTTTTTGTTAAGACATTTCAACACACTCAGGCATAAACCATACGATTTCTTTTGTGCTCTTCAGCTAAAGAAACTTGCTAATTATAGTGAAGTAATCACTGATGAGAAGAAAAAAACACCACACCACAAATGCTTAGGTCATCAAGTACCATTATGGTACTGCACTTTTTGGTAGTTAAGGATGAAAACACAGGGTGGGTAACTTTTAGTTTTATATAGTAGTGTCCTCCAAAAGTAGAGTATGGCAGAAAAGGAAGGGAAAAGAAAAGGAAAAGGAAAAGTAGTAGATTACTGGGTAGTAATATTGATACTGTAAAAAACTTTAACAAATTTCTTGCCCAACTAAAGCAAAACTTTCTCAATTGAAGTGGAAGAATATGCAGTGGAAGAACAAGCACTGGGAGGTTATGCTTGTTACTTGGAACTTCATTAAGCAAAGAGGTCTACCACAGACACTAACTGTCATGGCACAAAAACATACAAAAGATAATTTACTCATGAAACAAGCTGTATATTACAAAATTTGAAATTACTGTGTCCATGCACTTGCACCTTCACACAGCTCCAGGTTTTAAGAAAAAAAAAGTAAGAACAAACACTTCACTTCCCAGATAAAACTTCTGGCTGGAACCTGAATATTAACCAATGACCTTTACAGATTTCAGTTAGACTTCCCTTCTAAATAAAAGTTTAAAAGATACATACACTTTTGTTTCATAGTCCTTCCAAGCTTTATCAAAGGGTTTTTTCAGGTCCTGTCAAGAAAAAAAACCATACAGTTAAGTTATTTGCGTGAAAAATACTGTAGATCTAACAATGAAGACACAACATGGCCATTTGCAGTGCCTGCTAGAATAAGGGACTTTGCTCTTTCTTGAACAGCTCACCTGAGGATTGTGTAAAAGCAATCTTGCACCTAGGAAAAACAATCTTGTACACAAAATTAATACACTCACTTTTTTTAAAAACATCTCTAGGATGCTCTTTACTATGCTTTTTACAGCTCCATTTTACCCCTTAAAAGGTATAACCACATGTCATCCAAAGAGCACTATGCAATTAATCAAATCAGCTATTTTCTCATCACTCCATCTGTGGCTTTACTGGAAAGAAGTGACTGTCCTGAGGCTGTCACACAACCTCAGCCTTGGCTAAGGAATTGATTCATCCCACTAAAGTTAAAGAAATCAATTTCCCACTGACTTAATGGGAACAGTGTAGGCCATACAGCTCGATGTAACTCAATTCTGTGAGAATTCTGAATTACTTATGTTCCACATTTTTTTCCCTCTGAAGCAGCCAATTTGGATAAAATGATCTTAACAAGTTGTAAAATTATTTCACTCATGTCTAAAACTGCAGCAATTGAAGTTCTGCTTCAACACTGAAGTTCCAGAGATCAGCCAACTACAAAACCAATACGTTAACTATCAGACATTGGAGAAACTTTGCAACTACAGATCAGGAACTAATTCTTACATGTCAGCTAGTTATTTTGACAATTATGAAATTAATTCAAGCAACACTTGATTACTTTCTCAAGTCAGGAACATGGGGCAAGTGTATTGTAACAAATGTATATATTCTGACACAGAAAAAGAGAAGAACAAGAGGAGCGAAATGTGGTAAGCAACACAAAGATGATAGGCATCTTTTACTAAATAATCTATTTATCCTCCAATAATTTACACAGACCATTTTTAGTCTATGCGTATTTTTCTTCTTTCAATGTCCTAGAACAATAGCTGCCAGTCACTTCCTGTTTGTTCAACAGTAAATAAAGTACAAGCCAAATAAGTTTGTTGGCTATAGGCTTTGAAATTTATTATAAACGTATCATTACTTGAGTTCTAAGTTATTATTATTTCAAATAGGAAACATCCTCAGGGCACAAATAGATTTCAGCTTTGTTAAGAAAAATCCTATGCTCATGCAGCCTAGTATGTCTGTCTTAATAATCTGTATTGTTCCAGGTAGGTTTAGAATGCTAAATAAATATATTAATAACAATCCTTTTAAATAAAGTACTATGCCCTTCTCAACTAAGTAAATATCCAAATACTTACCCTTCTTTCTCCACTTATCTATATCTCAGGGCTGCTTCTAAAGCTTGTAAAATGTTGTTTTGTATACACAGTCAAGAGCATGCTGTATGTGAAACCACAAACAGGAATGACTCAATTCACAAAAAAATCCCCAACATCTCCTGGTTGGTAAGCTACTATGTTACTTTAGTAACCCATTCCTTCCATCAAATAAGATTAATAGACTAGCTAAATGTATATATTGTACCAACAATATATGTATATTTATTTATAAATAAGAACATACCCCTTTCACTCCTTTCAGATCTCCCTTCAGCAAACTGTCCAATGGAAAACTGATTATGTTGTTCATATTCTGAATCTGTAACAAAAAAATTACATTAAAACTTCTTAATATATTTTAATGCAGAACAGACACTGCTTTAATTCATGCATTTCAGAAAGTTCCACAGTGAAATCTTAAGACATTATTTTCCTAACCCTGCTTTATGGAGATATTTACCAGTACAGCCAGTAATCAAAGATGGAGGGAACATGAGTTAATTAGACTTACTCTGGAAACACTATCACGCAAGCCAGCAGGAAACCTGCAGAATTACTGCTGATGATAAACATCTCATCCAACAGTGACTGCAAAGTAAGACCACTAGTATTTACATTGCCTGATTTCACTGTTTAAATTACATGAAAACAATCATACAATTTTTCAGCAGTTATACATTTTAAGTTCATCAGTATATTTTATATTGAACTTTTTTATTTTCCAGTCTCTTCAGACCTATTCCATAAAATGTACCTGCAATTTTCACAATACAAGGCACCTTACTCTAACAGAAGTTACAAAGACAAAGAATGCTGGCCTGTGAAAAAGCCACTATTCAAGTACTTTCCATTTATTTTTAAAATGTAATATATCTGCTTTATTTATCTTTATTCTCAAACTTTGAAGCAAAGATTTTATGACATCTTCAGTAAGTAATTCAAGACAAATTTCAAATTAAGACAGCAGTAAAATACTCTTGGTTTTAGATCAGTATTGGTATGACAATATTTTGATAAGGAAAAAGAATGAAGACCGACAGGAGGAGTAAGTAGCATACACCAGGAAAAAAGAAGACTTCATGTCCAATCCTTTATGATTCAGAGAAAATGTTCAAGGTATGGGCCATGATGTCTAGACACAGAGTTTAAACTGTAACATTTCAAATGGACTGCATGCAAGAGTAAAAACCAGAGTATTTTAGAACCACACAATGGAAAAAAACAGAATAACTTTTGCAGCAGTTTGGTGAAGGTTGCTTTGGGATGGGTTTCTTTTTTGGATATTATTATTAGCTGTTCTTTTAAAACGTGATTTTTTTCAAGAAACACTGAAATGCATATATGAAGATGGATTTTAATTTTGCATCATATAGCAACAAAAGCTTCTGTTTCTTCAGGAACAATATGAGGAACATCAAAGGTCCTTTTAGTATAATCCATCCAGAGAAGAAAGGACAACAACAGGAACTTCAAGAATATTTTTTTCTAATGGTCATGCTTCTGCCTCCCCAGAATGGAAAAATACAAAACATTATCACCCTATAGTTACTTGGTGGTCTCACTAGAGAAGAGTCAGGGGTCCCATCCCCAGCAGTACTGCTATTAAAAGAAACAAAGACCCCAAACCCCCACCCTTCCTCTTCAAAGATGCTACCTTACTGAACTTGTTTGAATTTTCAGCCAGCAACCAAAAAGAAAGTGAACGTACATCAATTTCAGAGGTTAAAGAGATCGCCTCTGCATGGGAAGGCTGGAGAAATATAGAAAACCTGGTCTTTAAAACTCTTATCACAAATCACATTTCTCCTCCCCCACCCTACTTCTCCTCCTTCCCAAAAAGCTGCAGGACTCAACAAGTTAAATTTCAGCTCTCTCTCTGGGTTTTTTTCCCCAAATAATTCCCATAAAAATTGAAGGAACAACATCTACACATGCTTAGCTGGCAGTGCTGGAGGCCATCCACCTCGTAGGTTCTCAGCAGTACTATAACATCTGCATATCAACATAACCATGCTCGAAGTTAATAAAATTGTATGTTGTAGATATAGGAGATAAGCAAAAAGGTTTACATCACACAAAACTTAGGTAAAGAAATAAAAAATTATTCTAGAAAAAGACAGATGGAACATGTAGACACATACCCAGTATGGCTATCCAGGTGGACAAGCAGAAGAGGTCTCATCTAAGATATCATTCTATACAAAGTTTTCTACTTTGCTATTCTGTTTTATAAGTATGATGCAGTCAAATGTCTGACCTAAAGATCAACACTTTCCATAGCCTCCATTTAATTACCTTAAAATCCAGACAAATAGGTACAAAGCAAGAATAAAGCATTTCTCAACAGCAGATTCAAGACAACTATTTCTTCCTTAAGTCAAAAAAGAAAAATAATGTCAGACCCTGAAGTATTATCCCAGACACATTCATATAAACATCAATCAGCCTCCCAAACAGTTCTGGATACTTCCTAGAACTTCAAGTCATGGGGCATGAAGTCCAAAGCAACTTAAAAAAAAAGAATAGGAGGAAAAAAACAAACACTTTTTCATTTTTTTTTACAGTTTGGAGAATGCCTGCCTATTCGAATTAATTCCTTTTGTGTGCTATCACCTGTATATTATTACTAGTCTACTGTATTCCCTATGCTCCTATTTTATTTGCAACAAATGTAAACATACATAATGCATTAACTTGTCATTATTAACCTAGCTAGATGAATCATACTTGCTCATATTTATAAATCAGCAAGCGATACAAAGAAGAAAGATCTTTCATGTTTTTCCCCTCTCTCGAGAAGCTTAAGCTGAACTATCTAAAAATACAGACCCATTTTTGGAACTCAGAGAGGCATTAATATGCTGCAGCTCCTACTCTGTGTGTATACAGGGAGCCAAAATGTATGCAACTGCCTCTACTCTGACTTTTTTATGTTTTAAAATATTCTTTAAAAAGAAACATACTCAAAGGTGCAGGAAAGCTTCACAGAAATTAGTCACCCTGCCTCAGAGGAACACTACCAAGTTCCATGTGTTTGGGGGGGAAAAAGAAAAAAAAATATTGAAAACCTAGTTGACCTGGTTTCCACTTCCAACACTGCTGCTTTGGCAGACCCGCAGTTTTCCTCTGACAGCTTCCAACAAGATAAGACGACACAGACAGGGTAATAAATTAAAACTTCCTAAGTTGGAGAAGGCTCAGAGGAGGAGAAAAAGAAATGTCAGTAGGGAGAACGTAAAAATAAACAAAACACGTAGCTGCCAGAAGTGATGGTAGAGGCAACAGGGAAGCCAACATTTGCAAAGGGGAAAGAAGATTTTCAAGTAGTTTAAGAGCCTGTGGCTAAACACTGACGTTCTTCTTTCGCCAGCCCTCCTGATTATTTTTAATGAGTCTTTTCCAGAAGAGCTTTGGATACTGTTGCCTGTAGTACCTGAATTGGTTTTGCTTTCTAAATCCAAGCCAAAAAAATGAAAGCCTTTTCACTACTTCAGAAATTAAAATACTTACCTTAACACGCAGATAAACAGAGCAGATCTTTAAACATTTTCAATTTAAACTAAAATTCAGGTAGTTGAACGGTGTATGATATGACTCCTATTGCCATTGCTACATTCTACATGCAGTCGATGTACTTGGCTATGGGCTTCTCAACCACCCATGAACTTGGGTATGCACAGATGGTGGCAGTACTGCCTGCCAACAAATCACTATTTAAGTTATTTTCATGTTTTTATGGCAAGTACTATTGGATTTAATACTTTCCAAAAGTTTTCCCAGTGATATGAGCTTTAGTAGAACAAGGCCAGTCAACGCAGCAGGGAGCAAGTGGAAGTGAGAACATCCAGTATAGAAGAGACACTGTTTGTCTGACCTTTAAGCTTTAGCATCTAACCCCAAGACTTCAGAAAACCATGTAACAAAGGCTTATAGCACAAACTTTCATCTTTGCACCATGCTTCCCTCTCATACACAAGGACACAACACTGCCTTTCTGCTGTCCTCACACCCTGCCCCAGGTGCAGCGCAGTGGTGTCCCCCATGGCACAAACTGCATCACACCAGGCTGGTGGCTGAGGTGGACATCACCCACCACCCATATATGCCATAGGAAAAGTGACTTTAGCGAAACAGGAGCTGAACATCGCTATCTGCCCACACATGGATCTGCTGGCTCAGCTGCCTAGAAACATGCCTTCACACAAGGTACCAAGTGTGGCCACCATGTACTACTTGGAAACAGTCCCTGTACCACCACCAATATACAAACTACAGGCTAGGAGCTTCTCTAATAGGAAGTGCAAACACAAAAATGACAGGAAATACTTTTTAGAAGGTATTCTTAAAAGCATAAAGTCAAGAATTCTAAAAGCATAAATTAAAGAATTCAAAAAGCAAAGGAAGAAAGAGACTTGAGGTTACTCCAGCCCATCTTCCTTGCCAGTGGAGGAGACTTCCCAACTGCATGCTTTCTAACCTAGTTTATAACATCTAAACAATAAGCTTCTATCACTTTCTCTGGGACACTTCATCTAATATTTCCACAGTGAGATCCCATTTACGTGCAATTTATTATTTTCCTCTTCCACAATCAGTTATTTGTGAGGCAAACCACACACTTCCAACTGTTCCAAGCTTTCTTCATAAATCAAACTATTCAAGCTCCGATCATTTTTTGTTACTGTCCTCTGAGTTTCTTCCAGTTGGATCATTATCTTTCGGGGAAAGAAATAAAGATAACATCCCAGGTAGAGCTGAACCCATGCCACTAAGGAGGAATTATTGCATCTTGTATCTTTACAGACGTAAATCAAGCAGCACTCTCCTTTTTTTCTTCTCACCATTAAGCCAATCTTTCCTCAAGGGTAACAGTGAAAAGCAAAACAACACAACTTAAATCATTAAGCTTCACATACAATACTCCAAACCTCAAATATATCTATCTGTAGCTTTTTTTATGCACTTACTAAGATGAGTCCTTCTAAACAAAATATGCTTGTGAAGGTTCAGGCACCAAACATTTTTTAAAAACTTTGTGTGAAATATTACCCTGGAAAGAAAATTCTGAGCATAAATCACATAATACAGTTCATTATGTAATACAGAAAAGGTATTTCCTTCAGATTTGTTATTTGTTACCCTTTTACATGTAATCAAATCTCCTTTCTTCTTACTTTTAAAAAACTGAAGTAAAACAAGAGCATATGGTCAGAAAAATATTAACACTGTTCTTCCATCTCTCCTGGCTAAAAATCCAAGGATTACTAACAGTAAAACTTCCCACATGGAATCTCTTCCTCCCAGCTACCTTCCACAGAGTGGAAATACTGGATTCCAGTCCTCCAGCATGTCTCATTAGCTTTAAATTTAAACAAATGAAAAAGAACGGACAAGAGTATGTACAAGAACAACAAATACAGAAAATAGAAATCGTTAAGTAGCTACTTCATCTTCACAGAACAAATCCTTTTCAAGGACTGCTGACAAAGATGACAGGCAACTACAGATTTTATTTCTTCTTGGTGTAGCAATCTAAGAATAGGATCTAAAGGAAAAAAACATTTAAAGTGCAAACACATTGCCTTTCCTTGTCCTAACATTTTCATATTAAGATTCACACTTTATTACTTGGCACTAAATTTATTAAGACAGAGTAATTAACATTATAAACAAGTGCCATGCAGACCTAACCTACCTGGGAACTGTGGGTGCTACCATTCCATCAGGAATTAACACCAAGGTTACCATCAAAAAGCAATATTGTACATGCCACCAAAGGTACCATGTTACCTTTGAAAATGCCTCTAGTATTTTCTTATAGTTCACTAGCAAAAACAGACATACTGATAGATCAGTCTTCTTAAAAACATTTCTAATCCAGAAGAAGTTGAAGAAAAGTTTGTAGCTTGATATTGGAGCTATGGCAAGAGAAAAAAAAAACAACGCACAGTATATCATAAAGTGATCCAGACCATGCAAACAATGTGTTAGAAAGTCTAAAGTGAGTAGTTACAAGGTCGTGAAATACAGTATATGTCAAGTCATTTCTCCTCTTAAAAACACGTTTATAAATCACTTCAATTGTGAAGAACCAAAGCTCTTCAAAGTTTTTTGAGTTTTATGCAGTACTTAAAAGTGCACAGATAAAAGAAGCATAGTAAACACATACAAAAAACCCAAGACTTGAACTTTAACTTGAATAGCTTACAACTGAATAATTGGATTCCAAGAAAAAAAACAAAAAACTTCAGCTGTTAATGAAGTATTTTAAAACACTGATGCCTTGGTAAGTCCACAAAACCATCAAAGTCTTTGGGGAAAACTTTAAAAACACTAGAGAAAACAACAACCTAAAACCCTGTTAAAGCAGAACAACTTTGTAACAGCTTTCCTTCACCTTGCTAAAGACAAATTCAAGGAAAATCTTTCTGCAGAAGAACTTTAGAGCTACAGCTCTAAACATCACCCAGGCCAAGAGCTGACAGAACACATCAGCTTCTAGAAACAAAAGCAAAATATATGACAAAGCAAAACTTGACAGTAGCCCTACAGCTTTGCCAGCGTTAATAGCTTTGGCATCTGTTCCAGTCTGAACATGTCCTCTCACTTCCTTGCACATCCCTCACTCATTTCAGCTAAAATCTGTGGAAACTCAGCGCCCTATGAAACTATAGGGATAGGTCTATTTAAAAAACAGAGTACCTTTCAGAACTTTTTTGTTTAAAAGCAGAAGGTTGTTTGGCCCTAGCTACATTTTGGATGAAACTATTTACAACCAAAATGTGTTCAGTGCTAGAAGGAAACCCCAGAGGAGAGGGATGGTTTTACTGCTAACATGCTGAAAGAATTCAGAGCTGAATACTTCACCACACCGTGAGAATACATGGGGCTTCTTTCACATATGCCCGTGACTATAAAAAGACAGCAACCCAAATTATTTCCAACTACTGTATAGGACTTTTACACTAGTCAATACCCTTGTAACCTCTTAAACTAGACACCCATCAGTGAACTTATGAACAACTTTCAAAGTGACAAGTTACCAACAGTTTATTCTAGTGATATTAACTTCTAATAGGCAAAGCTACATAAAACTATAGTTCTATTTTATAATTCTTTTAATTATATAAAATAACTCCTATAATAGAGTTATTTTATAACTCTAAAATTATTTATACATATGGTATTTTCAAGCAATAATGAAGCTTACATCTTTTTTTCTTATGTACTTCTTTCTGGAGGAAACTATTTCCTTAGAAAGACACCAAATTCAGGGACCATTAGGTTCCTCTGTATCTTCAGTTTTGCCAGTCAGGAGAAAACAAAAAGCTTCAAACCTCAACAATATGAAGCACAATAGGAAAGAGCAGAACCTTACAGAGACCTGTCCTTCACCAGACAGTACTAGAGAAGGTGCCTATGCTATCGCAATGTTAACAACAACAAAATTAAATTACATTCATGTCCATCCAAAGTTATTATTTGCTTCAAAAATAGAGAAAACTCAAATAATAAATGGAGAAAAAAACCTAAAGACTTAGCTACTATCTCAAGACATATCCTCTTCTTACACATACAAACTGAAGCAAAAATACATAATTGCTAGTGAAAAAGCAGTACGTAGCAAAAAGATTCAGAAATATTCCTTGGAGAAGACACACAAAAGTTTATGTGGGTAAGAAAAGGTAATAACAACATACATTTCGTTTCCTATAGATACTTTGTTTTTCTTGTGCTTTCCAGTTTTTGGCTGAAAAGCTATTCCTGTCAGAAACATTTTGCAAACATAGTAATTACTGTTTTGAAGAGAACAAATAGCTAAGATTTTTTTTTTTAAATGCCAACATTTTTTAGCTTTTAAAAGTCTTCTTGAAAAATAATACATTAAAAGTTTTTTTCTGAGGAGGGGGTGCAGCTTTTAGTAGATTGCTTTTTAAAACCACCTAAAGATCACATTTCCCAGATCCATTTGCCTAATGAAGTCACCATATTGCAATTAATACATGATAGAGAGGGGCTTTTAGTCAACAGAAGGTATCAATTAGAAGAATTCCATTTCCCCTTCCATATGAGCAGTCTGCCTCTGTATGGGAGACTCAGGATAACTGACTGACACTCAGCAGGGATACCTCTTCTATATATAATCTCAGATAATATTTGTAACTCCAGATATATTCAAATCAATATGACCACTAGGAAATATATTTCAGGGTTGATCAAGTACATTTGGGGCTAGATTCTCTCTCATCAATATCACGAATGGGTAAAAAGAGGACAGCATCAGGGAGTGAATGGGACTGTCCTAAATCCCATCAGCTGGAAACATTCCCCAAAGAACTGATTATGACCAGCTGGCTGCAAACTACAGACATTTGGTCTAGACTCACAAAGGCATCTGATGCGTCTCCATCCCATTGATTACAGCAGGCACAGATTTTTAAATGCTTGTAGGAATCTGGGTCATCTCCCCTTCCTAGCCTCTGGTTTATGAGTTCTGTGGTTTCCAGTGAATTTGGGACTTAGACATAGGAAAGCTCCAGCTAGTAGAATGTAGTCAGAATCTGCTCTTTTTGTGCCCTCTGATTAATGTCAGAATGAGGCTGAAAATTCCCCATTCATAATTAAAACTCCTGTTCGCCCATTTGGCTCCATCCCATTTGGCTCACTGAAGAGTGTTTTTAAATCTTACTGGCTTCAGTTGCAGGATTGGTCCCCAGCAGACAATACTGTCATTACAGCGTTATGTTTGATTTTGTTTTTCCTGACTCTTCCCTAAGAAGCAAAAGACTCTTTCAGGGACACTAAAATCTCCCTTTATAAACACAAATGAAAAGTGTGAAAAAGTAAAAGCAACATGAATGCAGAGTAAACCAAGCTGGGTTTTGCTGGTTTCAGAATTTTAAAGCAAGTCGATATGTGTGTTTTATGATACACATTATAACTACTTTATTGTGGGAAGCTTTTAGACATGAGAATTGTTAGAAGAGGGTTTTTTGTTGGGTTGGTTTGATTTTTGTGGTCATTTGGGTTGTTTCATGTTCTTTGAGTTTTGCAAGAGGAAAGGCTAGAGCATGAAACGTTTTCCTAAGCTGAGAATTTTTTAAGAACACTGGTTGCTAAAACACAAATTGTCTTCAACATGAAGAGCTATTATAATTCAGAAATAGAGCCTTTGTAATGGATTTAAAATTTCTACATATTTTTCTTAAGTAATTCTTACCAAATTTTTGAAGAGTGCAGTTAATTCCTTTGTAAACACAGAAAACTTTAAAAATGCTGTTCCCAAATCTGGGTCATCCCTGCAAACGCAGTTGCCTCCGAATTTCTCCAGTGCTTGTGTATACTGTTCTTCGTTTTCCACATGAGCTTCAAAAAGAACAGAACATGAAAATATCAGTAGATAAAAGGTTATTGAAATTACAATTGAGTGTTTTTTTTTAAAAAAAAAAACTGTTCAGATGATTTCTTGCTAAAAATATTTACTTGATATGCTAAACATTCATTATTTATCTTTTAATGCTGATATGCCAGAAGTATGACGTATCTCACTAATTCTGGTTTATGTCTATCTATCCACATGCTGTACAATGGACAATATGTCATCAAGACAAGACAATCATCTGACAGATACCCATTCTACAAAGACCCACAATACTTCCGCATTGGACCGGAGACTGCATAACAATTCTCAACTCATTATAATGATCTCATAGAATCTTTTGTTATTGCTCTCTAATTTTAACTGTGTGCTGAACAAAGAAATAGAGGACATCAAGTGAGTTGGCAGAGTTCTGGATCTCTACAATAGAAGGCAACAGATCAAGTAAGACTTAGGAAATGGGTCTACAAACTACATTACAGATGAGGGCAAAGCCTCTGTCTGTTAGCTCTCCAATTCAGAGCAGCACTCGGATGTGAGGCAAATCCTAGGAGTCTGCACTTACCACAGGCCAGTTCAGTTTTCAAAGCAGTTTTGGTTCACAACAGCTAGACACCTTTCCGAGACAACAAAACCAGCAGCTCTGCCCCAGAAGTGGTCCAATGCTTAACTGAGACAGCAGGTTCTGAATCATTGTGCAGGCTGCTGATCAATGTAAGTCATCTAGCACACACCTAATGCTTCGGCCCTTCAAAATGCTTTGAGCCATGCATGCTGGGGGATTATTCAGCCCGTGGAATAAGACGAAGTCTGGGCCTAAAGCAAGTTCTCCTGATTCAAATATAATGGAAATCTGAGGGGCCTCAGTCTTAACTACTTTGGCCTACTAATTCACTCCTAGGACACCAGATTACTTGTTTGTGTAGACAGGCATTAAGTTCCTGTCAAAGGAACTTTTGGACAAAGCACACCAAGTTGGCACCTGAGAAAGTTACTGTTGCCCATTTCTTATTCTAGCTGTGGCAAATTTCTAACACTTCAAAGGAAGTCAGGAAAAGAAACCACACCCTAGAAAACAGATTAGGCCTTAATAAGAACAAAGACCCATTCTTGGTCATTACATGAGACCAGGATAAACCCAAGCAATGATCCAGTTTCATTTCAAGCCCTTTTGTGTATGTCAATGCATTTAATATCCAAAGGATTCCTGATGCAATGTCCTTTCTCCAAATTTCTATGAATTAGTTATACAACCTGTTCACTAAACTTAGCACGCTTCAACTTAGAAACAAGCCTGTCTGTTCACATTCCTGTTCGGACAGCCATTTAAGAACTCTGCTTCTCAAGTAGCTACAAATTTTATTTCATTTCCAATATATGAAAATAAAACACTGTGGAGCAGTGGTATAATAACGTGTAATTAAAGACTGTCGTAATTTACATGTAGAACTAAAGTTACACAAACGACATTAATTCTACAAGTCTCTAACATCAGCGCTTGAATTTGCAGCCTGTGAAAGATTGTTTGCATATAGCTATTCAACTAAAAACTAAACTCTAGCACTAAATCGTACTTATTTTTCCTCAGCATCAACAGCAGGGGCTGAGCACTTACCAAACTTCTTGCTACTTGAGCTGCAGGACGAAGTAAGGATGTTCAACTAATACTGTTGTGTGATGTACACACACCTGAACAAGCTTTGAACAAACTGGCACAGACAGCAAACAACAGGATGTGGCAGGTCGCAACTCCTCTAGTTCACACAGCTACCCAGCAAGCTGAATTATTTCCATATTGCTTTCTGCATTCTTACTGCTTCCTGCATCCAGCTTAGCATATTTGAAACCAGGTGAGGGTGGAGGTCAGGGCACAATTCACACAGCAAAAAGAGAAGGCTGCCACTGCATGAAAACAAGGTGAAAAGGCTGCTACCATTCGTTGTAGTTAGATGTGCAATATGCAGGTGAACCATGCTGACTTTTTTACCTTACAAAACAAGCAAGAGCTTTCTATTCCATACAATATCCCCAAGGGTCTTCTATTCCCCAGCACCCTAGGGACCAATTCTTCTGGATCTATGTATAAGATTAAATAAAGCCAACAAAGCAGCAGCTCAACAGCAGTTCAGTGACATTCCCCGGAATGCTGATGATACTTATTGCAGCAACACTATTAGCTGAACTGGTACTTCAAAAGTGCTTCTGAAGAATATGAAATGGCATTTTTTTGTGGAACCTTCTAAAATACTTTCCCTGCATTACGGATTCTTCCTGATGAATATTAGAAGTTTCTCCACAAACCAAAGGCTTGGGATCTATCAAAAAAATGAAATGAGGCAGGTTGGTTTGAGGTTTTAGAGGCTTTTTTTAAGTAAGAAACTAAATTATGTACAAATTGGAGTCACTATCTAATCCTCTATAATGGTTTCCTAAATTCACACATTAAAAAAGAAAGCCAAAACATGTACACTTAATGCTCAGGGAACCTATATTAAAAATCCAGTAACTGTGTTCTTATGAGTGCAGGGCCCCAGTTTTTATTTTGTCAAATGAAACCCCAAGGGCTGGCAAGTGGCTGGGTTAGTGACATTTTTGTTGGTGGAAGAGAAATGCCTCGAAAACTTTCTTGTCAAGACTGGGCAGCATGAATTTAAAAACTAGACAAGGTACTGATTTTATGCAAAAACTGTAGTATTTGATATAATGCTTTAACATGTATACTGATTATTAGGCATACTCAAGCACTCAAAAATTAATAAAAAAACCAACAACCCACCCTCAAATGCAAAAAAAAAAAAAAACCCAAAATGCCCAAAAACCCGAAGGGTGCCAAATAAACATGTAAACACATGACACAGCTGCAGATGAATCTTAAACTGGACTCTCCACAATCAAAAGATAACAGCTTCATTACGTTAGGCAAGAAGGAACTTCTTTTCAATTGCCTGATAAGAATTATACCACAACAGCAGTTCTTGTTATAACCTTCTACCTGAACACCAACATACCCACAAGTTCCGTCAGATATTGGTGGCTCTCCAAGGTTGCCAGGCCTATCTATTTTGCATGTAATACAGGTTTTGTTAGCTCTAATTGCTATGAACTGCATAGCCAGAACAAAAGTCAACAAAACACTGTTTCTGATTCACAAAAACAAATGTTGTTTCTTATTTACAAAATGCTGCTGGATCCACAAAAACAAAAGCTTTTGTTATTTTGTCAAAGATGATGAACACACAAAACTCCAAGAAATTGGCACACACAAAAAAATGCACACAGCAACAGTGCTTTGTATTTTTATCAGCACTGTAAGAGAAATATCTGACTTTGTGCATGATGACGATAAAAAATTGCAGCTCATCAGCTCTCCCTTGTCACGAAGTTCTCAACATACATAACTGGAAGCCCCCAGGAAGGGTGAGGTTTCACTAAGCAGTAGAGCCAATGCAGCTTCTTCCTGCTGCCAAAGAGAGTAATTTCACACCTTCCATGCCCTCAGTTCTCAATGATACATATGCCTTACCATTTCAGGTGCTCATCTAATCCCAGTTAAGTTGATTTCACTGCATATGCAGCTTTATATGAGCTAAAAATTTCATCTAAGGATCTGCCAAGCATGAGGGGGTGGCAGGAGGAACAGGTAGCCCAGACCTGGTGGAAAGAGGAGAGCACAGCTTCCCCACTTGGTAGCAGTAAGCCAGCTAGATAGGTGCAGCTACCTCACAAAATTTCATCCTTACTGAGCTCATGATCAAGCAGCTAGTTCAAGACTGTTATTTAAAATGTACGTTTTCTCTTCTCAGAGTTACCTATATAACTGTTTCCGATTCAGTTAAGATGACTGACTGTTTAAATCCTCCAGTTTCACCGATTCAAACTACCAGGAGTTATGATGTACTTACCCAGACCAGATATGTTTATGGCTTTGACAGATTTCTTCATCTTATAGAGAACAGTTCGGTCAACATCCAGAGCCTAAACCAAAAGAGAACAATTAAATGTGAAATACTGGACTGTCCTCTGGTAAACCTGTACTCTGGAAACCTTCTGTAATTATAACACTATTATGTTAGTTAACTTTATTTCTGTAATTAATCAATTACTTGCTAGTAGCTCCTACCCCCATCCACACAACTGGTTTCGTCCCCTTGTCCACAAAAAAAAATATCTTCCCTCTTTTGCTGGTGACCAGCATCACATATATTCAACACCATCTAAAATGAAACTATCTACACAGTATCTTCTTCCTGTGTTAAATTATTAAAGAAGCTTAAAACAGTTCCAACCCATCGTATGTTCTGACACTGCTGAAGAAACAAGCAGTATTGTTTCCCCAGGCAAAATATTAAAGATGGAATTTAATTTCAGTTTTCCTAGATAATTTAGTTAATTAATTGCACTTCCAACCATATGAACTTTTTCACTGCTATGCTGAACAAAATAAATTGCCTATCTCTCAAATATCTTTCACACATTTTATCACTAGGCAAAGCTTTCAGCAACACAACATAAAATTCAAGATTAAATCCTGTCCAGAAGATTCAAGCACTTATAGTCAATTTGTTTCAAAGAAAGAAGTGCAATGGAAGCAGGCAACCATTTTGCTTACTGAAGTGAAATATGGGCAGATCCAAAAATGTACAATTGTTCTGGAACAGAAAAGCAGAATTATGGTCCCACAAATGTGGTTAAAAAACAAAACAAAAAACCCAACCCAACACTTTGTGAAACTGGAAGATAATTTAAGTATGTCTTTAGACTCCACTGAAGAACAACGCTGAACACTACAAATTGTATTACAAGAGCTGTTTAGCATGATACATGCTAAAAAACCAAAAAGCACCAAATTCATTCCAGTTTTCATTCAAAAGATTTCAGTGCATCACAGCAGCTACACATCTGATCTACCATTGTTTTATTGCTAATAATTTGTGTAACAGAAATGATGCAGAAAAGTCAGTCCCTAGGACCGTATCCAATTATTTTAACATACTGAATGCAAAGAGAAATATTCTCTCTCACATTTCTGGGAGTATTCTTAAACTGAATCCATTCAGACCACAAATCGCTGGGCAAAATCTCTGCAGCATTCCATGGAAACCAACAGATTCTGATGTTGCCTTAACATTAATGTTACACTGTCACAGTACTCCTATATCAATTGGAAGTTTTACCTCAAGCATCTTTAGAGATCACATCTGAAACATTAGCAGAAGTGCACAGGCCTTTTCACCTGGAATTCCAAGTACAGAGGAAAGGGAAAAAAAACTCTAAGAAAGCCCATAAAGGTCACATCAGCTCTCTCACCCTCTTCAGCAATTTGAATTGTATTCACTATAACAAACCTGTATACAGTGAGATCTCAAAGGTTAGATTAGCCACCTGCCTGGATGGGAGTACACAAAGTACATTCCCTCACTGTGTACTCCGTGATTTCTAAAAATAACCTCATAAAAGCACCATCCAATCAGCTGAGTACAGAGGAATGGTAATTTCATCAAAGACTGCATCAAAGGGCAATTACCCTCTTGGAGACAAAGCTAAAGGAATGTCTCCAACTACAAGCCTTACAAGTAACAGTCTATGGTGATTTAACCCCAGCTGGCAACCAAGCACCATTCAGCCGCCTGCTCGCTCACTCATCCAACCCAACCCACCCCAAAGAGGAGGCTGACAGCCAGAGACTCAGAAGTTACAGATTCATTTCCCAGGTAAGTCTCAGATTTGTGCGTGCAGTTGGTAAGTTATTTCATCTTTGCACCTTAGTTTGGACGGGCAGTAGAAGTCAGTACTTGTTAAAAACCAGAAGCGTTGCAAGGATAAACACATTGGATTAATTACGAACAACTTGTACTACTGTGGTTAGGGATCCAGACAGACCTATGGATTCATAAAATCTTTTGGCCCATGGCTGCCTCAGTCAGAAAGCACAGACTCTCAGTAAGAAAAAAACTTCAGGTCCTTTTCCTCAACGAAAGTCATCATTTTGGTTTGCAGCTTCTCTCAACCAACTCCTGCTTTCACTGGGATTAGGCAGTAGAAGAGCAAACACGTGAGGCACCGCATAGCCAGGGTCCAACAGAAACGATAGCTAACATCCCTAACATACCATGATGACAATTTAAGCATCTAGTTATCTCAGCCAGTTGGTCCACAAAAAAATTTGTAACAACGATGACACGGAAAAAAACCAACCACAGACAGTACTGAGGGCAACAGAATAAACAAAACCTAAGGCCCAGATGTGGTGAAAATGTACAGGACTGCCAGGTCAGGCTTCCTTGGGTCCTCCCTTCTTCCCCTGCCTGCCTCTTCAGCTGTGCCAGTGCAGATGCTTGCAAGGATGTGTCGTGAACCACAGGAGAGAAGCAATCCATGTCTAAAATGATGCAAGGGGAGGTGGGGGGGAAAGTTACTTTTCAGTTGCGTCAACTTTCCAACTCTGGCTATCTGGCATCCTCTTGATAAAACACAACACAAAGGAAAACACAATGGGAAAAACAGGAATGAGTACCCAGGTACTCCCGCTGAAGAATCCCCCAGGGCCATTCCTAAACAAGAACTCAGTAGATGCAAGAGTGTGGTGTGCACTCTTACTACACAGTTACCTCTACCAGCTACATTCTTTTAACCCTTATCATTACATTAGTCTCAACATTTCTTCACATATTCATTCACCACAATAGAACAGGCTTTGTAACTTCACCTGGAAACTGCTATCACATTTGTATGGTGTCAGCAGACAGTGCACCTGTAGAATGATGCCGAAATACTCAGAAAACCAGTACAACTGAAGCAGGCTAAATACCACCTTCACTAACACTGACTTAACACTGACTTTACTAGCTGAGGACTTGGTTCAGCTTCTGTTCAGATAGATAATCCACTCCAAAGCCATGAAAAACAGACCAAAATTATCCCAGTAGCAAAGTATTCTACCTTTGTACTGAGGCAACATGGACTCATTATTTCTTCCTTCTCCCAGTCAAAAAAGAAAATCAAAAAAGTGGGGAATTGAAGTGATTTGTGACAGTCAGTACTCCATGGAATTTTATTTACATATAAAACCTAAAAGACTATTGTAATTAGCCAAGTGAACAAATGGTCACAAAAATAACCTACGTTTCATTCTTTAGAAATACTGTTGATTCAATCCATTGACGTGATTAATAAGAATGGGAAGAAATTCAACAGTGAAGACAAAGGTGTGTATCCAAAGGAAAAATACACATATGAACTGGGAAATCAGTCAGAAAAAACTCAGAAGAATAAATTGTTTTGTTTTACCAGATGATGGAAGAATCACCACAGGGTACCAAAGTGTTATAGCCATGAAAAACAAAGAAACGAACATACAGGAGATCTCCTTCTACCAAAACCAAGGAAACAAATTTTAAGAAGTCACTAAATATTACATACTCTTTGAAATGCAAAAAAGGTGTAGGCCCAAAATGTTGATCTTGACAGCTTACACATCTCTCAGCCACTGGATTTTTGACTGTGATAGAACACTTACAGAAAAATTACACACACAAAATGGGAAGCAACGTATGTGTTGCTTTCATCCACCACTAGGTGAAGTATAGAATGGAATAAAAAGTCTTTCTTAAACTGCTCTGGGTTTGTAATTAGATTACTGGGAATAAGCTGTAGCAAACTTCAAATTGGCTAGCTCAAGCAGATAGCTAGAGAGAACTGGAGTGTGCCCATTACAGAAATATAAATAAATAAAAAGCACAAAATGCTTAAATAAATAAATATTTTTAAAAAATTAAAAAGCACAAAATGTAGGAAGACCAGGCTGCCTTCCTGAAATGATCCCCAGTCACCCAAGCTTGTTAGGGCTATTATCTGGGCAACTAATGATCAATACAGTTTTGTTTGGATAATATAGCACTGACTGTCTGTACCTCGTGCTTGTTCGGTTACCCTGACAGACAGGGTGTAGGTAGCCTCTTCTCTCCTGAATGGAAAGGGTCCTACATAAATTCCTTACTGCTGGCAATAAACAGGAAAAAGGGATAAACACCTGGAAATATTTAAGCTGAAGCATAACAACAGCTGAGTGAAAGCTGTACCTGAATAAACTGCGACTAGAAATTGTGGAAAAACAAATCCAATTCTGGAAAGCTTTCCAAACAGGAAATAAAGGGTAACAGGTATCTCACTATTTTAAGAGGTACCTGAGTAAATTTATAAAATATTATTCTTTCCCATTGTGGTAAGAAACTAGACTTGGTCCTGTAGGAGGTTTCTTCTAGTCCTCCATTCCTTTGTGAAGTCTTTTCATAATGCTACATTTAAGAGGGGCTATGTACACCTATGGACTAATGGACAAAATACTGAAAAACTTTGCAACTTTAATACAATATTTTAGTCTTGATTACAGACCAAAAAATGGGGAGGGGGACTTTGCATTTGTTTAATTGAAAGACATTGGTGCTTATTCACAACTAGTATTTCAAAGGAGTCATTTCAGCATAAAAGATTAAAGTGTCAGCTCTTTGTCTGTAGTACAGTTCTTCGGTATTTTCTCATCCTTTTCTTTGTCCAAATCTTAGCACTTACAAATCAGTTTAAATACACCTGTAGCTTTATTATACTTTGAACTTCTAATCCTGTATTTGTTTCATAAATATACATATGCTAAACCTATTCACACACATGCCAAAGCTACCCTCCCCCAATTCAACTGCTTTGTGCACTTTCAGTACAGTGTCAGAAGCAGTGAAATTTAAAATGGCTTCTGATGTTGCATATTCTAGCTTTTCTTTTTATCGATTTTAAACGCCCTGTAAACTTCTGAACCAGAAGTGATCATGTAACTCACATGGTGGGATCATTTTGTCCTCTCATGTAATGCTTCTAGTTTTGACTCAAAAAACTCTATTGCAAGACTGTTTATTTTGGCATCTGTTTATTTCAGAACAATGTAATCAAAGAGGCCATATAAAATCACTTTCATAGTCCCACTCAGTTTTTGCTGATGAGCGCGCAGACTTCCCTCTGGCTAACAACTGTAAATATAGCTTTGATTTAGGGAAAAACACATTCATTCCATACAGTACATAAGAAAAGGAGGTATATCATTACAGAAGTGGTGCTATGCAGCATGAACTGAAACAAACTTGAAAGTGACCTTCTTGAGCGTGCCCTTGTCAGTGCATTATTTTTCCAAACACAGTATTTGTGTCTTCTATTCGCTTACTTTTATGTGACTTCTAATGTTAATCTTGTAAAACAGTTATTAAGGTAAAATACCTTTTACATCAGAATCTATGTGGTGTTGCTGCAGCGTACCTAGGGATCACAGAGATCACTTGTTTGACAAGTCTAAAACAATTATGCTATGATCAGCCTGGTATCAAACTTGTTCTCTTGACATGAATATCAAGACTTCTAAATAAATGGCAGTATTTGATTAAAATACAAGAATGTTAGGAAATTCATTACCAAACCTGGAACTCCTATCAGTATTACTCTTCAAAATGCACAGCCAATCTCTCTTAAAACGGCACAGAAACATGATTTTGCTTGAAAACTGTTTTACCTTACAACCTAAGGCTACACAGTGAAAACGATTAAAAAGATGTTACCATACATGATCATATACACCACAAAAACCCCAACACTAAAATTACCTGCAATATGCAAATATTTTTTTAAAACTGTTCAAGTTGTTTTTTTCCTAGCAAGTTAAGGCTAACATTTTGGCACCCATCACAAATACACTTCGGACACACTGCTCATGTACTTTTCACAAGGTATTCAGTAATACAAGTGTTAGGTATTTGGGATGCCACAGGCTGAAAATTTCAAAATTACAATAATGAAGGAGATTTCTGAGGCCCATATAGAGTGTAGAAGCAGCAATTCAAATCATTACACAAATTATTTTAAAGTTCTATGTGCCTGATGAGAACTGAGCAACAAACATGTCTGTAGTAAGTATACTACGCAGGGGGACAAGCATACCAAAACAAACAAAAGAAAACATGGCTTTTAAAACGAGCACTAGAGAGAACTCGACTATCAGTGATGAGTAGCAAAGCTTTTTTCCTCATGTAGAAACAAGGTCCAGTTTCACTTGCCAAAGGCCAATTTCCATTTTAGCTGCTTCAAAGCTTTGTACTCTGAACAATAAAATGTGCCAATTAATTTTCTTACCAGGAAGAAATCAGTCTGAGGTTACTGAAACTTCCCGAAATGTTATTCTATGTCCTACTTTATATGCCACAATCTGTCCTGACACATCAGATGTTCAAATACCTCACTGCTGCTCCCCCTCTTCCCCAAAAGAACTTCAAAACTAGCATCAATCCAAAAATCTATATTGTCTAAATAGGTCTGTGTAATATACAGGCTTCTTTCTTCTGGAAGGTGTATTGGCTCAAATAAATAAATACACTTTACACATTTCAGGCTGGCATAAAGAATGAATATATTATTTGCTTTTGTCAGTGGAGCGGGGGGAAAAACTGTTCTATTTTTATCTGTATGTTCTATTTTTATCATACTTAATTGGGCAAGGAAAAAAAGCATGAAGTCAGAAACTGAGTTACTGAACATCCCGACAATGATTTTGGCACCTTTTACAGAACCAAAGGGTATGGGGAAAAAAACAGGCAGTAGCAGCATAAATGGAGAGTCTCCAGGCTCCAGCAGTTAATGTTCATTAAACACCCTCTATGCCAAGCTTGCAGCAGAAGTCTAGGTCTTCATCTTAATGCAAGTGTCCCTATACCAGTGCCTTATTCCTTTGTGGCCCAGCAAATAATTGTTTATCTGCACATGAAGAGAAAAATAGCCATATTGGGTCAGATCAACCTCCATTTAACTTGATATCCTTTGTCAGTCGTGGCCAACAGCAGATGTTTAGGTCAGCAAGCACAGAAAAGGATGTATACTTCCTTCCCCAGGATTATCTCCCAGTTTCCAGCAATCAGTGTAAGAAGAAAAGACAGAGAGAGACTCAACCAGAAACACTACACAGCCCAACAGGCTGTTCTCAAGCAAAACAAGAAGCCCAACTTTCTGAACTCTACGAGGGAAAGAAAAGACTTCTCGCAGCTCAGTATGAGTGCCTGCATGACTGCACGACAGCCTACTGTGGGAAGCAGTGAGGGAGGAAGGGGAAGGAGTCAGTCATCATCTTTATTTTTTATTTAAAACAGTTGAAAGCCTCTAATACATTCCTTTCTTCTTACCAACTGCAGCTTCATTTTAGAAAGGCTAAAATTAACTATTTCACATTTTTGGTTATTTAGATGGGGGGGTTGCTGAAACTTCACAGAACTGGATCTGGATTTGTGAAAAGTCTCAAGGTAACCATTTTTTTTCTTTCTCTTTTTTTTTTGTTCAGTATTTTTTAAGAAATAGAGTCTACTGGAAGTACAACAACAACAAAAAAATGTTTGGAAGTACTGCTGAAGTAGTAACAAAATTTTGGGAAATAAATCTTCCTGCTATGTGAAAAATAATCCTGGAGACAGGAACCTATGTTCTTCCCCATCTAACAAACATAGATACATATAAAATATTACCATAGTGACTTCAGATCCGATACAAACAATTATCTTAACCGTTATATCTTTAACAGAAAATGTAATCTCATTCTCAGTTTTCACAATTTGCTTTAAAATATGGGGCTACTCAACAGCCATAAATCCTTCTGTACTTTACCCATTCCAGTATTTCTGAGAAATAATGCTAGAGGTTGCTGCAGTTGCTGAACACAAATAGGAATGTCCTTCCCAAAACCAAAAGGATGCAGGAAGAAACTTTGCCAGTTAATAAGGAAAACTGAAGTGATTAAATAATTACCGTAGAGACAGCAGCGCAAGAATCAGCTCTTGTGCCTTACTGGACTGATTTCAATTAAAAAGCAGCAATAGAAAGTTTTGAATACTCATATCCAGCAAGCACAATTGTTTGGCTTTTCTGGTGTATCTTTACAGCAATCTGATACTTGCTGTAATTAATCCTCTCTGACTCAAAAGATCAGAGACATCCACAGACATTCTATCTCAGTTTGTTATTTTTCTGTTAGAAATTAAATGTCTACACTGCTGGCCTCAATCCACTTTTCTGTTACAGAAGGTGGTATAAAACTTCCTAAAATGTGTTATTCCCCTCCAAAATCCTCCTTCTGTTTTCCTATTATGTCATTTCCTCCCTCCATTTATTACTTTCTTTTCTAAACCCTCTCCAGTTTCCTTCCACTGATCACTTGGGACACTCAGGGAGGGACTGATACAAAGGGTGGAAAAAAACTCACAGGCATAGTCTGGGGAAAGACATTCTACCCTCTGCATGTATTCTAGAAGAATAGTAACTTTAAAAACTTACATTTTAGGTACTTTATTTGGAGTGTGCACGTGAAGAAATGTTCCAGAACATTATATTCAACAGTAGCTATGACAGTTAATTTGCATAAATAAGCTCTTAGGCATGAGACCTGTCTATTTAACAGACTGTGAAGGTACAGAGACAGACACGCAATAAAAAGGACAGGTTTATAGCAAAATTGTCTCTGCAAAGTCCCTTTCCACAAAAGCATTATTTCTCCAGCATCTGGGTTTGTGGTTCTTATGGGCCCAATGCCAAGGCAATCTGTTTGAACAAGCACTGGTCTGTGTGGCAGAAAAAAGTAGTAAACATTTTGGCTCTAAACTATTGTGCATAAAGCTATGGGTATGCACGGTAGAAAGGTAATACCACTGCTTTAGGAAATTAATATTTGTAAATAAAAGGTAATTCTGTTGCAAAGGCAGAAGCTGGAAAATTTGATGCTGCTCAATGTTGTATAGAAAAACACACTTGAGCATGATGACTTTGTACAATTACTTTATTTTTTATAAAAACAAAGAAGCGATGCCTAAAAATCAGAATACTCTAACAAACCACTTCTATCAGTAAAGAGAAATTCCAAATCAGAGGTTCAGAGCCTACAAAATGTTGCATCATTAAGACAAGTCACTACATGATACCCTTGCACACTGACAAAAAAGGTGCTGTATCTGTGTATTAATCATTCAATTTCCTCTCGCCTTTTTTTTTTTTTAAACATAAAGTATGTTGTAAATGGGTGGTATGTCTCTGGTTTGGTACGCTAATAAGTTGGAAATACAACAACTACTTAAGGTGGGGGGGTAGGCAGAAAGACAACAAGCATTTTTGTATAATAAAACCTCTTGCCTAAGAGAAAAGAATAGAGGCCACTTATGCCAAATATTTCTCTAGAACACATCCACCTCCTGCATTAAACAATTTTTATACTGCAAAATATGTTTTCCTTCTCTTTTCATAACTTCACCACCAATATTACAGCCATCTGCTTTCAAAGACAAGATGACTGGACTTTAAATACAGATCTCGTAAGCAACAGAATAGACTTGATGCACTTACTCTTTACAGTGGTTCATTTTTAAACAAAAGGTTGTGTAAATAAAACTCCCTTATTTATTGTTTAATCTTCCAGTTGCACTAGCCAATTCCTTATATTGATATCATGTATTTAGTATTACATGCTTCAACACCCTAAGATACATCATTCTGTAAAACAAAGTGATATCAATGAAAACTCCAATGACGACTGCCTTGAACACCCAATAAGCTTCACTATCCCTTTACCCGTGTCAAAATTCTCTGGTCCTCAGCCTGCCAGAGACTTTTCTCTAGATTTGTTTTTGCATTTCTGTCTGCTGTCAACATCCTTCAAAGCCCTTCATGGTTTGGAGCCCAGCTGCTGGAAGAGGCTGATCCTCCCCCTGTATTACTCAACAGTATTTACGATGAGCTAGGCTGAAGGATTTTCCTTTTGCAGATTCCTCAATTTAGTACTCTTTCCCCTAGTATTAAATCCTTTTATACACCATCAGAGCCAACAAGAATTAATCTTTGCAGAACATAATGCCCTTTTATTCTCCATTTGACAAGCTTTTTGAATAGAGAGTTTTTAGTTATTTACAGGAGTAATCAACAAATGAAACACCACAACTCAAAAGTTGGTCTATCGATGGCCTAATTCAGTTTTAGTAGTCTTCAAACCTTCTACTTGAACCAGGCATACATTCCAGCTGCAATCTCTATAAAATGATGAAAAACTAAACAGTAAGTTTTCCCTATATACGATGCACTTAGTCTACCCTAAAAATCAAAACCTCTGTGGTGTGTGCATAGATCAACTGGATGTCATAAACCAGGGGTCCTCAAACTACGGCCTGCAGGCCGGATACGGCCCCCCAGGGTCCTCAGTCTGGCCCCCGGTATTTACAGAACCCCCCCGCCGGGGGTTGGGGCCGGGGGGGTGTGTGGAAACCAAGCAGCCACAGATGACTGCCTGCCACTTCATCCGCGTGCCGGCCCCCTGGTTAAAAAGTTTGAGGACGCCTGTCATAAACAGACCTGTATCTCCCCATCCAGCACTCCTTTGACTTTTTCAGCATTTATCCAATAATTCTAGGGACCAGAAATTAACCAAGAAGCATCTATACCAATGTTGCACAACCAAATATCAGTCTTAACAGGCCTCTGAGAGCTTCTTAACAGAAACAATAAAACCTGTACATTACAAAGATCTTTGGCGAGGTGGCCATTCTGAAAGGGAATAAAAAGGCACACAAACTTTATCTAGTTCATGATACACAAGCAACTTTTAGGACACCATACTCCCACAATAAAGAATGTTAGGTAACTAGAGGGGACTCCAGAAGAGATGAAGACAAATCACCTCAAATGTACTACTTATTCCTAGGGGAACACTGAACCAGCTGTCAAAATTAGGATAAGCAGAGGCAAAGCAACATATTAGACATCACCTCTCTATTACTAGGATAGAGATTTACAAAAGGCATCTTCCTATAACACTGGTGGCATATTAATTACTACAGCTTAGTTTTCTACAGTGGAGAGCTGCTTCCTTTTACAATTTAATACATTTTGTATAGTTAACCTTTTGGTTTCATTCACCAGTTCTCAAATGAAAGCCCACTGTCAAATGATAAACCTATTTTCTCTTGTAACATTGTAAAATTATTTCTATTCTTTAGTTGCTTCCAGACTTCAGCCGTGATTTTTATTCCACCCTCTCTATAATTCGGTATACCACCTTTGAATATCTCTGCATGGTCTCTCAGTATCAATAAATTTCTTCCTCATTAAAAAGTAAATGCATGATAGTATAATTAACAGCAGCTAATGCAAATATAAAATTAGCCAGCTTACAGCAATCAAACATTCAATAACAGCAGTATCTTCCTCTTTTGGTTAAATGGAAAAAAGAAATTGCATTAACTTCATTTTGTTGAAGCTTTGTCATGCTGTAGCTATCGGTACACAGCTTGAGTTCTTGTTGTACAAACGCATAAACATAATATTCTATGAATTTCCATTTGGGAATTTGATTTTTAAATGAAAGAATGCATCCAAACTGTCATATGTTGTAATTCATATTAGGTGCCCAACCAGACAAATCTCAAGACACTATTACAATCTTGAAAACAATGATCTTAAATTCTGCTGGAATTTCAACAGCTTTAGGTATAACTAAAATTAACAGTTCAGGCACTCCTGTCACTAAGGACAGTTTCCTAGAAGTTTAAGTGCATCTTAAGTCACAAAATTATTAGCGTACCAAACCAGAGACATACACCACCCATTTACAACATATTTGATGTAAATAAAAAAAAAAAAAAAAAAAAAAAAAAAGCAGCTTTCCCCCCAGGGTGACCCTTGCCAAAATAATTAGGGAGTTCACATACATAGATGGTATCTATAAAATGGAGCAAACCATACTTCTCTATACCAATGAGCATTGGGAAAGTAAAATCATATACAGCTGCTCCTTAAGTCGAAACACTGAACAACTTCTGCATTTAAAACTGAAGCAGTTTAGAACAGAGAAGCACATCCAGGCCTATCAGCACTTTTGTTGTGTTCTTAGAAGAACAGGAAACATCTAGATAGAGCAGAGATTAAGTTTATGGAAAAGTAACAAAGTTTTGCCTGGTTTTATCCTTTAGATTCTGAAGAGACAAACACCTGAATCTACATGTAACCAATGTGTCCTTGCACCATCACCACATCTATATGGCTTGGGGAACAGGGAAGGCAGTGGCAAACACTACCACTCCATCCATCGCACAGAGAAGACTGACTGAATATACTTACATGAAAAGCTTGTCATCCACAACCAGAGCAGTTAAGCAACAGAAGAGAATGAGCTGAGCAAAAGAATGAATAACATCAAACAGAAAGCAGCTTACAAAAGATCTACTCCTTCATTGCTTCTTCAATGCTACCGTCTTCAGCACAGCTAGCATCTAGTCTACATGGAGCTCTAAGTGTAGGAGGACTCTACTGGTATTTTTCTGTTGTTGCACAACATACACCTACAGTTCTGGAAAACAAACAAATTATTAAAAACATGTGCTTTGCAAGACTATACTGCATGTTTTGCATGTGACAACAGAGCAGGGGCTCTGTATTTGCATGAGCTAAGGAAATTTCCACTCCTATTGCTATAGCCAAACAGTAATCCTGTTTGATTGAAGTGGATTAAAATGATTAGTAAAATGTATTTGTTTCTAAGTTGACTTACTCAGAATACAATCGAAGTTTCCTTGAAATTGCGTATCCTAGGAAAAAAATCTTTCACTAAATAAAGACTAGAAACCATTTAACATGAGAAAATAGTCCATATTAATGTTTGCATCCCTTCACTACCTTTTCCCCTTTCTATATGCCTTCTAAATGTAGAACAAAGCTTTTAGGAATGTGGAAGTAATTTGTTCAGCTCTAATCACTTCAACCGTTTTGATGTATCTACATGCATACTTAGCATAATGCTTAGAAAGAATTATAGATTTCAGTACTGGAACTACATTGATAATCTCATCTTTAATCAGGGATAGCTGAGGCGTCCACAAACAGCAGATGGTTCTATACACCATACTGCTCCAAGACAATGAGGAGCAGTTTCAGCCTTCCCTCTCAATTTTCTCTTTCTTCTTGGTTTAGTAAGTCAGATGCTAGAATTTAAACTATAGGTTCTATCACAGTAAGTTTTACAGCCACCTCTTCAAAGAACATACTCCAAAGAAATACACTTCACTGCATTGCACAGTAAATATTGTTGTGAAACAGCATACACATATACAAAGTAGCAAATTTTTCAAATTCTATCCAACATCTACATACTTGAAAACAAAGCCTACTGCTCTAGAGGAAAAGCACCAAATTGCACTACGCCAGCTTATTTCCTGCAAAGCGGCAATGCTTGTAAGAAAAAAGCTATTCAGTTACAGTGCTGTATCTCAGTTCCTCCATCAATAAATTCTCCCCCATATGGTAAATTATTTTCTTTTTCCAAATAAAATTGAGATATATACAACAGCTAATAAAGTCTGCATAATACTTAGTACTACATCCCATTTTCTAGATGTATAACATGCAGAACTCTTCTTCCACTCCCCTAAACTACAGGGTAGGTTGTAGCTATGATACCATTATCCACTTTCCTCCATGACCATCCCTGCCTGCCTCCTTCCTATACTGATCCTTTTCACATTAGCCCTCCCTCCATATTCTCTGCCTGGTGTTTTCATCCTGTTTCCTGCATAAACACTGCCACACTCCCCATTCCTTTCCAGTTCCTGTCAATTCTGATGCCTCTGAACTTCCTTAGACTTTTGATGCATTTCCTTATCCCCTCCTTAATGTTTCTGCCAATTCCTGACCCTCCACTCTTCATACATCATCACAGTACTTCTGCCTCTGGATGACTCTCTCAGACTTCTTAGACATTGAAGCTATTACTTTCTGAATCTCACTTTTTCTTGTGTTCCCATTTTTTGTTGTTTCCTAGCTGAATTTACTCCCCCCCCCCCTTAATCCCTACATTGATGTAAACATCATGAAAGAAATCTGGGTTTAGTCCAAATAAAAGAAGCCGATGGTGATCTTAACCACAGAAAATCTTGTATCTAATACCAAAACTCTTCGAGCTCCTATCTCTGTCCCCACTGTGAGTACCTACATAACTACATGCAACTACAGTAAGCATTGCGCATACAGAAGAGCTTGATGCTAACAAATGTGAGACTGCATGGGGAAAAGGCTAGGAAATAAAAGAAAAACAATCCTACCATCAGATTGCAATAAACCCAGTAGTTATGAACATTAAACTTATGTTTGTCCCACAACTTGATCTACATTTTCCAGCTGTGTTTAAGCTAAAGAAAACAAAAAAAACCCCAAACCCAACCTGTCTCAGTTAAAATGGACCAAACCAGAGATTTTAACTTTATATGGAACCTGGGTGTAACCACCCTCTACAGCTTTACAAGTATGATTCTCAGTAATTCTTGTTTTTCTATAAGAAACTGCCAGCACCAATGCAAGAGTAAACAAGGAGCCACACAATTTATCCTGATGTGAAGTTCTTGCACATCTGACTATGCTTCAGCTTAAAAAATGAAAATAAATGTGATAGTAATGTCTTCTTGCATAGCATGGCAGTTGCTGTAAATACTTGTTTATACTATTTTTCAAGCATTTCTGAAAGCAGGAAAGGGAACTGGTTACTTTGCTAGCGTGCCACTCAGCCAGGGATACTTGCAATCTTTGAGTAAGAACATCTCTTCTCCTCAATGTAACAGTCATGGTCTGCATTTTTGCATCCACTGCAATCATTTTTAGTAGCTGTAAATACTTCTGCTCTTCTTTCCATCCCTGCTTTTTTAACCATCGGTGCTTAAATCAGGTATCTTCCTGGTCTTCTGAGGATTTGTTAGGAGTATGTGCCAGTTATCATCCTAGTCCTTTCAGAATCCTGGTAAATAACCAGCTGCAACAGAGTGCTTTAAGCTCCCAGTTTTGTTTAATACTTTGCTTGTTTGCATCTCTATTCCCACTATCCATTCTACCTTCTCCCACACTTTGAGCTCAAAAACTGCAGCAGAGCACTTACTTAGATTTGGCAATACCTACATTATCTTTAATACTACCACATTCTAACTGCCTATTATCCTTTCCTTTTCTCCTCACAACTCTGTGTGCTTAAAGAGCATTTTTTGTTTTCCTTACTGCCTGCTGTCACTCCTAAAGAAACTTCACTTTTGCAAATTTGTCTTTTATCTTTATACATACTTTTAAGTGCAAAACTTTCCTCTGACTACCTGGCGATTTTTTCCCATTTCTGATAGGCTTAGCTAATTTGTGACATTCTTCTTGGGGTCTTTCAAGTCCACAGTTTTTCCCATAACTTTCCCTTTTCTTGGGATACTTCATGAACGTTCTTCATGCTTTAGTACGTAAAGTCCTCAGTTCTGTTGACCTCACCAGCTCTCAGTTTGGTGATTCTTTCCCTTAATATTTCTTTTTGATTTCTTTTGCTTGTTTTGCCTTGTTTTTGCTTTTAATTTCTTTGTTTTGTTTTTCGTACACAATGAACAGAGTCGCAACGACTCAACAAACGCTTCCCTTGTTTGCAGTCTCATCCACAACATCCATTTGATTCCTGCATTTAAATCAGCAATTCTCACATTATGTTCTCCTGTCTCTGTCTGCTTCCTTCTGTAAAAGTTAGCATCTGGGCTTGTTGTCACAGATGCCTGACCGTAAGGTGGCCAAAATACAGCTCTTGTCAATTCCTCTTGCACTATTCCTCCATGCTTGTGATGTTAGCAGACAGCCTGCTTTACCAGACTACAACCAACAGGTTCTCTTAAACTATGCAGATCCCTTCTCCATAGTATCTCTAAAATATAGCCTTTCCCTCTAAGCTTTTTATCCATGATCTCATCATTTAATTTTGATTATTTCAACATTCCAGCCTTGATAAATACAGTCTTCCTCAGTCACATCCACTCACAATATTAAACCTTTAGTCTTCTGTGCAATACTTGTAACAGCACTCTCCTTTGCATCAAATTTAAAACAGTCCGTTTTGATTCTAATCCTTAATAGGAAACATCAATCACCTCTTGTTCACTTAGGACTCCCCTTCTCTCCAATCAGACTAACTCCATCCACAAATACCCATTTGTTCTTTCAGAATCACACCTTCATGTTTTCCTACCAACACTTAGGTTTTACAGCATCCACAAATTCTTCTGACCTGTACAGATCACTAAACACAGAATGGGCAGGGGAGCAAGGATGGAAGATACCCCTACAGCTGGAGAAGCTGCAGAAATATTTAATCCAGAGAATGTCTCTTCTTCCCTCTCTACCAACTTCATGAAGAATGTAACATTTATTTAGAGCCAGTGAGGACTGAGGGCAGGTGAAGACTTGCTGCTAGCCCATCCAGGAGAGAGAACCCAGTTTGGCGTGAAGCCCACCTGAGCCCTAGCACCATGGACAGGGAGGGGGGCAAGGCTAGGGAGCTCCATGGAGCTACGGCAAAGTGCCAACAACCTCTGTAGCAAAGCAGTTTCCAGAAATCAAGAGAGATAAGGAGACTGCAAACATCAAGAAAGTATAGAGAAACTTGATACCCAAGATAATAGAGGGAAGAGCTAACCTAAATAGGGTTAGGCCCAACTTTTCTGGAGCTTCAGGCACAAAGGTTGTTTCTGAGAGCAGGCAGATCGCATGGGTTGTTAAGAGTGAGGCTCAGAAGCTGGGGTGCAGGAGTTTAGATAGAGAATGGTTGTGTGTAACATATATATACATACACACAAAGATGGCAGGTGCAAATTATAAAAAATTAGAAGATTTAAGAGTTGAACCAAAACATTTAAGAACCACTACTCAAATGCATATGAATAACAAGAAACCACCTCACACTGGTTCAGCTACAAACAGTACAGTAGTCAGGTGCACCAAGTTTTCTTGGATTCTTCCACCTGTATTCGTCAACCATGTCCACCTGACATGTGGATTGTAAACGCTTTGGAGCAGGGATTAGAGGCTTTTGTTCTGTGACTTTGCAATGTCATTCAGAATGAAGGCTTCACCTTTACCTAGCTAAAATTGCTGTAAATTATGGTAAACAGATAACAACATGAGGATGAAAAAAGGAAGTGAAGGTGGGTTAAGTCTAAAGCAAAATTAGCCACTTGCACATCTGCTCTCTTTTTTTACCAGCGCAAAACACACTAAATTCAGACAAGATGGTTCTGAGGAATGCAGCAATGCTGAAGAAAAATCAAAGGACAAAAGCCACAGTTAGTAAAATACCTCAGAAATGTACCTATTTTCCATCGATACTTCTATGGGGAATGGGGGCATTTGGTAATAGGAAGCAGATGGATCATCAGATGCACCAACGTAAGGTGCACAGCAATCTACTTACATGGCTTGAAACCGTTTTAACCGACTGCAAATTGTTGGTACTTTAAAGGTTTAAGTTCTGTATTTTAAAATATACACAAAGGTTCAGCTGAAGACCTACAGCTTAGCTCCTGTATTTCTGCAACTTCCATCCTCTATATTCCTCCCCCCTAAAAAAAAGTTCCCACACTCCTTTTGAAATCATCATGCCATTTGTGTCATAATGACTTTTCCAGAAATCTAACCTCTTTGGATGCTGATGACAGACAATCAAGATTCCAAAAAGGAAGCAGAAGTGGAACATCAAAAAAAGTTTTAAACATGCATTTATGGAACTGTATTTAACCATGAGGTAAGAGAAGTCTGCAAATATGTTCTACCAAAGAGCATGTTATAGTGAGCACAAAGATATATTTTATTAAAAAGAAACACATAAATAAAAGTAAATTTCCCAAAACACCACAATATGTGACATTTCCTGCTGCTTCTACGAAAACACCTTCTTCACATAGCTTTCAAAAGCAAGTCAAAATCATGTAGTATAGGAAGACAGAACTCCAGGCCTAAAGACCTAACAAGCAAAAAATTCATGATGGGGAAAAAACAAATTTTAAACACACACATCTGTATGCATGTATCCAGTCTCACATTCGCCCACCCTATCAAGCTGTTATTACTGCTTGCCCTAGTTAGCTTTGCAGAACCAAAATGGAGCAGAGAGAATTACAGAATTTTAAGATAGAGGGAATGAAATTCAATAAACATCGATCCCTCATGCCTCTCCAAGCCAGCTGAAAACCATGGGATTGCCTTAGGTGGCAAGAAATTGTTACCATTTCTGATATAATGCAAGTTTTTTTAAGTGACAGTGAGGAAGAAAAGGATTTGATACTGAGATGACATACTGCATTCCTAGGAGTGGAAATCACAAAAAAAAAAAAATATTTGTAAAATAACGTATTCATTGAGGTGCAATTATCATGAAACAGGACCTATAGAACAAAGGCAAGTAGAGACCTGAAATTACAAGTTATGGCTTTCACATTAATTTCAGGGATTTTAGAGAAATTTCTGGAGACTGGCTTTTAAACAGACCCCAAACAATTAAAATCTATTTCTATCCAGAGAACTAAGACCATCTTTGGTATCACTATACTGTTTCTTTCGGTTGTATGTTCTACATCTTTCCACCATGCATTCATCCTGTCTACTACTTAGAACACATTCAACCCAGTAGCAAGTGCTATTATGCTGGGGACACTGTTTCAGTAACTTATTAAACTTGCCGCCTTGTTTCCGTTCTTCCCTCTTTATAGGGAAACCTGAACATGCAGTGAAATTTAAGCAGGCAGGATAAACTCTGCACCTCAAGTCCTGACTTACATGGAAATGGCATAAGCACATGAACTGTCTGCTACTCTCTGTTTATACAATAGGCTACACAACTGACAGTGCGCCCCACCGCCCCCCCCCCCCCTTCCTTCTTGGTCCACAAGCACTGGACCATGATCAACAGTTAGAACAGAAATAAACAGGTAGGATTTTTATAGGCCTCAGTTCCAGTCTTTATTGTAAAAACATAACCCATGCTGCAAAAAGAAGTGGCATACTTGGATTCTACTCATTAAACCATTCTATGAAGAAATTTCTAAAAATCTATAATGATCACATCTATTAGGTCCACTTTGCAAACTCCATTACACTTTAGGGACTATTTTATTTAACTTATAGCACATAAAGAGAGAGAAGTGTATGTTCTAAATATTAGCAGTACTGAAACCAAATTTTTAAGCGTTCACAGCTTAAGAACGGTCACCAGACATTTTAGATCCTGGGACCTTTAATAGAAACAGTCAACTAAAAAGACTGCATGTCAAACTAGATTACTGATTTCAAGCAACCCCTCCCCCAGTCATGTGACCATGCTTTGTACTCCATCAATTAAAACTTGTTTATCTTAGTCACTATCATACGTGCAAAGATTAAACAGTAACCTGTAAGGGCCTGTGACATATACTGCTCACTTGTAATTTTGCTTAAGCAGAAGCTAAACATTCCCAACATTTTGCTAAGCAACATCCTAATCTGAGAACAATGCAGAAATTATATGATTCCTTTTCCTTTGAAATCATGTTGTGCTCCACAAGCATGCCTTTCCTAATCCCTTCTCCACTACCAAGAGCAAAGGATCAGATTCTCTTTCTCCAACTGTTTGAATAGGCACCAATTCCCAAACTGCAATGCAGGTGCTTCTGGTGATCTCAAAAGTCAAGATCTGGGGTCTGTAATTGTGTACACAACCACATAAACCAGTAAAAATCAGTCTTTTCAACTGATACAAAAAATAAATCATACTCTGCAACTGACAGAGGTCAGTTAATCCAAGTTCTGAAAACACTGATTTAAGGCAATACCACTGCCCACAGAGACACATTGGTAAATTATACACTTACAATTGTCCAACATCCTATTGATTTCCTCACCTAACAAGCCTTTTCCACTCCGCCACTGAAAGCAAGGCCTCACTAACTAAACTTCTAAGACACTATTAGATACCTGCTAATTAACTAAGAATTACAAAACTGGCAGCCAACAGTGTTAACGGTAACTGCAAAAGATTTCCCAGTGGGATCTGGGAACAGCTATCTGTGCTTCCACAGAGCTGAGCTCAGGCTAACAAATCACACTAGCCCCCACCTCCTGTGCTTCTGCACTGCCTCCCCCGTGCCTCTGCTTCCAAGAGAGCACGAAGCTTGGGAGACTCAAGCTGGCTTCATGCAAGTAGTTGCACAATCCATTCCAGAACCAGATTAGCTGGGAAAAGCATTTAAGACAAATGCTCAAAGTATCAGTATTAACCAGTTAATTTGTTGATTTAATACATGTATACAATATCCTCAAAAATGAAACCTTAACAGTCTTCAGTTGATAAACTAGCCCTTAGAGTCACTTGCTGAAGTCATGCATACACAAAGCCAGCAGTCAGCATGGTTTCACCTTACCTATTAACTGTTTTGAGTAACACATTCCAGAAATCATACACAGCCAGACTTCCTAGTTTTCAGAACCTTACTGTCTACTGCAATAGAGCAGCGTGAACTGGAAATTGATGCTTCACAGTACTTGTGACACTGGAAATGCACAGGTTCTTTGTATTACCTATACATTTTTAGACGCATTCTTTATCAAGTCTTCATTCACAACGAGCTGATGAACTAATTCTTGCCTAGCCTTTTAGAAAAAAGGTGCTGAGCACTGCCTTCTCTATTACACAATTTATACACAGCTTTTTATCAAAGGATCACATGTAACCTGAAAAACCAGGTACATTGTGCTGAAGGACCCAAGTATTTCCAAACCAGAGAAGCCCAAGTCTGAAAAATGATTTCACAGTTTTGAAACCATGAAAATTTGTTTGCTGCTCTTGATAAATTACAAAGAAAAAAATTCAGTAGTCATTTCAACATATACTTTAGGACAGCAGCACAGGCAGCAACTGCTGATATTTTGCCAAAAGTGTTAGACAGATCAATACTATTAAAAACAGCTATAGCCAGTGAAATCTCCCATCTCCTGCCTTGCAAACTTTACTTAAGATCTAAGACATTAGGCACATTCTTTATTATCATTATCATAAAAGATAAGTTTTTGTACCTAAGCTAGCAGACAGTGTCTAATATCCAAAATATGCAGATACAAAGATTTTACATACTGATTGAGTTTCTTTAAATATCAAACAGCAGTGTACCACAGATATGACATAAAAACAAATGCCAAGCAGATTAAATAAGACAGGAATTCACAGTATTCAAATTTCTAAATGTGTATCATTCTCCCAATGTAAAAAAAAAGGTCTTGAAGATGCAACTTACTGAGTTCAATTTTTGAAAGACCCTAAGATGCATTACAAATTTCATGCCATCATATATAAATTTTGTATCATCAGACATGAAAATGAAACCAAAAATCTCTGCATCTTTTTTCTGAGAAATTATATAAAATTTTTGCAACCACGCAACTCTAGAAATTAGGGCTTAGAGAAAGACTAATTTTTGTGACACTTGTAATGAACATCCCTAAATCTAGCAAAATTGCTTTTGACCCAAACATTTACACTTGCTTGAATTTAATCAATTAAGCAGCTCTACCTTATAAGTAAAATAATCCACTATTTATAAATATTCTTTAAGAAAAAGTTCTCTGATACAGATTGTTGATCTTAAGACTATCAGGTTAATAAAGTGTTATTAAATCCAGGCCTTTAAGTGCAAGCTTGCAGGGAAGAAAATTACCTCAGGAACAAAACAGTAATTCCCTCTGTGCAGATTATTTTGAATTCAACTCCTTACTTTAGTGGTTTTGAGAACTGGCAAAACAGGAAAATCTTGAAAAGGCTGTTTAAGCACCTAACCTGGGTTTTGTTCGTTTAAGACATGTTAATAATCCATTGCTAGTGGCAGTTCTTTTGTAAGAAGGGGCATCAACTACTGACAAGATTCTTTTTGCTGAAGAGGCTGTTTTTAAAATACACACATACTGCAAAACAAATCAACTAAACACACACTGTAAGGACTGATGTAACAGGTAGATGGAGCAAATTAATCTGCATCACAAGTAAGATTACACACACACAAGTTACTTCAGAGAAGCTGCTAGAGGAATGAAGATACACAGACGCTTCTCATTTCATTGTGCATATATGACTGGGATGTGGAATGTGCCCTCACTGTGTTCAGACCTGTTCCACATTTCCCTCTGATTTGAAACAGGAGGGAAAGAGTCTCTCCCTCTCCCGCTCCAGTGCTGGCAGCCACCCTCCGTGGTAGGGAGGGCTCTTACCATCAGGTTCAGCGGCACGTTTCGAGTATCTTTAAAGAAAGAAAAACAAACAGGTCTCTTCATGAGACAAAAGAGGCTCACACGAAGTATCCGCAGCCCCGGCTGCCCCAGAGGCGGCAGAAACGAGGAGGCTCAGGCTCCCGCGCACCGCGGGGAGGCTGAACCGTGTTCTCGCCCCCCCCGGCAAGGGCGGGCATCGCCCCACGACCCTGAGAAGCGGTTCCTGAGGGAAGGCTACCTTAAAGCATATGTCCGAGAGAGGGAGGATGTTTATATTTTATGTGCGGTGACAGGAAATAAGATTAAATCCCACCTGTGCCAGGAGGCAGGCAGACACACACACACGAGGGGGAAGAAAGGACACTCCAGCCGCCCGTACGGCTGGGGCTGCCAGGGCCCAAGCCCCACCGGCAGCCGGCGGGGCGGGAAGCGGGCGCGGCGGGGCCGAGGCGGTTCAGGTGTCGCCGTGCAGGCGCAGAGGAAGGAGGCCGGAGAGTTCGAGTTCCCCCCCCAGGTAGGACGGAAAGAGGGAGGGAAGGGCGGGCGGAACCGACCGGCACAGGGCTCCCCGGGCGCCAGGAGGAGCGAGAGGACCGAAGGCTCGGGCTTCCCCTGCCCCCAGGCTGAGAGAAGCGGGGGTGGGGGCCGGCCGGCGCCCCTGCCCCGCCGAGGGGCGAGCTCAGAGCGGGGGAGCCCCGCGGGCCGGGGGCAGCAGCGCCTCAGCCCTTCCCCCCTCTCCTTTTCTTTCCCCTCTGCACCTGGGCGAGCCCCATTTCCTCTCAGCGGCGGCCGAGGGCGCTCCTTGGGGCCGGGCGCGGAGAGGGAGCGGCAGGAGCCAGCGCCGGTAGCGCCTTGTTCTCTGCTGCCGCCGCGGCGGGCAGCCAGGCCGGAGGGGGAGCCGCGCAGCCCGCTCCCCGCCCCGCCGCGCCTCCCCTCCCGGGGCTCACCTCCTCGATGGCCGCCACCGTGTTCCTGCACTGGGCCATCCGGGTGGTGAAGTTGGAGGCGGTAGGTGACTTGTAATCCTCATTGGTCTCGGACACGAATTCCGACACGGAGATCTGGTCCGGCATGGCGGGGCGGGGATGAGTGAGGGGAGGGGAGGGGGGGAAGGCAGGCGGCTCCGGGGGGAGGGGAGGGCCCAGGGGGGCTCCCCCCTCACATCGCTCGGCAACGGGCGGCAGCAGCGCCCTCCTCGCAGCCCCGCCGTCTGGAGCGGTGTTGTTCCTCCGTCGCCACACAAGGAAATTCCCCGCACCCACACTCCTCCGCCTCCCCGCGCGGTCACGCAGCACCGGGGGCCGGGCACACGCCCAGCGGCGAGCGGGGGGGAGGCGGTGGCGGCGGCGAGAGCAGCCTCCACACCCCGCCCTCTCTCTCTCGCTTTCTCCTTCGCACACACGCAGGGCGGAGGCGGGCCGAGGCGCGGCCGCCTGACCCCCCCCTCAGCCTCGGCACGCCCGCGGGAGACCTGCCGCCGCGCACTCGCCCCCCGGCGCCCGCCCGGAGAAGATGGCGGCCCCCGCCCTCCTTCCCCAGCCCCGCCGGGGACAGCGGAGCGGGCGGACTGGCGGGGAGCTGCGCGACTCTAACGGCAGGCACCGGCAGGGTGATCCCAGGGACAGGCAGGACCAAACCAGCCGTGTAATTAAGGTCGTGTTTAACAACAACAATAAAAACCCAAGGGCAGGGGAGGGTGAGGTGCGGTGCCTGCCTGACGCGGGAGGGACGGGTGGAAGCCCGCAGGACAGGTGTCCGCATTGTCCCCTCCGTGGCCGCCCGGCGGTGGCGGGGACAGTCTCTTCCCCCCACAGTTCATAATCTTTATTTTTACAGTTAAATCTGTTTTACGAGTTTGCTGCCTTGTTTCAAGGGAGCTAAAGTTGAGAAATGCTGTCGTTCCCAAGAGGTCCATGTGAAAATACTTCCAGGCTAAGTAACATTTATATCTAAATTCTTAGAAAGCTGTTGCTGTACTCGAAGAGGAAGTGTTATTAGAGGAGGAGACGCTTTGTACTCTAAAGCGACAAGGATTAATCGAGGCAGAAAGGGCAAAACTCGGCCCCAGCAGTGGCGTTTGTGACTGATGCGGCAGAAGGGAGACTGGCAAGGTGTCACCGAGCAGGCATGGTGCTTGCTTCTGTTGGGAATGCAGCGGTGTGATCCATCGTAGTGGTTTCTCTTGGCCTCAAAGCCCTTAGGACTTCCAGCCTGTTAGTGCAGAAAGCTTTGGAAGTCTGTTTTGGCCCAGAAACTCTCCCGTGGCTCTTTCGCTCCCCGCTGGTGATACAGTTATTAGCTTTCTGTAAGTGATCCTCTGTTACTGTGATTTAAAACTCTCCGGGGAATTCAGATGAGTAAGCAGGTACTCTTTTGCTGCAGTTTGTAAAATGTCAAAATAAATAACTGCAGGCCTACCTAGACATTACTGCCCTTTGCGATCCTTGCTAGTGTTAAGAGAAGTTCTCCTCTCACATATGTGATGAAGCTTGTCAGCTTTATTATTTTATTGTTTGTAGCAAAGCAGATGAATGAACGATGACTATCTGCATATTCTTTCCTTTTTTTAATTCTTACTAGTTTTTTCATTCTAATAATTCTTTGTTTTCTCTCATACCGTTATATGGAGACAGAAGTTAAAAGCAAAATAACTTGGTATTATAAACCACCCTCCTTGCTAAGACTTGTGCACGTTTCTGTTAATGGGGCATGTACATGTATAAATGGTTCTGGTGCTAATGCATTAAACTTCTCGTCTGTGTTTGTATGTCACATAATAAATGAGTATATCTGTGGCCAGACTGAGTATGAATAATTCATTCTTGCTAAAAATATGTGTGATCTTACATCTTCATTTTTGTGTCAGCTGATGGTGATACGTTTAGAGCAATACTTCTCACGCCATTATCCAAACTTAATAGACTTTTTAAAAATATCACATCTTCCAATGCAGCATATTTATTTAGAAATTCTGAAGGGAATGAAAAACTTGGGGTCTGAAAGACAAATAATACTAGATTTTAACTTTATGCAAGAGCTGTTCTATCAGGTCTTGAATCTGTAGCGCATCAATGTAGTCTCTAGTGGTTGCATCTTCAGTTTTATATTAGAGTATATACAACTAAGACAGTATCATCGTGCAATGAATCTTTAAATTCTGTAGGCCATTATTTACACAGCAGGTTAGGTTAGATGGTTGCGGTAATATCTTCTGATCTTTAACTTCACAGATTCAAAAATTTGCTGTCCCAATGAAACTGCTAGGCCTTTTTGCTTGACAGACTGTATTTGACTCGACTATCCTTCTCCTGAAGCTAAAGACTTGTGCTTGGGTGAACCTTCTAGAAGATATCTAATCTCGGTATCAAGACTCGACAGCTTGGAGAATCCACTGCTTCTGTTAGTGTTTTATGACAATGGCTAGTCACAGTTACTGTGTCTTCCAGCTATTGCTTGTTATTTTTTCGGTAGCTTAAGGAGCTAAGTACTCAGACTTTTCTCCCTATGAGCATTCTAGTACACTGCAATGATACAATGTCTCAGTTTTGTTTCTTGATAAACCAATTTGATCAACTCCCATCTTTTAAAGAGGGCAGAGCTAATTTGTATTGCTTTGCATTGGCCACAAACCAAGATTTGGTACACAGATGGTGACTGTGGGTCAGCTGACAAGGCAGCTTATTACTCTGTGGTAATACTTTTATTAGTGTGTGTGAGTCCTGCATCTCCCACCAAAAGGATATTTTCTCAGCCTTTCCATCATTTTTGTAGTTCTAACACCTCAAGAATTTTTCCTGGTTCTCTACTCCCTCATTGTTATACTCAAGAGTATCATTAGACTTTCTAGTCCCACTATCATATGAGCCACCATGGCTCATCTACCTGTCTACTTTGGCCTCTAGGTCTTTGTGAGCAACATTTAATTTCAGCATCCAGCACCATTCTTGGGATCTGTGAATAAGTGTCAGCAGTGGAATGGCTTGATAATGGGGCAGCTGTGAATTAGGCTTGTTTGTGCGGGATCTGCTACTACTGTTTTGTCTCTAGGTTTTTCCTGATTGTTTGCACATCACTGCTCCTTCTCCTCTGACTTTGGATGCTCCTTTCTTTCTTATCTGCAATTAATACTAGATAAAATGTCGCTGTTGTCTTCAACACAGTCACACAGTTAACAGATGTTCTACTAAAGAGAAATAAATAACAAAACTACTTTTGAAAGATTCAGGCTTTGCACATTGCTGCAAAGCTTCTAATCTTGTGGATATGCATAGACTGCAACTCCATAAAGTGGTGTGGTATTTCAGAGTTTAGATCTCTTTCCCTTGCAGAAGGTATGAAAATCAGAATACTTGATTTGTACAAGCATTTTTTTCCTACACTGACTTTAAACCAGCATTAACGGTTCATCGGGTGTTGTTAAAAACATCAGACCTTCAAAATTGTAAGATAGATTTTAAAATAATAAATTTTCTTTTCTTTTTGGTTATTGAGCCCTTAGAAATCTTTATCTGTATGTCAGAATATTTATTTGTGTTGCTGCCAGTAAGAACCCAAACCAAGGACCAGGTGCTCTGCAAACACAGAACAGTAAGTCAACTTCTAGAAATCTGGGGATCTAAAATTAACTAATGGGAAGGCAATTGAGTGAATATAAGGAAATGCTGGACCATTATTGGTCTGTATGACAGTCTGTGATCTTCACACATGGTTGCCCAAATGTTTCTGAAGACATTTTAATTAAGTTTTCAAGAAAGTTTATGAGATAGATTAGGGTGCTTAAGGGGAATTATTACAAGAATGAGGGTCAGTGTGAGAGAAAGTGCACAAGAAAGTTGTGCCTTTTAAACTGAACAGTTCAGAATTGGAGGTTAACATCATGGATCAAACAAAGGCAAAAGTTAATGTCTGTTTAATGAAAGGGCATGCTAAAGGAGTTGTGAGAATAGCAGGGAGAGAACATGATGAGCTGGCTAGCGTATTCGATGATCCCTCAAGCAGCTGCCTGGGATAGGACTCAAAATGTGTAAGGAATTTTTTTTCCCCACAAGAGTCATGTCGTTATTGTCCTTCAGTGACTAGCTCGATAACAAATTGTTTCATAGTATTTGCTCTGCCTATCTTTCTTTGATATGAGTATTTTTTTCACAGAATTTCTTTCTTTGATAACTACAGATAGTTTGAGAAAGTATTTTTTTCCTGGCCTTCTTTGTAGGTACTTAGTATTTACAAGGTTTCTGAGGTGTATTTGTTAATTCTATTAAAAGTGATTTGAGGGAAAACAACAAGAAGGTGTTTCACAGAAAATCTCATTAGCCTCGTTGCTTATCTTTGAACTTAAAAAATAAGCACGCCAATAAATGTAGTCTGTCAGCTGCTAATTACTGGATGACAATTTTCAGGCTTGTAGTTGTTAAACTGAGAAATTTACATAGTACGTGTAAGTCACATCAGACTTACAGTAAAACAGTATGTGATAAGCCTTGTTACTGGATCCTGTTGTTTCATCCCAAGTCTTACGATTTTTTTTTTTCTTAAAGTATCAATCCCTGGTGTTGTGTTCAGGTAAACCCCTTTGAAACAGGTTCCATTTTTGAAAATCAGTTTGCACAGTTTTGGAGAAAGACTTCTCTTGATTTCTAAAGGTACCAAACCCCCAAAAGAGCAGATACTTGGTTATTTTTAAGTGTCTGCTATGATTTTGGAGGTCTAACTCACGTTTTAATGATACCAATACAGCATGTAGCAGCTTTAGAATAACAAGTGTGTCTGCTGTTTAAGAATGACTTTGTGGCATTCTTCTGTTGAAAATAATACCTATTTGAAAATATACTTGCTCTCATAGGTGTATTTCTAGAGACTGATGTCAACAAATAAGTGTGAATTCTGCAAATTTAAGAAGTTAGTTCAAAAAATTATATTTTTTCAGATCCTTTGGATTTGGAAGTGCCTGCTTGGGAACTTCTGTTTCAAGCATGTGTGATTGTATGCTTTTCCCACTCTTACTGTGTAGTTGTGTTCCCTTGCATTGATCTCAGGCTTTTGTGGAGAATTTACGAAGATCTGTTTTGCCTAGTATTAATAGTAACAACACCACTGCAACTAAAGTGGTGATATGTAGACAAAGGCAAGAAAGAAATCACAGAAAGGACTGTTGGCATGTTGTGCCGTTTCCCTCAAAACACCCAAAAGATACTATTTTAACCACTAGAGGAGAAGTATGCTATGTAAAGGGTCAAACTGGACACGAATGAGTCTACACCTTTCATTTTAAAGGGAATTTTGCATACTGAGGTTTGGCAGAACCACATTGTTTAATTTGAATTTGGTAATCGTATCTTATCGTCACAGTATTTGTAAGGTATGCCCTGGATGAATGTGTGTACTCGTGTGTGTTATATAAGAATGTTTCAGAGGTTTTTTGGAATCCAGTGTTCATTTCAGTGGGTCAGACTGGATATGTTTGCACTGCTTTTTCAGGATGCCCTCAAGTGCTGCCCCTCTCATGATGCCTCAGGCTGGATTGTGTTGTCTGGATCAAGCGGCAGGGCCCTGGGCCATCTCTAGAACATGCATCAGATGGGAAGCCCTCAGGGATACCAACTGCTGATGAGTTATCTTGCTACAGGCCCAGAAAGATTCTTCTAATATTCATGCTGTACAGATTGCATTTCCCCTGGATGGCCTGCTACTTCACCCTTTGTCATTATCCCCAGTTGCCACAACCTTTCCATCTTTGCACTTGGTCTGGTAAACAGGCCTGCTAACACAAGGAGAAGAGAGTAACACAAGGAGAGGGAAACTCCCTCTTTCTAGTACCTAGGCAATCGTAAACACCACTGTGATCACAATAAAAAGAACAAGCACATCATGGAGGGTCATTTCTCAAGCCTTATGTCACCCTTAACCACGTCCGGTCAGCAGCTCAGCTGTGCCCAAAGAAGACAACACAACAGAGGTAGACTATCTTTTTGTAGACATGCCTTTTTGATCTTACTCTGACCCTGCAGCTCCCAATCGCTAATGAAAATAGGTAAGATAGCAGTCTATGGGCCACTTGTGCACTCACCAGACCATATTCAGTATACTGTGCTGTGTTGCATCAGCTCCCTGATGTATAACTTGTGATAAGGTGATTTCTTTTCTGAGAATTTACAGAATTACAATTTGGTCCCAGGATCAGCAAAGTTTCAGGTGACAGGACTTACATGGAAGGCAACCGGACTATGTTTAGGAACGAAAAGACATTAGTTCCCGTGGGCATGAAGTGAAGAGACAAGAGGAATGTTCTCGGATTTAAGACTTTTTAGAAAGAGGGGGAAAAAAGCGCCTGTACTGCTGTCAAACACAAAACACCTTTATTTCTCTCAGAAATTTTCTGTCAAGGAGAGACTCTGGGAAGTCAGTTCAGAAAACGACAGTGCTCCTTTGCCACGCTAGAATTTGGAAACTAGAAAGTGGTCTCTTCAAAAAGACACCTTAGAATACTAGGAAACCCTAAGAAATTAAATGCAATTTCATCTGGCTAGGACCCGAGTCAAGTAGAGAAATAATGTCAAAAACAGGGAACTAAGAATGAATTTCACCTGGCTTTGACATGGAAAATAAACATAGGAATTCAAAGTTTCTCCATCGCAATGAAGCATGGCTCAAAACAGAGTAGAATTTAACAAAAGAGCATTACTGTATTTCATCTCCCAGAGTCAGACTTCCAGTCAAAAGTAAAGCATATGTTATCATGTACTTCATGAATGTCTGTTAAATAAAATGTGATGACCTTTCAGGTGGAGAATACATTGGGGGAAAAAATAATAAAAAAAAAGTCTTCTAGCATGAAGTCTTCTATCCTTGTATGGTGGAGTCCTGGCCTCACCTATTCAAGTTTATGCCAGGTAACCTACCTTGAATGGGAATATCTGGCAGTGGTGAACTAGCTGCCTTGGGTGCCTTTCGGAGGCCATCCTTTGCTGCGTTGGTTGCTTGCCTGCAGCTGATGATCTGGAATCCATGGAAAATGGTAGGAAATGTTAGTGTACCCTGTGGGACAACTGCTTGTTGATGGAGGACATGGCAGGCCCTAGGCAGTGCAGAGAGGAACTCCCTTCAGAGGTCGTGGTTCTGCTCTTGAGTTCAGCCTGAGCAAGTTTCTGCTCTATACGTGTTCCTGATGCTTGTACTTGGCTAGTTTGGCATTTCAGACCTGCAAAGGGTCTGCAAAGAATCTGTAGAACTTGGACCAACCCATGCCTCAGGAAGCTCTCAGGCAGGAAGGATTCTGTGGAGAAAGTCATTCCCTCAAGTTATACCAAGAAGATTTAGTTTGTGTAGCACAGCACCATGACTATACGAATAGAATATTTCAGTTGGAAGGGACTCACAAGGATTATCTAGTCCAGCTGCCTGACCACTTCAGGGCTGACCAAAAGTTAAAGCATGTTGTTAAGGACATTGTCCAAATGTCTTTTGAACACTAACAGGCTTGGAGTGTTGACCACCTCTCTAGGAAGCCTGTTCCAGCATTTGACCACCCACTCAGTAAAGAAATGGTTCCTAATGTCAAGTCCAAACTTCCTCTGATGCAGCTCTGAACCATTCCCGTGTGTCCTGTCACTGGATACCAGGGAGAAGAGTTGAGCACCTCCCCCTCCACTCACCTCCTCAGGGACCTGTAGAGAGCAATGAGGCCACCCTGCAGCCTCCTTTTCTCCAAACTAGACAACCCATAGTCCACAGCCACTCCTCATAGGACATTGCTTCCAGCCCTTTCATCAGCTTTGTTGCCCTCCTCTGAACATATTTGAGCATCCTTCTTATACTGTGGGGCCCAGAACTGCACACAGTACTCAGGGTGAGGCTGCACCAATGCTAAATACAGTGGGACAATCACCTCTGTTGACCAGCTGGTTATACTGTGTTTGATGCACCCTGCGATGTGGTTTTCCCTCTTGGCTGCCAGGGCATACTGCTGACCCATACTGAACCTACTGTCAGCAGGCTTAATGGATATGGATAATGACAGAGAGAAAAGTTTATAGCCAAAAATCCTACATTTTTCTTGGGGATTGCTAAAATATACCCAGAATATTAGGGAGTAAATCTTGCATAGTTTTCACAAATTTTTAAAAAATACTAGGACGGCTGTAAGTGAAAACTTTTGTAGGGTATGAGTCCAATACCTTGACTCATAGCAGAGCTCTTCCTTCTATAATCAGTGAGGAAATGCTGTCTTATCTAGGCAAGTTATCTTAGGAAAGCAACATAATGCAAATGTCTGTTGGTTACGCACAGTCGTATTGACTACTGACCTTTGTCAATAAAAAGCCTCAATTCTCACTTATGAATCTAAATGCCACAAACCTTTTTTTAGCTATTTTTGAGGTTACTCATACCTTTAATAAAATTCTGTCCATGTTTGTTTTTTCTTAATGTTATCTTCTAGTACTTGGCATACTGAAATGTGGAATAAGTTAGTATGAGGTGTCTTAATGTCCTACAAACTTCAGTCCAAGAGTGAACTGCTGGAGAAAGGGGAGCTCAGAGTGAAGACTGGGAGTGGACAAAAATTAGGATTAGATTGTCCTTATGGACTAGTGCTGTCTGCACTGTTGACAATATGGCCTACTCTCTGTGTTTCTAAGGTGTCCCAACAAGGAGATGCTTTACCCAGGTATCACAGCGTCAGAATGGTGATGACACCTGGTTTATTGTACAACAAAACCATGAGATTGTGGAGCATGAGACATCAGCTTGAAGCAAATAGCAAGCCTGCCTCCTCTGCCTTGGCCAATTTCCCAAGGGTTGTGTGGCAAGCCAAGCCTCAAGCTCCCACATGGAGTTCCAGCTTGACTGCTCAGCTTCTTCTTGGAAATGGAGTTGTGTGATCTGAAGGACCTCACAGAACTTGTAGCAGAGTTTGAGAGTTAATAGCCAGTAGCACTGAATGGTGTGATAACAAGGAAGTGGTCTTTCAGAAAGGTCAGGAGGAGAAAAAGAAGAGGAAGTCATGAGGATAGAAAGATAGTGAGGATGAAGGAGTAGTGTATCCTGTCTTGTCCATCCTACAGGATGAGTTGTGCTAATGCAGGACCACCTGATGAACTGTATTTGTGACACCTGCTTAAAACTTTGAGCTGAGCTGTCCATAGAGTTTGGCAGCTCTTGAGAGGACAAAGGAAATCCTCATCTCATCCCTACAGTATATTGCTAGTCCACCTCTGTGCTGCTGGAGGGTGGCAGACTAGAGAAGACTCAGAAGGCAGATCAGCTCTAGACCATGCAGCGCATTCCCCTTGCAGTACAGAGAACACGCAATGTCAAATTAATGTCATATTTTCACTTGTGTGCTCTCGTGTTCTTGCATACTGGCCACAGGCAGAAGTAGTGGTTATTGATTATTCAAGAGAGTGGTTGGTGCTCCTGCTTGGGGTAAGAGAGTTGAGCCAGCACATCACAACTGGCAGGTTTCTCTAAAGCAAATGTCCTTGTTTCAGCTGGGATAGAGTTAATTTTCTTCTTAGAAGTTAGTACAGTGCTGTGTTTTGGCTCTGATGTGAGAACAATGACGATAGCACGCTGATGGTTTTAGTTGTTGCTGGGTGATGTTTATACTAAATTGAGGACATTTCAGTTCCTTGGGCTCTGCCAGCCAGAGGGCTGGAGGGGCACAAGAAATCGGAAGGGGACAGAGCCAGGACAGGTGACCCAAACTAGCTAAAGAGCTATTCCGTACCATATGACGTCATGCTGAGTATATAAACTGGAGGAAAAATAAGGAAGGGGGGGACATCTGGCATTATGGCGTTTGTCTTCCTGAGTAACCGTTACGTGTGATGGAGCCCGGCTTTCCTGGGGATGGCCGAACACCTGCCTGCCCGTGGGGAGTGGTGAATGAATTCCTTGTTTTGCTTTGCTTGCATGCGCGGCTTTTGCTTTATCAATTAAATTGTTCTTATCTCAGCCCCTGAGTTTTACATTCCGATCCTCCTTCCCATCCCTCTGGGGGTGGGGGGGAGTGAGCAAGCGGCTACGTGGTGCTTGGTGGCTGGCCGGGGTTACACCACGACAGCAGGCAGTATAGAAGGCAGGTTTTGAGTGGCTAGCAACCTTGGGCTGAGATGAGTGTGGGTCTAAGTGTCTGACATTTGATGCAGGGGTATTTTCTCACTGGATTAATCAGTTTGTTGATTTGACCTTGACGCTGTCTCTGAGGATGATTTTACAGGGTGGTAATGGTGCAGCCATTCCATCTTCCACTTCAGACTGTGCTTTGTCTATCAGGATTTTTGTTATAAAACTTTGGTTCAGCTGTAGGTCAGATTTTATGGAGTTACCAAATAGGAAGCGCTTTCAGACTGGTGGGAAGTGTATCTGGAATTGTGCATATGTCTGTCTTAAAAGTTTCCATTAATAGCTACTCAACATCTAGTGTTTAGAAATTTTTCTTCTACATCAGGGAGTTTGTCTTGAGATACGGAAGTCAGCAATTCAAATCTGTGGCTTAGGTGAGTTCCCTGCCATCTAGATTTGAGACTTTGTCCCTCTTTTTCAGAAAATGTGTAATTGATGCAACTGAATATAATTGGCAGGCAAGAATGAGAACACTCTCACTGAAAAACAGAGCATGGTGCATCTCCATTGACAGGGACAGATTTTCACATCTGTAGTGCTAAATTAAAAGTACAAAAATACAGCATGGATCCTGGAGTGCAATCAGCCATACTGCTAAATTGTTAGAACAGTCCCTGGCATAGATTTTGAATTCCTGAAGTCTTCCAGAAGATGCATAAGCACACTGTGGGAGATAGGACAGTGTACTGATGTATACTAATATATACTACAGTGTATCGTGTGTTTTAAAATCTCTTAAGACAGACAAGTTCGAGAATGACTGTAAGACTGTTGTAATCATTGGACTTTAAAAACAGCCTTGTCTTCTGTACCAGTTCCGAGTCTAACCTCCCTTTCTTGGACTTTAGCTTCTGAAAGTGAAACATTCTGATGCCTATTTAAAAACAAAATTAGTTTAGAAAGACACTTTGTTTCCTTGGAGAAAAATCAAACAAAAAGTATTTTGGTTAATACAATCCCTATTCTCATGTAGTTCAGTTTAACTGGTGATACTCTTACTCATCTCTTTACATCTGATACCCATAAAGGGACAAGACTGATACTCAGGGGTTAATTCTTCATCCTTTCCCTTTCAGTGTCATGTTTAGGAGCCTGTTTTTGAATGCAGATCACTCCCAAACTGTTGGGCTCATCCTAAATATGTTAACTAATGCTACAGCTGGCACCTTACTTTGCTAAATCTGACTGCTTCAGTCACAGTGGCCCTGCACTTTGTAAGTTTGAATTTAGCATTTTGTGGGTTCTAAATATACCATTGTATTTCCTATGCTGTCATCTAAATAATTACGCAGTCTGCTCTTATTGCACTTACCATAGCCCTATAGTCTTAATTTTGCTTGCATCTTACCTATTTATGCACAACCCTTATTACTAAGTCATTACCTTTCAACACTAGTAGCTATCCGTTGTAAAATGCAGTCCTAAATATGGAATTACTGCCAGGCACTTGTAGAATTCATGGGAGGATCTGGCAAAGTTCCTGCAGTTGCAGGACAATGGATGCAGGGACTATACTTGGATAATGCTGTTCAGTGTTAAGTTAGACTTGATACGATAATGGAGTTTCTTAGAGTGCAATTATAATGTTTTGGAGTACATAATAAAATTACGTGGGAAATGGTAAACCGTTGGAAAAGCAAAGCATAAGGATTTAAATAATCTCTGAGGCTGTTTCAAGAACAGCAGAGGCGCTTAGGCAGTGGAAAGATGCGCATGTCAGAAATGAATAGATTAGGTAGGACCTGAAGGCATGTAGACTTCAGAGCAAAACCAGAATGAACTAAAACTAAATCAATACAGCGAGATGTATATTAATTTTCCAGTCTCCCTTATTACTTATTAAACACAGTTTAAGGAAACAAAATAATTTCATTAAGCAGAGAGGATTGGGATAACTAACTTTAACTCTTTGAGGATAACTTTTATAGTGGTAATAATAAATCCACTACAGGCAAAACATTTTAACTTTGAACTTTATCAATGCAATCATTATTTTGCCACTAAAGAGAAGGCCAGAAAAATCAAATGTTTATTTATGAGGCATTTATTGTGGATAGAGAATTCAATCATAAGCATGAATTGTAAATAAAAACATCTGTGATTAATGGAAATAACAGGAAAAAAAACCCCAAAATACAGATTTTCTAAAGCACTGAATTATATACACTGTTAATGTTTGCTAAGTAACAGACAATCTGAGTGAGGCTTACAAGGTCTTCAATATGTACAAAAAACTAAGAGTGTTATAACAAAGACCCTCTTTCATTGGTGTTAGCAGCAGCTGATCCCTGCCAAGCTTTGTAGGATTAGTGGCAGACAGTGACGAACTTCAATAGAAATGTACAGACTTGTGGATGCCATAAAGTTCAGTCCTTTTACATCAGCTTTATTTGTGTTTGAGCAGAGTTGCACTAACTCTCTTAAGGCATCTGCCAGTCTTCCCTTTGGTGTCACCATCTAATGACAAAGAAGTAGGGAAAAGTGGTAATAGGTACACTGTTCTCAGTGGCTAAAAGAATTTATCATCAGTACCCAGAGGAAAAACAAAAAAAACCGACCCATCATTGAAGTCTAGATAGGAAGAAAAAGGGACATAATCATGATGTGCCTTAAAATAGCAAAAAAAGAGACTGTTGCCTCAAAAAATTGTTTAAATAGTCCATCAAGAAAATACTGACACTTATAATCCAAGGAGATGTAATACCCTATGCTGTAAGTAATGAACTTTTCATGCCTTGGCACAAAAGACTATAAGCATATTGTCAATGAAGAGAAACAAATCGCATACCAGCATGTTGCTTGGTGTCAGTAGCTAGTAAGTTTATCTGATTAAAAATAATAGTTTAAAAAAATCCTTCATTTATATTAACATTTATAATATCATATGAAGGAAATAATAAAAAAAACCCCAGACAACTGACTTACCATTAAGAACTCAAATGCAGTAGTGCTTGTATGCAGCGCAGTTCCTTACTATGACATGCGTAAGGAGTATAAGGCAGCCCCTTAATTCCTCTGCATTAACATCCCAAGTAGCAGTACATGAAGAAAGTCAGGCTCTACAGAACTAAACTGTCCCTATTGATCAGAGTAAGCTGCGCATGAGAATTTGCCCCATAATTGCCATGTGCATGAATGGCATGTCACGGGAACTATCTTCACCAGATTCAGAGCTGATGCAATCCACTCCATCCTGTAGTTTCTGAACACCTCTGAAATGAGGCTACTCTGGTGCAAACTGCAAGCAACCTAATTTGACATTTATAGCTTTTTACAACCTATTTTTGTTGTGTAAGAGAATAATAGATTCTGCAAAAACTTCCAGTGAATTCCAGTATATGCTTCAAAGTATATATGCCATTTTGAAAGCAGCTCAGACTTTTACTGAAGTGTTTTTTAAGTGTTGGGAAACTTGTTGAGCAAATACTACGTTGTTTCATCTCTAACCAAGGGAAAAGAATTGGTGCAGTATTTTGAAAGTGATATATGAGAGTCAATCAAGAGATTTAATATAACATTCCAAGGAAGTCACATGATTTCCATTCACATATTTTCATTATCTTTATACTAACAGACAACACACCCCTTTATTTCCAAAGCTATTGTCTCATGATAACTCTCAGAAGAGAGCCATTACAGGGCACAGTTGTTTTTGGCCGAAGGTAGAGGTGACTCACTCTATAATACCTATCTTTTTTTTTGGGGAAAAAAAAATATTGGAGGAGATTCTTTAATGCAGGATGTCTGATTATTTTATCAGAGTGGTCTGCAGTCCCTGTGGCTTGAGTGGCTCTGTTTTTACATTTCCACATGTACAACTGCAAAATCAGAACAGGGTAGGTACACTCCACCAATGAAAATTCTTCATTTCCTGCATCAAAATTCAAGTATAATATATACACCAATATATAAATACTTCATCAAAAAAACAGTCTAGATATTGACACCTCCTTTTAAAAAAATGGAGGGATACCACTTCCCCCAAGTAGGAAAAGGATAAACATAGCTGCAAACAGTTTTTCAGCTTCTATAAATGTACTTAAAAAAATGGGAAATGAAAATAAAAATACTTAGCCCATATTTATAAACCAGTTATACAGGACCATTTATGGAAACCAGAAAGTGTAGTTAACTTTCACATACATATATAATGAAATTTAAAGTGCGTGTATGTTAAATATGTATCATACTGATGGATTCTTTATAAATGCATAAAAGAGAGATTTATTATTTATATTGCTCCAAGACTGTACTATGTTCTTTTCGGTAAAAAAGCAGGATGATGTGTTTCCTTCCTCAAATAATAGAAAACTCCACTTGAGAAAATAGACTAGATTCTGTACCTTTAAATTTGAAACAAGCTATTTTATGGGGATGAGATGGTGTGCAAAATGAAATGTAGCCATAATTGTTAAGGTTTGTGACACACTGGGTATGGCTCAAGCTGTTATATCTATTCCTATATGCATTCAATTAAAGAGCTCCTCTTCAGTGATGTATTCTAGCACACTCCTGGGAACCAATCCAATGTTTTTAGCTATCTGTTTTACATGAAACCAATTATTGTAATATCTCTAATGTCTAAGTGGTATTGTCGTGAGTGCCATTTTCAGTGTGGTCCAAAGTATTTATTTCTATGAGATTATCTATGTACTCTTCAAATTTATTATGCTTTCAAAAATATCCGTAGAGTCACATTAGCATTTTCGTATCCCACAGCCAAATGTTCAAGCAAAATTTAATATGAGATGAATAATCAGCTGACTAAATTCAGTGCTTTCCACTTCTATTTACGTAAAATGACCTCTTGCTGGTGCTTAACCTCTCTATATCCTCGTTCTAAGTTCCCTGTGACAGCCTCTGTTACAATCCTGTGTTTCTCCCTGGTGCTGTATGATGCTAGCTCAGCTCTGCTGTAGACTACAACCACTATCTGGAAAACTCTGGGAATGACAATGAAAGCAATGTTATAGGTGTTTGCAGAAGAAGGGTTCTGTCTCGTGTTACCACAAATTACTGTTATTTTACAGCAATAATAAAACATACCCACAAGCACTGAGGTCTCAGTTGTGCCACTGTTGGACCATGTGTCTGAGCTAGTGCAGTTCTCCTTTATACAATTCTGCATTTCCAGAAGTAGTCCAAAAGAGTGTTTAGACTTTGTGCATTAACATAATGCTTGTTTGTTGTAAAACAGTATGTCATTTTCATAAATTATTATCAGCAGGTTCTGACTTCTTATTTGCATGAAAAGTGCTGTTTTTGTGGAAAACTCCAACAACTGTGAGGTAGCTAAACATCATTATCATTTCTGTTGCCATTGTCAACGTTTGTTACTGATAGCTCACTTTTACTACTCGACATTGTATAACAGGTTCTGTATAAGCTCTTCAGTGACCTAGTATAGCAGTCCTTTATTGACATCATTTTGTAACAAAACTTGCATTTATGCCAAGAAGTTATACAGCCTATCACCAGAACAAGTGGAAAACTTTGATTTGGTAATGCCTTGAACTCACTTTATTAAAGGAAAATAACTAAAATGTAATAGAGTGGCAAAACACAGTACTTGGATCTGAAGCACAGGAATGGGAGGTATGCAGTGGTTCAGTGGCAAGGTACAATGGGGTGACCTGTTTTTTCATTTGAGTGAATTGACTGTATGTCTTACAAGGAACTTACCGACAAAGGTTTAAAGAAATGCTGTATGTTAGTTTAAAGAAATGCTGTATGTTAGGGTCTGTCTTGTTAACGAGGTCTCAGGATTATTTAAAGCTTTTCAGATTAGACATGTACATACAGCAAAGTGTGCTGTTTCAAAGGAAGAAAATGTACTTACTGGTATGGCTATGGGAAGGCAGTAGCAAGACTGCATCAATAAGTGGACACATGCATGAGTAGCATATTAAAGGCGGACTATAGCAAGACTGGCTGGAAGCTCATCTTCCAGGCTGCTCTTGTCACCTTCTAGTTGAGACATTGCATGCCACAGTCAATTTAGTGTAAAATCTCTCAATGCGCTTCTGTTTTCAATCTGAGAAAAGGAAAGAACAATTCTACCCAATGAATACTAAGAAATCTTCTGTCTTGTGAATGAGCAGGACACATATTTTTTTAAGATCTCAAAAATCCTGAGATCTTATCTGTTCTTTCTGAGTTTTCTGTTGGAAAAACATGCAGTTAACCTTTCTTCCACTAGGACTGGAAGTCTATTGAGTCCACAAACTGGAAATCAGGCTTGAGCAGAATCAGACTTACTGACTCGGTATCAATGAGAAATACACTTCTGTTGGCTCCTGTCGTATGCTTATCAAAAATGCTATTACATTAAGAGTGTTTTGATTCTATATGTAATGTGTAATATAAATAAATTCTTTGACTTTCACTTCATGCAGGGTTGTGTATGCTACATAGCTGAACTGTAGCTGTGTTTGCTTTCATTTTCCTAACTTCTGTTAGTTACATTCTTAATCGCTAGCCTCCACTAACAACTTCTTGAATTAAGCAGTCTGGTGGTGATGGTGATTTTCAGCTAAAACGGTAATAAACATGCATTGGAATAAACATCATACAGTGGTAGATTTTAACAGAAAGGAAATGACTATTTACTGAGTGTTGCTGAGGGGGCTAAAATAGTATAAATAAACAGAAGAGAAGACAAAGACCAAGGGAAGTACAGCCTACAAAGCTCATTTAAGCATATTTGAAACCTCTGCAAAATTCAGATGAAAAATGAAAGGATTACTTTATGACTTTCTTCTCTACTTCTCCTGAAGTCCTATACTGCAGTAAAAAATCAGGGTTTATCATCACATTCAGCAAGGGCAAGTATGTTGTTATGTATTGAGCATTATAAGAGCCCTAATTTAAGATTAACTCTTAAGAAGTTACTAAACATTCTAATGGAAAAAAAGCAGCTGAAACAACAGCAGGCTCCACCCAAAAGAAAGCATATATCAACAGAGGAATTTAAGGGCATTGCTTTGTTCTTTTTCACTTGTCTTTACAAAAGGAGGCAGAAACATTGCTCAGATAAATAAATATGGAATAGGGCACACCCACAAAAGACTGGTACTGTGATCTGAGAAAAAAGCTGAGAAAAAAAAAGAGATTTTTAATCGAGTTTTGGACGGGACAAATTTGAGGATAGGAGCTGTAGAATTATGTACCATTATTTTGATTTTTCTTATATTTAGAGAAAGCGAACCCATTTGTAAATAAAGCAATGAAATACAGTAATTGCCCTAACATCAGCTTCCCCTTCTCCCTAGAATGATCCACCTAGAACCCAGAAAACTGAATAACTTTTTGGATCAAAAGGCAGTAAGAGTGTGTGTTTGGAAGCAGGGGATGGGAAATATTAATAGCATCCAGAATAGAACTGCAGCATGCCAGGAAGTCTGTTCTCCCAGGATTCATTTTACCATCACAAAATCTGGAATCAGATGATCATAACTTGTATTCTACATTGTCATTCAGCCCTGGAGTGTAAGCAACAGCAAAGCACTAAACAACATTTTAGTCTGTTCATTTGGAAGCAACCCAGACTACATCCAGGCTTCCTCCTCCTTTTAGCAGTGTGAGCACACCCAGACAGCTGAAACGAAACAAGCAGTGAGATTCAGGTAGACAAGTGCACTAGTAAAAGGACCAGTTACCTGCTAAAGGATGAGCAAAAGGAGGAGAAGCTTAGCAAAATGAACATTTCCATAGAGGGATTTGAATGAGGAATCAGGGATTGTTGAAGCAGTTCCTATGCTGATCTTCTGCTTCATTGTTATCATTACCTTGCATAGCCAAATCAGATTGTGCAGGTAGTTCAGTAAAATGGGTTTGTTGACAGAATAACTACTGGAACCATTCTGATGCTGCCTTAAAAGACAGGAGGTGGTTCCAGAAGCATTTCTCCAGAGCGTACTTGTTAGTGCAACACCCTGAAGGACTTAAGAATAGCTGGATGAAGAACTCCATGTAGTTTAAGAGTATTAAACCCACAGAATAGTGCACAAATAGATGGCAACATATTCTATTTGTACAAATACAAGTTGTAAAATACTTCTGGGTTTGGTAAATATTAGTGATTTTTTATTTTAGTAACATACATTAAAACAAAGACAATTGAAAGAGCAATTGAAAAATAACTAGAAGACTGAAGGGGAACTGGCACCGGTAGTATGGCTTGCAGAGTTGTCTGGGCCTCTGACTTCTGAGCAAGAATCCCTTCAGTGTAATAAGAGGGGACTCTGATTACAGCAATATTCTTAACTAAATCCCTGTAATCCTCTTCCATATCTAATGAATCTCTTTACTGTTTTGTCTGCTCTAGGATGCAAATGCAATGATGTGTATTATTTATAAAATCATAAAAATTTAGGCAGAGGTGGCACAGCTCACCAATTCATCCCAAGAGTGTACCTCCACATTCCCCATGGGTCCTTGTCTGAGCAGCTCCTAAAGACTTTGAGTTTAATTACTGCAGACAGTTTATTCCAGTGCTCTGCTTCTCACCATCAGAAAGTTTTGAAGACTGTTATGAGGCTTTCCTTTGTCTTTCCTCCACAGAATAAATAGCCCTTATTCTCCTAATCTTTCTTTATGTTTCTAAACCTCCAGTTGCTCTTATTGCTTCCTTATAGATTCTATCCAGGTGATCATGTCTTATGTGGTTTTGTTGAAGTGAGAGCAGATAACGGAGAGTTGGTGCTAGTGGCGAAGAGACCGCTGCATTGTCTGCCACGTTCTGCATATATGCAGCTTCCTCCACCACGGCGGCCTCAGCGTTTGTGCTCTAAGTATGGCAGTTGATATCCTTTCCCAGAAGACCAAGATTCCTTCTAGTGCTGGAAAATACCTTTTACTGAGCAACAGCAGATTGTAAGGGTCACTAGATGGGATGGATGCAGCAAAACACATGATGCAACATGCTGAGTGTGGGGTTTAAACCATTGTAGTTGCCCGTACACGCTCTGTCTTTCAGAACTGCATTTCTCCTTGCGTAGGTCAGCCCTTTGCTACATTTTAACATATTCTGTTACATTTTAACAGATTTGGGTTGCATTTGCGCTTTTCTTTTGCCAAGCAGAAAAGTTGCTATAATAATTTTGGGGGCTATTAAGACAGTGTTGGGAATAATCAATGAAATAACAGCCTCTGGGATATAGGCTGTGCCAGCCCTGTGCCTGGGCTGGCATAGGTTGGGGGTCTAGAATGCAAAGCAGGGCAAGCACCATTAAAAAAAGACTGGGAGCAAGATTCGCAGAAAACAAATGTTTGTTGCTTTCACTCCAGCATATGTGTAATTTCACAGCACAGCAAGCAGCAGTCAGGGATTTTGCATAAAATAGCTGGTCAGGGCATTCTGCACCATTTGCCCCTCCCATTTATCCCGGGTGAGTGAACAAGCTGTGGCAGGCACAGGTGCTGACCGTGGCTCCATTTAGGCTTCTCGCTCTCTGCCTTGTGCCATCTGCTTCTCTTTGCTCCTGCAAATACCATGCAGGAGACAGCAGAGAAGCAGAATCCTGTTAAGGTTAGTCTGAGATCTAACTCTTCCTTTTAAGGGCTTTTCCTCTGGCCTTCAGGTGATCAAGCACATTTTTTACAGCCAATCGCCCCGTATCTGGAGGTCGTCTCACAGCTATGAGACATCTCTTTTCTCATAGGACAAGATGGTTTTGGAGTGGGAGTCCCTTTGTCTTCATGGCTAGAGTGAATTCTTCACAGAGAAGTCTTAGTTGAGTCCTCTCTCTTTTTACAGTGACATGGTGCCTGAAGCTGATCACATCTGGGCTGCTGTGGTCCTGCTGTCCCCCTCAACCCCAGATGTACGTTCTTATCCCTTGTGTTGCACAAGCTCGTGTAATTATGTGGTGAGCTGGCTCTGGGAGCTGCTCTGGCTGAGAAGTAATCACTTTCTTGGTGGAGCCAGCTGTCAGACCCCTGAACTGTGTCCCTGTGTGGTGGTGTTAGAAGCAGTGCTAGCAAAAACAAAGGGATGGGAATGTAGTTGGGAAGTCCTGCAGGTGGCAGGACTACAGCAGCCCAGATTTAGTGCCATTGACTGCCGTACGATTGCGCTGGCCCTTTCTGCATGTACTTACCTTGATGTATGTGATGTAATTTGTATGAGTCTGTGCCTCTTCACACAGCTCTCTGACTACTTCCAGGTAGCCTGCTGCTGCTGCTTCTGTTGCTGCTTGGGGTAGAGGTGAAAGTGGTGTGTTGCTCATGCAGTAGTAGGTTACAGACGGTGATGTTAAACATTATATCTGCTATTGAGCTAGGTGGTAATGGTAAGGTGATTAAGCAGTATTATGGAAACATAGCCTAAGTGTACAGCTTTGCATCACTTCCTCCGAATTCCTTCTCATATCTTCTTCTGAATATTTTTCCAATATGTCAAAGTTACTTTGAATTCTAATCCTGTCAGCCAGTATCCTTTCAGTCCCCTGCAGTTTCATGCTGTCTGCAGATTTAACAGAAGTGTTCTTTAGTCTGTCATTCAGGTTGCAAATGAAACTTTGAATGAAACTGGACCTGGGCCAGATTCCTATAGCCCCAAGCTTGATAGAAAAATGTCACTTGATCGATCCCTCTATTTTAACAGTGGTCCATTAATAATTACTCTTAGCATGTTGGTATCCAGTTAGGTTTGTACCTACCTTCCATTAATTTCAACTAAATGTCTTCTAAAATTCATCCGTCCCAACTGTGTCCCATCTTCACTATGTTAATGTGTTCTCATATACGAAGATGATGGGCATTTTCAGGACAGTTTAATTGACATTTGAAGGCAGCTTATTTCTACACTTAAGGCCACTTGAATGCATAGTATCTATTCCTCCCACAATGGTGGGAAATTAGTGTGGTGATTTCACAACAGAATGACAATAAATAAATCACTCGTTTCTGGACTGTGTGTTCTGTTAACATTTGCAGAGTCTGGAAGTCAGCATCTTCCCCTACCCTTTCTTTCATGCCTGTGAATGAAAAAAATCTGCTGACTTTTTTCACAGAAAAGCAAAAAAAGCAAAGCCTCATTAGTGGTGACTGTTCTCCATAGTTTTGCAACCAGCAAGGCAATTTGTGCTTTTCTTCGTGGAAGTGGGACATGTATGTGGTGTGCCCGTGGCAGTAAAGCTCATGCATTGTTTAAAACAATAGCTCTTTGCACACATCAATAAGCAGTTGGGGCTGCAAACTCAGCTGCTCCCAAAGTATGCCTTTATATCTACATGCTATAATATTGCATCTTCAGTGTTGTTGTTTAAAATACTATGTTTGTTCTTTTATTTCACTGTTTTACAGTTCCCTACTTGCTGCACGTGATTGTAGCTAAAGTGAAGGAGATGGCAGGTAATCCCTGCCTCATGAGTAGTCTCTGTTTAGCCATTCCTTTCAGTTGTAAACTGAAAGCCAAGGGAAAAGATGCATGGCGGTGGAACTCTAGAAGTAATGTCAATTAATAATAGCTAAAAAGAAAATAAAAAGACCACTCAGTCTTTCCTTCCACAATTTTCAGCAGAAAACTTAAGACCAATACAATTCAATTTCATACGTGAACTAGTTGCCACCTCCATTTTTGCGCAGAGGCCAGTGTTTGCAGTCTGGCAGCAATAGGTTGTGTCTAGAGGCAGCTTTGAGTTTGCTTATTGAAAAGGTATTACTTGAAGTGTGCACGTCTGCTGCCAACCTTGAAGACATGAAATCTTCTTTACACATAAGCAGACAATCATCTAACAGAGTATAAAATACTTAATTAGCTTGCCACAGTTGCTTTAAGGTGAGTGAGGAAATGTCTTCTGCCTCTGGATAGCATTTGTATGATGATACAAGTGCGCTGTGGAGGTGGTAGTCAGCTCAGAGATGTTGTTTTCTCTCTTATACAAGAGAGAAATTGTAGAAATCACCAGTTTCTTTTCCATTCTAACTGAATCATTTTGCTGGTTATGATAAAGAAGTCTCTGTAGTAACTTGGATAGAATTAGGTCACGGCAGTATGCAGTCAGTCTCTGAGTCTGCCAGATATTTCAGTTTTGACCTTTACTGTCCAGAGTACTGGAGTTAATTATGACTGGAGTACTTAGCATTTTTAGTCTTCACAGAAACCTCTTAGCCAAAGTGCTTACTAATGATAACATAGTGTCTACTGGTAGCTTCTTGTATATTTTTTTTAAGACTGTGTGGCATCTACCACTGTTGTAGCAGACCATGATAACGATCTTCAAAATTGCATTACATTTAGTTGTTATATCTGGAAATCACTTAGCACAATGATACGGTGTCTGTACGGTATAGCAGACATGAATTCTCTTTGCATTGCACCTTGCTAGGTAATACATATTGCTATATATTCAAGGTAAATATGATACCACTCTGATAGTCGCTATTTTACATTAACTTTCTGGAATATAAATTAATCCCTGATTTGGGGCAGTAACAAAAACATCTCCAGGCAGAAAGACATTGAGTCTGTATCTTCCTCTATGGCTGGCAGAAAATCTGTCGTGTGTGGTACTGCATGTCTAATTGTGACAGCACTTTTGGAAACTGCCAGAGAACCTCCAGAAAGATGTTGATCCTGTCCCACTACTTGGAAGCAGTAGGAAAAAAATACCAGGAAAGGCAGGAAAGCCCTGGTCGCCCACAGAAGGTTGCTATCTTGAAATAGAGAAACTTAATCTGACAGCACCAAATAGGAACAGATTTTTCAGAAAAAGGTTCAAAGTCTCTTTCAAGGAGGTTTCTGCTGGAGAAGCATCAGGTTAATGTCACCTTCAAGCAGGAAAAAATCACAGTAACAATAAGAGCTGTGTGGGAGGTCCTTTACAATATGCCTTGATTAAAGAAAGATGACTGTGTGTTTAATTCTAATTATACTGTCTGAAAGAAGAAATAAAATGTTTAAGAAAAATGTATGTCTAAACTCAGTGAAATCCACCATAGTCTAATAGCTTTAATGCCAAGATGTCTGCCCACAGTCTAATCAGAGAGATGTTTTGTGAAGCAAACAGCTTCTGACACTACTATGGCAGTGTCAGCCAACGCTTGCTTGAATAAAGCTACCAGTAAAAGCTACATAGCATGTAATCTAAGAATTTTCTAAGCTGCTGATTTCACAGCTATGGAGATATTTCTCCTTAAAGCAAAGGAAATAGGAATATTAGTAACAGCTATTGTAGGTTACCACCCTCCAGACTTTTTATGAATGAGATCTAACATTTCAAGCTTTAAGCACTCATTAATTTTATTTAGCTCCCAGGAACTACAGTACCCATGTTATTAAAAACCCTTTGAAGCATCTCAGCAAGTTTCCTTATGAAATACAGCTAGTTAATTCTGGTACAAATAACTAATACTCCTTTTTTACTTAAGGATTTACCCTTCTTTATCAGTTCAGATAAAAATCTGATTGACCCAAAGCATCACAATAAAGCAATGATGCATCCCAGATGAAAAGACAAAGTGTAGAGAAGGACTCCTATAAGGGGGGGTTAATTTTCACAGTTGTAGTTCCTGCCCCAAACCAATTCTTGTCCTGTTTGTTTAAACGTTGAAAGCATTCTTGGTTTTTAAAAATATTTTTTTCCCTTAATGTTCATGCCTTAAGACAATAAATCTACAAATTATGTCAAGGTAACAAACATACTTTAGCTACAAGTTTTCAAGAATATATTATAAAGAGCTATATGCACAAATGTTGTTTTAACACCTCTTCCTCATAGACATCCTGGATAGTCCTGTCATATTTATTGTCAACAAATATTTGCAACAACTTGCAAAAAAGATCTGGCATTTCTCCACAGCCTAAATTCAATGCAACTCAAGATATAAACACCACTGGCTTAAGACTTTGCAGTATATTAGAGACAGCAACTAGGTTTTCAGCATTTGTTTTTATATGGTTCCCTACAGAGACTGAAGAGACTAATTTCTTTCCCCAAGCACAGGAATAACAGATGGTGTCAGTCAGGTAGACCTGCCAGGGTGCATATGAACAGACAATCAGGAGATGAGAAGATTTGCTTTGGAAATACTATAGAGAACAACAGGCAAAACAACCCTTTTCATAACTGCTTGGGCAAGAAACTTTTCCTTCCTTCTCATCCTTCTTCCCTGGAGCCCAGGACAGCAGTAGGGGGATTGTCTCAGATGTATTCAGATGCAGCTTGCAATTTAAAAAGGGAGGTTGGAGCAGGGACCAGACTGAAGGCCCTGCAAGAGGGGCTTGAATTCTGAACTGTTAAGCAAAAGGGACTCTCACAAACTATGTCAACTTTGCTTTCCGGTTTAAAGGCTTGTGATGGATGGACAGTCAGAAGAGCAGACATAAAGCCCTTCTGTCTCTAAAAACTAAGAATATGTTCAAGTGCTGGCTTGAGAAAACACTTTTCTGTGTTGCAGCAAGCTTCTTGCGATTGTAGAGTTCATGGCAGTTTTGTGTCCAAGTGGGATTTGTGGTCCCCCAAAGATGTCCCTGTGCAAGCTCTGGGTCAGTGAGAAGCTGTTCATGAAGCCAGTCACCATTTTCCAGGACAGCTTGGCTATGGTACAAAGTAGTGGCTCAGGGTCTCATGCTGAGAAAGAACAGTTCTGGAAAACATGTAAAGAAGGTGGAATAATCAACTGGCACTGAGGCAGCATCCTACAGCACTTGAGGTTTTCTCACATTTACATTTAATTCTTCAGAGAATTCCTGACAGAAGAGGTTACATGAAACACCATGTATTTTTCAAGGCATCAGTTCATAGAACACCATAAAAAATTGGAATATGCAAATCATAGGTATAGCTTTTCTTATGATGAAAGGTTTGATTTATCTCCATTCATAGAGCATTTTGAGTGAAAGCATGAGGCTGCTTAACCTAGTTTGGCAAAGCCCTTTCAACTTCTGGTGATAGCTCTGCCCATTTCATACCTGCATGACCCATTCTTGATTGACAAAAAGGGTGTGATTTCTCATCATGGTGGCTCAAGCTGAGGCATATCTGTTTGTGCAGGTGTAGCCTACAGTGATACATAGTGCCTGATAAGAGCCCAGCGTGGTGACTGCAAGGTGATGGTGTTTGAAACAGATTGCTCTGTTTCGATACCCTCTCTCTAAAATGGAGTAGTCAGGTTAAAAAAAAAAGAAGTGGAAAATATATTGTAAAAAAGTATTCAAGTGAATGTTGATTTGTTCTTCCTCCTTAAAAGGTTAATATGTTAAGGAAGGACATATTTCACTTCTACGTTGCAATGACTTTGTATAACTTTTATATTTATGATAATAATTCAAATATTTTAGATTTTCTCACTTTAGAAAAAAATGGTACTTTCTGTCCTGATTTAGGACAAAATATTTAAAAAGTCTCGCTTTTTTTCTTTCTAACCAGCTCTAATTATTTATGACATTATCAGCATCTACATGTGGGCAAAGCTGCTTTATTTCAAGCAATTTTGTCAGCTCTTTGAGGAAACTGCTGAATGAGCGAGGAGGGCATAAGAGATACATATTTATAGAGCTCAGTTTCAAGTCATCTTGTGCCTGTGACAGCCACGCACAAGACAGCCTGGACCTGAAATGCTTACACAGGACATCTGGGTTTGTTTGCATCTGGAGCACTGTATTCTTGACACTTGAGATCATAGGATATTGAAAACATGGGTTTGCTGAATATGGTTTCCCATGACCCACATGACAGTGGTCCTCTTCACACAGCTACTGGCCTTGAAAATTCTTACCGCCTCCTAAAAATTCTGTTCCCCTCAAAAAAGAGCACGGGTACTTAGTCCTCTGTTTGATAGCCTGAGTGACTACTGCCAGGACTCCTGGAAAACGGGAGCTTGAGCAAGAAGAGTCAGGTAATAAGTAGCCTTTGTGGTGGATCCATCACAGGAGTTTGTCAAATAGTGTTTGCTGCAGGAATTTCAGAGCTACTTAGAATCATAGAATCATTTAGGTTGGAAAAGACCTTTTTGACCATCAAGTCCAACTGTTAACTCAGCACTGCCAAGTCCATCACTAAACGGTGTCCCTAAGCACCGCATCTACACATTTCTTAAGCACTTCCAGGGGTGATGATTCCACCACCTCCCTGGGCAGCCTCACCCAATGCTTGACCACCCTCTCAGTGAAGAAATGCTTCCGAATACCCAAATCATTCTAAACTTAGATTGAGATTAACCAAGACCACGGACTATTTTGGCTTTACACTGGCTGGCTGCTGTTCTTGCTGGATGCTGCAGGAAGGATGTAGCTCTTTCCATACTGCTGCTCTAAAGCCCCTTGCAACTCTTCCCAGAGACCACAGTATCCTGTTTGTTATTACAGTAAATTATATTCTAGAGTAGACAGCCCTTTCTGAGCAGAAACATTTCTTCCATTCACAGCTGTTCCTCTCCTCCTTGGAGGTTTAGTCTGTTCCAGCTTACCCAGAAAATTTACTCAAACTACCGAGCCAGAAAAAAACCCATAAAAAACCCCAGACCAAAAAAACTGCAAAACTCCTCAGGGAAGCAAACTATGTTATTTGTCTCACTTCTGAAAATCACCCAATGTTTTGGTATCAAGTGGTGGTGTGCAGGAAGCAGGAGCTGAGGACCTTTCGGGAAGTTGCATGCATGCCTGGTCTCTGCTTCCATTGCTTCCTGAGGACTCCGGCACTCGTGGAGCCACAAAGAACCTTGAAAACCCCTGATACTTCAGGGTGTATACTAAAATTCTAGTTTCTTAGGAATACAAAGATAATTTTTTTAGACCTTACCTTTTAATGCCATGATGATTTATAGCTTGGCCTGTAGTATTAGTCACAGTATTTTGGAGTTTATTTCAGTAACTGTTAAGACTTCTGCTTTCAGATCTGAAGTGTGGCTGAAAACCACACTAATGTAAAGACTGGTTTTAGCAATGGGTAGGAAGAGCAGGGATTACCCAGGCTACTGGAAAAACTTACTCCATCCTGCAGTCAAATTCCTTATGCAGTCAAAGGGGAAAGCAGGGGCTTTTAGGGAGTATAAATTAGCCTGGCAACAATAACTTAATTATGGTACAGCCACGAGAAAATGTCGAGACTTCACATTCATCCTTCTCTCCAAAGGTCAATTCAGCTCTCTTCTGAAGACACATACTAAAGGATTTTAAAAACAATCTGTGTCCCTTCCTGCGTGGGACTTCAATCTGTCAAAAATATTCATTGCACTCAAAGGGTGATTTCTGTCCTTGTGTGGATGCTACAGATTTGAAGAATGAGATCATTTCGGTTGGATGCCCACGCTGTTTAAGAATGTGCATCTCTTTTAGAAGTGCAAGAGAAAAACACAGTGTCCTTGCCAGAAAAACAATTAGATAATAAGATTGCATTTTATTTAACTGGGAAAAAAGAATCAGACAAAATGTGATGTGTGGATGATCAGCATGATCAAGAATGCCTGTGACCCAAAAATGTTTAATCTTGAAATGACTGCCATACTGTCTGTGGAATTACCTCTTGCATTGTTTTCCATCTTCACTGTATAATACTCCAACATGCTACATTTCCATGCTGTGCTAATTCTGCTGATTTTATCACAAGTCTCAGGACTGTTGTTTATCTCTGAAGGCCCATTCTAGAACCTATAGAGGAGGAATCTTGATATCATTTTAGTTAAACGTTAGTTTCTGATCACTTTGGCTACAGGAAAAGTTTATAAACATAGTGAAAATCAGCCTAGAGTTTCTATAGTGTTTCTCTGCTGCTCATCTCTTGATTAGGTTCAACAAGGAGAAGTGCCGGGTCCTGCCCTTGGGTCACAACAACCCCAGGCAGCGCTACAGGCTGGGGCAGAGCGGCTGGAAGTGCCTGGTGGAAAGGGCCTGGGGGGTGCTGGTTGATGGCCGGCTGAACGTGAGCCAGCGGTGTGCCCGGGTGGCCAGGAGGGCCAGCAGCACCCTGGCTTGTGTCAGACACAGTGTGGCCAGCAGGACCAGGGCAGTGACCGTCCCCCTGTACTGGGCACCGGTGAGGCTGCACCTGGAATCCTGTGTTCAGCTTTGGGCCCCTCACTGCAAGGGGGACTTGGAGGGGCTGGAGCGTGTCCAGAGACGGGCAGCGGGGCTGGGGAAGGGTCTGGAGCACAAGTCTGATGAGGAGTGGCTGAGGGGCTGGGGTGTTTAGCCTGGAGAGGAGGAGGCTCAGGGGGGCCTTATCGCTCTCTACAGCTGCCTGAAAGGAGGCTGTGGCAGGTGGGGGTCGGTCTCTTCTCCCAGGTAACAAGTGACAGGACAAGAGGGAATGGCCCTCAGGTTGTGGCAGGGGAGGTTTAGATCAGATATGAGGAAAAATTTCTTCACCAATGGGGGTCAAGCATTGTGATGAGGCTGCCCAGGGGGTGGTGGAATCACCATCCCTGGAGGTGTTAAAAACCCACATAGATGTGATGCTTAGGGACATGGTTTAGTGGTGGGCTTGGCAAGTGCTGGGTTAATGGTTGGACTTGATGATCTCAAAGGTCTTTTCCCAACCTAAATGATTCTATGATTCTATGATTATTTTTTTTAAAGCTGGGGGATTAGCAGAAGAGCTTATCTGTTTAGATCCTTACACAGTGGAAAACACCATTGGAAGTTAAGTAGGAGTTGCAACATGCAGAAAGATTATTATTCCAAATTTTATACTGGGGAAAGTGAAAGAGAAATTCTATGTGGTTTGCTCAGCGGTTACATACAGTCCTATCTTGCTGTTGCTAGACATTTTGGATGGAATACAATATGGTCACTATGTTTCCAGAGAAATTATCTCTTCCTCCCTTTACCATTCCTTTTTAGATCATTTCTTATTTAACCATTTTTTATGGGCTTTGAATTTAAGGGACCGTTATCAGAGTTTGAGATACAAGAATTATAGTAATTTGAACAAATTTCAGTGTGTTGATTGATTATTTATGACGTTTGCAGCACAGAGTGTTTAATTATGGCAGAAGGCACTTTTCTTTTACATGGAGTTGTTCAATTACAAATTCTGTGGTGTCTCTAGAAATGGAAAAGAATGACTGAACTTAATAAAAGCAAAAGACAGACACTGCTAATGCTATGCTGGGATGCAGTCAGAAGCAGAGTTCATGGGAAAAGCAAAGTGCTCACACAAAGACAATCATCATATCATCTATTAATTATTATTCAAAAATGTTTCCACCAAACTCTTAATGCTGATAAATGAAAACAAATTCTGAAGCCATCTATGCTGGTATGGCCTTTACCCTTCTGAAGGGGATATGCAGCTTTATTACAACTGCTGAAGACAGAGATAGAGACAAATCTTACTTTGATCTGCTTTGTTGATTCTTGATAATATGCTACAGGGCCAAACAGTTTTTAACAAGGATATAATGGAAATCAGACAATTTCCATCAAACAGCTTTAATACTTTTATGACTAAAATGGTGTGGAAATTTTTAAAAAGGTGAAGTTTCCCTGAATATCTTAATTATATTTCTACTCTATAGGTTTACAATTATAAATATTCCTCTACTTGAGGAGGCTGAGCTATTGTCCTTTCAGCTGTTCTCTGTATGTACGGAATATTGCATCTTGATTCTGCTACTGTCTCCTACTTACAAACCATCACAGTGGAGCTATCATTCTTAAGCCAACAAAAGACTTTTTTTGCACAACATTAAATAACATCAGAAACTTTCAGCACCTGAGGCCAAAAGACCAGCAGGATTTAAAAGAAAAACAAACCCAGTTCTCACAGGGACAACTGGAGCTTTCACAGGCATGGGATGTGAATGCTAAGAGGATATAAACCACCCTGCTTTTACCTTTTTGTCCTGACACCTACAGAGCATGTAACGTGCTGAAGCGCTTTCAGCTCCTTTTATCAGACACTGCTGTAGTGTTACCATGTTAAAGTCATACCTTGTGTTTCTTGACCTCTGGTCATGAATGCCCTTTGCCTCTTTCATAACTGTGCTCCTTTGGAAGCAGAAAGTTTGACGGAGACAGTGAGCCTTTCGTGAGGACTTGGACATGGCCCTGCTGGATGAAGCCCCTCTCGTGCAGCACCGTCTCCACAGTGGCACCGGGAGGTAGAGCGGGCGTCTTGGCAGCACATCTTCGTAATCTGCTTTAACAGGACTGAAAGAGTAACTTAGAAGTCCAAAACAGTCCCTTGATCATCTGTGGGATGCTGATGTAGCAAAAGAAGCAGGAAGAAGATACATATAGAAATTCTCGAAGTCCTTTGATAGGAACTGATTTTTTTCTTAAAGTTAACTAGCAAAAATTGCATTGGAAACAACACTAATCTTCCAGCTGAAGACAGCTAGCATAGTCAGATGTTATAACAGTTAATGTCTGAAGAGAACTTGAGTCATAGAGACAAAACTTACAAGACTCTTCATCCACAAGAGAAAGGCTATGAGACACCCCTACTTGATCCTGTCCTACCCTGCAGCCACTTGTTCCCATGCCTCCCTTCACTAGCACTTGTCTGACCAGCTAGTACATGAGCTCAGGGAGCTGAAACTACAAAAATGTATTGACTTGTAGTTTTTATTTGGTAGTGGTCTTCTGTTTAGTTTAGATTTTTTTCACTGGCCTGTGATAGGATCAGGCAACCATCAGCGCAGGGCTAAGACCAAGGATGGGAAAGGGGAGTGGGACTGCATTCTAGCAGCAGCTTGCCATTGGAATGGCTTTGCTGTGTTTAAAACCGTACCCTTGAACTTGCTTTTTTAGAAAGTATTTCGTTTTATATTTCCAACATCACTGAGAAGAACATCCCTCTTCTGATTTAATTGTTAAATAATTGCAAGGAGTGGGAAGCAGTAAATATTATGTGGTTGTACTGCTTTCTCCTGGGGTAAGTTTGCTTCATTTCTTCCAGAAGCAAATGATGTGAGCCTACAGCTACAAGAGCCTTTACAAATGCATTTTATCTCCCTTTTCTTTCTTACAGTTTGTGCTTTTTTCTGAATAATGGTGTTGAGGGTTGACCCTGGCTGGATATCAGCTGCCCACCAAAGCCACTCTATCACTTCCCTCCTCAGCTGGACAGGGGAGAGAAAATATAATGAAAAGCTCGTGGGTCAAGATAAGGACAGGGAGATCACTCGCCTGTTACCGTCATGGGCAAAACAGACTTGACTTGGGGAAATTAGTTTAATTTATTAGCAATCAAATCAGAGTAGGATAAGAAACAAAACCAGATCTTAAAACACCTTCCACCCACCCCTCCCTTCTTCTCAGGCTCAAATTTACTCCCAAATTCTCTACCTCCTCCCACTGAGTGGTGCAGGGGGACAGGGAAAGGGTGTTGTGGTCAGTTCATCATGTGCTGTTTTTGCTGCTCCTTCCTCTGCAGGAGGAAGACTCCTCATACTTTTCCCCTGCTTAAGTGTGGGTCCATGAACTCCAATGTGAGTCCTTCCCGTGGGCTGCAGTTCTTCACAAGCTGCTCCAGCGTGGGTCCCTCCCATTCGGTGCAGTCCTTCAGGCACAGACTGCTCCAGCGTGGGTCCCCCACGGGGTCACAAGCCCTGCCAGCAAAACCTGCTCCAGCATGGACTCCTTTCCCCACGGGTCCAAAGGTTCTGCCAGGAGCCTGCATCCAAAGGTTCTGCCAGGAGCCTGCATCCAAAGGTTCTGCCAGGAGCCTGCTCCAGTGCGGGCTTCCCGTGGGATCACAGCCTCCTTTGGGCATCCACCTGCTCCAGTGTGGGGTCCTCCAGAGGCTGCAGGTGGGTATCTGCTCCACCATGGACGATTATGGACTAAGGGGCACAGCCTGCCTAACCATGGGTTTCACCACAGGCTTCAGGGAATCTGCTCCAGCCTCTGGAGCACCTCCTGCCCCTCCTTCTGCACTGACCCAAGTGTCTGCAGAGTTGTTCTTACATATTCTCACTCCTCTCTCTGGCTGAAGTTGCGGTTGCACAGTGACTTTTTGCCCTTCTTAACTGTGCTATCCCACCAACCATCGCTGATTAACTCGTCCTTGACTAGCAACCAAAGGACCCTCTTGGAGCTGGCTGGAGCTGGCTCTGTCAGACATGGGGGAAGCTTCTGGCAGCTTCTCAGAGAAGCCACCCCTGTAGCCCCCCGCTACCAAAACTTTGCTACGCAAACCCAATACAAATGGAACAAAAACAGTTTCAAAAGACACAGTTGTTAAGTTAGCTTTTAACAGGAGAACAGTATACAGAGCAATTGTGACAAACTGTTACTGATTTAATTCTGATTGTGCTATTTTTACGTCATACACTTTTTGAAAAGATGGATAGTTTCTTGTTTAATCATACTTACGGCCATAAATTCTTCTCTGCAGTTCTTCAGGGAGAGAATTACTGTGTTTCCCTTCCTCTTCTTAAAAACCATCTTGGAAGAGCCATAAGGACCACTTATCATTTTATAACCTAATATTTCGATCTCTGGATTTCAGAGCATCCACAGCAAGGATTGAAAGAGCAAACCTAAATTAAGTATACTAAGCCCAGCTTGTACTTTCTAGATGATGCATGACCAGCTGCACCCTGGAGCTGCAGCCAATGCTAGTCTTATACTGATAATGAGTTTTACGGGTGCATTCCTGCTCCTCACCTGCAAATCCTTCCTGAGATTCCTACCCTGTTCCATCCCAGTCCACATCCAGCTTGCTGTGAACACTGCTGAGAAACCTCTTTGCTAAATTAGAACAAACTGTACCATCTGGTAACAGACACCTTACCTGTATAGCAATTTTAACAATATTATGTGTTTTTCTGGCTTAGCTATGCCCCCTCCTGAAACTCCCATCTTGACAAATGGGCTAAAATATTGCTTAACATGCTCTATGTTCATAGTGTAAATAGCACGGTGATCCTGTCCTTAGATCCTCCAATGAAAAATGGGTTGAGTCTATAGGTCTAAAATTCCTTTTAATGTAAATTTTCAGCTTGAGGACTTCTACGCCTCAGACACAAGAATTTGCTGCTGTATCATCATAACTTTCAGAATGATTTCTGAGATTACAAGTGCAGCACAAAGCTTTCCATAACTGAATGACATTAAAGGACATTTCTGAAGGAAGCTACAGCAGCCACTCAAGTAAAATGTATTTTTAAGCTGAAAGATATTTTTTTGAAAGAATAATATTAATTCAGACATGTATACAGATAATACATACACCTTCCAGCATAAGAAAATGGCATCAGTGTATTGCAGGTATTTACTCTTGGCTACACCTCACAGTGTGCAAAGTCTGTAAGCAAGAGTACCCATGGACCTTATGCAGCAGTGCCTCTTAGTGATAGAAGTAAATTCTGCATTTAGTTAGTATAGGAGCAGGAACATTTTTACTTGCCTTTCCTTTTATTTGATTCCAAAGTATCTAACGCAGCAGACAAACAATTTAACTTCCAATAACTTATATCTGAGAATTATTCTTACTATTCAAGCCATAGTTCTTACATTTATGGTTATGCATGGACTTGCTCTGTTGCACTTCAGATCATGGTTGAATTTTTCAATCTTAGATATACTTCTAAAATCTGAGTAAAAACTATTATCTGTTATTTAAAAAAAATTCATCTTAAATGTACTGAAGATGCCTTTTGATTACAAAATGTCCAGTTTGCTAACCATTGTAATTTCAAAAGAGATTGCAGTCTGAATTCTTCTTTACTCAGGAATTTTATACCAGCCAAACTGGCTGAAATTCAATGGAAGCGTTTTATTTATACACAGGTATTGATATTACAGTATAACTTTTCAAACAACTTTTGCAACTCACTGGGTTTCATCTTTTAAAAGTGTAACGGAGGCCACCTTATTAGTGGGATACCTGATCAACAGGAGTTCAGAAGGCTCATGAAAGTAAAAAAAAAAAGGAATACAAAAAGAATGGAAGGTACTAAGTGAAACTCATTTAATCCAACATGGTCTCTACAGCAAAGGTTGATTCTAAGTACTCAATGCAGTTTACTCCAGTTAACAGAAAAAAAATCAGGTTTATTATTTATAAACTCAGAACAGTAAACCTTTTATAACATCCAGAATATTTTGTTGGGGGAAAATGTTGCCTAGGTATCTTTCTTCCTATGCCCAGGAATACTTTGTTGTATGGCGAAGTATATTTGGGAAGAAAAAAAAAAAAAAGAAAGAAAAAAAAAAAAGAGTGATTTAACAAGTCAGATGGGGACTATGGTAATGAAGTAAGTATATAATTGTGTAATACATGTGGCACTAATCCCTGAACATGTCCAAATACCTAAGCAGTTAATTCTGGCTTTCTTTTATGCTTTTCAAACATTTGCATTAGAGGCTTCATTATGGGTTGGTTTAGTTTCCTCTGGTTCCTTATCTTCTTTCAGTCTTTTGAAAGACTTTCAGTCAGACTTCTTTATTCCCATTCTGATATTGGTTCGACTTCTCAGACGAGCTGGGGTCGAGTCCTTCTGAGCAGAAGGGAGGGAGGAGCCCCCACTGGTGCTGGGCACTGTGTGCTGGGCAGCCCCTGGCCCCATGGCCAGTGCACAGGGACAGCCTCAGCTCTTCTCCCTGCTTCTCTGTTTGGGGTGGAGGGGGGAGACGTGCTTGCCCATGAGCTTTTGAAGCTGCTACTTCAAAAAAATTGCAGCCGCATTTGGCAGAAGGATTGGGGTTGTAAGGCAAATCAGAAAGCAAGGACATCCATTCCGGGCTGAGAGGTCTGATTTGCAGCAGCATTTTGGCTCTACCAAAGCTTTTCTCCCGCAGGTCTCTGTGAAACCAAGGGAGAGAAGCAGTTGCTGTTGAAGGCCTCCAGAGGGAGATCCTGCCCATCTAAACCTGAGCCCCTAAATGCAGCTCCTTAATTCCGCCCTGAATTCCGCAAAGTTTCATGAAGCTAGATGGCCAGGGTGTGGAGAGGGAAGCTATGTGTACCATGGCTGAAGGACCAGCTGCAGCGTGAGTTCACCTGTATCGGGTGGTGAGAGAGAATCTGAAGTGCAAAACCCACGCTAATCCCTGCAGCTGCAGGAAAAGCTATAACCAGAGTTCACTGACCTTGTAACCCCAGTCATCTGGAGAACCCTTCATTAGGACCAGTAATCGTTCAACACACGAGAAACCAATATTGAATTATCAGGTTGGATATGTAGACCTTACTGAGTGTTAGCAATTCTTTACATAGCTCAAAGCAGTGTACAGAGACACGGAGGGGCAGCTGTGGTCACTAAGAGTTGGTACAAACCAGAAGCTAATCCCTGCCAAGAATGGATGCATTTTGAATTCAGGGAGTTAAATTCACCAGAATGTGGTTATATCTATTTAAATGAAAATGTTATAACTGTGTTTCTGAGATGCCATTCCCCTGGGGTGAGTCCTGGTAAGCAACTACATCTTTTCCAGAATGTAACTTGTACGGAATTGGCGTAGCAATGGCATAAATTGCAGCAGTTTGACCACGAGTAGGAGGGCACATTGAGAAGGGTTGGCTGCCCACAGCAGATGTGATGAAGCCCATGACTAGGCAGAACCATAGTTCTGAATAACACCTCAGCAATTATGGCGAGCAGAAAACATCAGAAAAGACAGTCCTGACCAAACATCCTCAAGGGTGACTATAAACATGACCAACAACTGTTCCATATCAAAGAGCAGTACCAGAACCAAAGAGCCTCAGATTAATCACCTTGGACATGGGTAAAAGCTGATCAAATTGCACTTAGCAGCAGCTGTAGTAGACAAAGAGTTAATTTAATCTATCTGGTAGTTGTTCACTATTGTCACCAGTAAAGTGTGTGTGTCACTGTATTCCACTTCTTTGGAGCTGCAATAGCTACCGGTCCCAACTGAGGGTCCCCTTGCCACCAGGATCAGATGGTGAATGAGCCAAGAACTATTGTCTGAATTGCCTGCCCCGACTGCTGTGTGGCAGCAGTCCTCAGCTGGGGCAGTTTTCATGCCCAGTTGTTAAAGCAGCACTCGTGGAAATTCACAAGCTAAAAACATTAAAGAAAATGAACATGAAGAAGAAAGTGCTAAGCCCTGCTATGTGTGCTCCAAAGGGCTGTGCCCTGATGCTGTGCTCCTGTCCAGGGTGAGGGTGATCTTAACGTGTTGCGTTTTTGTTAGAGCTTTCTAAAGACACTTTACTCCTAAATGAAAACATCCAGGTCTTTAGCACGTTTATATGCATAGCTTCACACTCTTGGTTGCTCTGTCTTGTCTCTCTCAGTGTTTGTGAGGCTCCATCTGAAATACAGCTTCCAGGGTTTGGGGTTTTTTTGGGCCAGTTAGGATGGATGCTGAGAAGATTGTCAGGGGCCTACAGCATACAGCCTACAAGGAAGGGTTAAGGGAGCTGCGCTTGTTTCTCCTGGCAAGAGGAAGCTGAGGACAGACCAGTGGACAAGCCATAAAAGGGTGAATTCAGTGGGAAAGGGAGAGAATTAATATTACATGAAATCCCAGGCCTATCCACAGGGCATAGGTACATGGCTATAAAAGCACGTGTGAAATAAACCCACCTTGGTCACTGAGAGTGTGCAGCAGGTCCACAGCAATCCAGCACACATCAGCATAACATCAGGCACACAGCTGATGCGATGGCCAGCCCCAGCCGTAACTCGCTTGAACAGGAAGACCAGCACATCCCAGTGGTTACAGCATACACATGGACCAACTTTCAGCCAATTTCAGACCGACTTCTTGTTGTGGTTTAACCCTGGCCAGTGACTAAGCCCCACACAGCCACTCGCTTCCTCCCCCCACAGTGGGATGGGGGAGAGAATCAGAAAGGTAAAAGTGAGAAAACTCAGGGGTTGAGATAAAGACAGTTCAATAGGTAAAGCAAAAGCCGGGCACACATGCAAAGCAAAACAAGGAATTCATTCACCACTTCGTATCTGCAGCCAGGTATTCAGCCATCCCCAGGAAAGCCGGGTTCCATCGTGCGTAACGGGGACTTGGGAAGACAAATGCCACAACACCAAATGTCCCCGTCCCCCCCCCCCCCCCTTCTTCTTCCCCCAGCTTATGTACTCAGCATGACATCCCATGGTATGGAATATCCCTTTGGCTAGTTTGGGTCAGCTGTCCTGGCCTGAGAAACTGGAAAGTCCCTTGACTTAGTGTAAACACCACCCAGCAACAACCAAAACCATCAGTGTGCTGTCAGCATTGATCTCACACCAAATCCAAAACACAGCACTGCACCAGCTGCTAGGAAGAAAATTAACTATTTCATCTGAACCAGGACACTTCTATTTGAGATACTTGTAGAAAAATATGTCTAATATATATATAACTATGCAAGTACATCGATAACATAATACAGAGTCATAAGGAACTTGTGACTGCATAGGGCTACAGTGATTCAATGAAAAATATTTTTCATTATCTAATTCAACAACACATAAGGCAGCATCTGACACTTCAAAGAGAAATAGAATTTTCAATTATCAAGTCAAAATAACACAGAAAACCTGCTACATTCACAAAAAAAAAAAGTGCAATGCAAAGTTTGGTAAATAATTCTAAAATTGGATGGAAAATAAAAAAGTAAAAGTATTGATTAAAAATTTTTACATGTTTTAAGATCGTCCTGCTTTGTGAAAATATTTATTTTTCAATAGTTTTTACAGTGAAAAATATTTAATATGGGTATTACCCCACAAATCACAGCTATGCTTTTGTAGTAGAAACACCACACCTCAAAACAAGATTTTTCTGATCTCTGCAGAGGTTGAGTGCATCAGATATGTTCTTCATGAGTTATTCTGGTTTATTAGTTTATCTCTGATCATCTGGTTTAAGGCAAAGTCAGGTTATGTAAACTCCTTAACTAGTCCTTCATCTAACACTCTGCATCATCTTTATTTTTCCTTTTATTGGCAACCACCACGTCTATGTCAGCCAGGTACCTGTACCAGAGAATAATTACACTGCTTTGGCTTCTTGCTTTGATACTCCTTTTTTTGCTGAGCATTTGATCCCTTACTTGTGCTGACAGTCGAGGCCGGTTTGAGTCACTCTCTTGTGAGGATCTTTTTTGAAGATTTGAGTATTATTACAAAATCTGTCATAGTGTGAAACATAGCATATCATGTTCCTGTCTAGAAATTACTTCCCTGAAAGCTGTGACCCTGATCCTGCATACACAAACACATATGAGGACGTTGATTCTTGAATAACCCCCAAAACCACTGTAAATATCTCAAGCATAAAGCTATTTATATAAGCAGAAGTTTGTAAGTCGCGTGTTACTGCAGATACATGTACTAAGATGATTATAATACAATTGAATACACAATTCAATCTGGCTTTTGTTTAATGTGGTAAAAACAAATAGGTGAACAAGGTTCTTTTATTCACGGGCTCTTGAAAACTGTCTTCAGCATGTGTGAATGAGTTTAGAGTGGATTACCTGGCCTAAGTATTTTATAGCTTGGAAAGGGAAGTGAAGTACAGAAAAATAGGAATGAATTGCATCGGAGCACTGAAGCCAATAGGAACAGAGACAAGATTTTTCTCCCTTCCCCGAACACAAAAAAATAGCCTGAACTGAAGGGAAACAGATGCTTCTCACCATCTTAGTCCAAGTTAGGCAATCACAGAATACATTAAATTATCAAGAAAACAGTCATTGATCTATGAATCCTACTTCTGTTCTGTTGGTAGACAGATAGTAAAGGAATAAAAGAAACTCCAAGAATTTAATAATTATTGAGGCTGCAATTTCTAGATCTGTTTATGGAGAATACGGTCAGAGGCTATATCTGACTGGTAAGGACTGTAAATTGCAATGCCTTGCTTGTGAGAGAGGTCTGTTTTACCAGGTGGTAATGAAACAAGCTGAAGGCTGACTGGTTTGGACAATTTTTCTCCCAGTAGTAAGTGGTATATACCAAGTGTCTGGGCTTAATATTTCTGAATAAATCACTACATTTAAGCCTACAGGAGCAATCAACTGTTGTAAAATGTTGTTTATTTTTTCAAACTTTAGTGGTCTGAATTTTTAAATTACCAAGGAAAATATAAAATATTAATTCAAATATTGAATTTCACTTTCTTGGACTAAACAAATGTAGCTTTCTGTGCGGTGATAAGAAATCAGAGATCTGAAACCCATTGTGGTTTGTGTCTATGAGTCTCCATCAACTTTTACCTTCTTCTGACCCAAGTACAGTCACTAAGCTCAAGGCACTTACCCTCGGTTACCTTGTGCCACAAATGTTACAAGCCAAGCATCACCACTGAGTGGAACAGAAAAAGAAGAAAGTGAGGAAAGGGGAATCTGTGCATAAGATCCTGAGATTGTAACAGCCTGAAAGCACAAGTTTCAGTTAGTCAAACCTCAGCCAATGACCTGGAGCTCATCCTGATGAACTTCATGCAGGGAAAAACATGACTCCTCTGCAGCTTAAAGCAGTGTTGCACTGCAGGGTGCTGATGTTTTGCTTGTAAGGAGCACTCTCCTGGGCTTTGATAAAGCAGGGCATCCTACTAGCACAAGTGCTGATGGAGCTGAGTTATGCTTGCTGCTTCCAGCTCCTTGCCAGCACCACCTCACAGCTCTGTGGCCAGCACCTCATTGCCACCAGGCCTCATCATATGTATATGGGCCCCCATAAACACAGCACTACTTGATTCCTAGTTCACGAGGCTTCTGAGTGAAGCTGCACAGAAATATATCATCTGTCACAAGAGTTTCACTTATGCAAGATGCATGAAGAGCAAATCCGAGTGACATTTCTGCTCTTGTGCGCTTGCCCATTCTTTTATCTCTTACCTGTGCAAGCACGCACCTTGAGCACCTCTTTCAGAAACTCGGTTTCGAGGCTGTCAAGCTATATCTTCATCAGTCCAGAAGTGCTACTCTGCACTGTTGACCTCCATCCCAGCAACATTATGATGAATATAGCAATTTGGTTTCTTGGCACAGTTTCTGTGCGATACAGTAGATAAATCAATCAAACAAGCAATCTACCCATTCCAAATGGATAATAAAATACTGTAAGAAATGATGTATTGAATCAGGCCAGAGGTCCATCTAGTTCATTAGTCTTTCCTTGAAAGTGGCTGGCAAAACATGCTTGGGAAGCAGTGGATGCTTCCCTGGTTCACCACCCATCCTTCAGTGATCCGCAGCTAACTGACTTGCTGAGAGATGACATCTCTCTGTTTCACAGCACTTGAAGTGTTTTTCTTCCATAAGTCTAGTTGTTTCCTGGACACGTATAAAATTTTGCTACCTATAACATCCACTGGAAGTGTCCCACAGCTTTTTGCTTTGGAAGCTTGCTTAATTTCCACTTTTTTTCTTAACCTTACTAGCCTTATTTTCTTAATTGTAAGCCTGATGTTTTTCGTTACTTTCAGACTAGTAAATTGATAAATTAAAAAGTTATGGTATGGAATTTAAGGAAGGTAAACAGGGTACTGAGGGATTTAACAAGTAAATAAGTATTAGGAAAGGTGTAAAAACCTGTGATGCTGAAAAATTTTGTGCAGTAATAAGACAAGACATGAAGGGCGGAGACTGAGGAGAACTCTGTTCCAGCTGTGAAGGAAAGTATTTTCCAACAGTGCAATGTATTCCCATCTGAAATATCTAGTAAGAGGTTGGTTGTGTCTAAAAATGGACTGAGCCGAGACCCTTAGGAAGGAGTGGGTAAGGATATGTCTGCATTGGCATTAAATAGCTGCTAGGTGCTTTCTGTCTGCAGTGAGCTCCTTTATGTTCTTCCACACATGGGAACCAAACTGTATCTCATGTTTGTGTCATTGCTCTTTGTGCTTGGCATCTGACCTGGTTTGGATTTTGCTCCATCAGTTTCAGATCAGGTTTATAAAGGCATCATACAATGGTTTTATCTAATCATCATTGTACATTAGAGGAGGTTATAAATCCATTTGTTTGCTTTTCCAGTTTTTCTAGTTTAGGAAATAGTAGGAGTACAATTCTCTGATGAACAGCTGCAGAGCATTAGCTCAATCTGCTCCAGGTGCCTCTCACCACATGTGGGCAATTGTCCTTCCTTGTGTTCCCTGGTCCTCCTAGCCCCTGGACACACACATGGCAGTAGTATGGAAGTAACTTTTGCAGAGCTTCCTGTGCTGTAGGATTTTGCTTCTCCTCCATGCTCTCTAAGAACACACAGATAAATGCAAGAGAAAATAGTCAGGCTTTGCATCTGTGTGGATTTACTGCTCATTAAACCACCAGCATTTCTGGAGCTCGGATGTCCAGACTAGAAATCTAAATAAGTTGGTAAAAATAAACGGGGCAGACAGAACTCAGTGCATTAGGTCTAATCCCGATGATAGCGTGGTGTGGCCTCATTTAACACTGGGAACTGGCAGAGGTAGCAGATAAGGAGAGAGTAGTGACAGATGCCAGTTGGCACCAGATGAGGAAGCTTGGCTATAAACCCCACACTGCGAGTTAATAATGGCTACAAAAGAGGACATACAGACCAAATTGTATGCACTGATGAAAAAGCTTCTTAAAAGCCAGTCTCGACAAATGAAAGCTGGGGTTTTGTATGCCCCAATGAACAGAATATGTGCGCCGCTGCAGAGGTAATTGCCAAAAAAGTTTTTAAAGGTTCCTTTAAAAAAAAAGTCACATAGAATAGAGCTGAAGAAAAAAAAGGAAAGTGAACTTTCTGAACGACTGTGGCTTATGACTGCAACTTTTCAGTCCTTCATTACAACAAAGAGCAGTAACCGGACAGAAAACTGGGTTGGGACTCATCAGCCACAGACTGTCTTTTTAGAATTACTTAACATGTTTGCGCATCACTTTATATTTGCTCTGAGAAGTGGTGTGCTTACACTGACTGGGAGAAATTAAATGTCAACACATATATGTTTGGTTTCTTTTTCTCCTGGTTTATCAGAGTAAACGGAAAATTTCAAAGTTTTCATTACTTACCTTGCAGAGAATGAGGTGCCCTGTGGGGCAGATCGCTTCGCCGCTGTTACTGTGTGGCTGTGCCTCTCACCCTCTGCAGTGAGCTGTCTGGGGCGATGTGGGCAGGAGTCTAGTATAGAGTTTACTTGGAAATAAATGCTTGAAAGTGAGAAGTGGGGCACAGTTAGCGTGTGGGACTAACTGCGACAAGATATTACTAAAAGGAATACAATTGTAGGAATTTCATAGATATAAAAGCATATATATAAATGATTTGGGATGAGATGCTGAGCAAATTGTTTTATCTTCTTATGATGGTTCAAAATAAGGATAATTATACTTACCATATTGAATAACCTAATTAGAGATCTAAACATAGAAAACACATGTTCCTAATGTGATTACCCTCAGCTCAAGGAAGAAAGCATAGCAGAGAGATAACAAGAAAGGGAAACAAAGGGAACATCAGCCCTCGCTCTGGTGCCAGAGTGGCAGAAATGCCTCTGTAGCGTTTAGATGAGGAGTGCACCAGGCACCTTCACAGCTCTCTTTCTCCTTCATGGGCATGGACTTCTATACCAGTGGTTGTTTGGGTGTCAGCACTAAATAGAAATGGCATCTCCTTCATTTTGACCACTTGTTAACTCCAGGATAGGTGGAGTAACTTCATCTTTTCATCTTTTGTTCTTCAATGGACAGCACATGCTGCTAGGAGGACACAGGTTATCACTGACGTCAGATGTGAGATAGGAGATTGATATTTGACATCCATGGTAAGTCCAAGGACTGTGGGGAGAAAGCTGAAGATAAAGTTCATGATTTGTTTTTTGAATAGCCTTCAAAATACAAGACAATATTGAGACAGTAAAGAGTTTGTGTTAAATAAGTATGTGGGTACCTAACTACTGCCTACACTTGATACTGATCAGGTTTCCAACAGGGACAGTCAGCACCCTTCACGTGCTGAAGACTGAATGTAGCCTAGTGAGACCTTGTAGCAGAGCTCAAACAGAAAAGCAGGGATCAAAAGAAAGCCAAACCCTTTTGCAAACACAGGCTTAAACACAATATCCTCCATGTTACTCTTTGTTTCTTTGCTCCAAATTGAAGCAGATTTAATCAAAGTCTTTATTATTTCTCTATGCAATCTGCAGCATGCTAATCTCAAAAAACTCTAAGAATGAGAGTGTTGCAACACTCTCCAAACTAGCCAGCTACAACAAGGTCTTTCACCATCTCATACCAGCATACACTTCATGCAGTCCCTCTGCTGCCTTCTGCTCGTCTCACCTCACCCAGGACCCACTCCCTCTTCTCTTGCTTCTTCCTCTGCTGCCCTCCCTTCATCGGCTCTTAACCCCTTACCAGAACCAGCCACAGCTGCACCTTATCTACACCAGCCAACCCACCGCCCCTGAAGCCAGCCCACGGTTGTACATTATCAATGCTAATTAACCCAGCTTCATTCCTCTACAGGAGAGTAGCTTCATATCCTCCTGGTTTGGCTCTGACCAGCCTAATCTTTCCATTCCTTTTCTGACATATTACATTTAGGTGAGGAAGACTGAAGGTAAGGTCTTGGAAGGCATTACAGTAAAAATGTGCTGGTAGCCCTTGTCAGTAGGGTGCTTGTGGTAAGTACTTGGCTCATGCACATAACATTTTTTTTATTAACTTGGCAGGGTAGCAGGTCTCCTCATAATTTCAGTGAAATAAGTGGTGTGAACATTTCTATATTCTGTAACTGGATCTAGACTCAAGTCTTTAGTCAATACAAATTTATCTGCTGTAATTAATTTTGTTATTTTGGTCTGGCAAAGTTCTGATAAAAATACAGGGCTTGGCTTGAGTAAACTGGGATCCGTCCCACCAGCTCCTAGTTGTTAATATTATTTATTTGCACTGCCTCTGAAGTTGTTCCCAGAAAACGAGACAAACCTCCCTGAAAGCAGATTGTCTCCCTCCATCTCTGCTCACTCCTTAAAAGGGCACCTTGAAGTCTGTTCCCTGATGATCCATGCTCGTTGTCAGAACACGTGGAGAACAGTCCTAACATTAAAAGGTTGCTTGAATCATCTTTTGGTTCTAGGGTAAAAATTACCACGCAGTGTGTATGAGAAATAAATACAGTATTCTCAGCAAATTTTCCCATGTGGTGATAAATATCCTCAGACTGCTAAATGCAAGACTGACCTATTTTCTTTTCTGCTTTCTTAAAATTCCATTAGTTTCTTTTGTTTCAACAAGGTGGACAGAAAATTTGTTTTCAGAGGTTTCTTGGTAGCTGAAATGCCTTGCTTTTTACTTTATGTTTTATTAAAGGCATGCAATAATCCCTCTACAATGCACTGCCTGTCACGTTCAATTGTTTAATTAACTTACTGTGGTGAACTCATTAGGACTGTAACAGTTTAAACCTATTATCCATAGCCAACCCAACATTAGCAATAAAATGTTGGTCTTATTTTGGAGTCTAGATGCTACCTTTCTGCTAGAGGGCAGAAATAGTAAACTGACCATGTAACTGAAAATGTTGGCTCCTTTTTACAGCCCAGAGTCAGTCTCCTCTCACTGTCCAAGCATGTATGTCCTGTTTAACAGTAAACTGATTGAAATAAACTAAGAAATAGCAAACTGTTCAGCAATAAACTGCATAATGTGGTGAAAAACAAAACATCGGTGAATTACAAGTAGTGTACCCATATGATTGCCAAACAAGGCATGATTTGAAATGATACGGATAGCCGCACAAATCACGTTTGCTAAATATTGTTCTAAGTTTGCTTATGGCTGTACAGCTTTGTTTGAGATTGTAGCCGAGTTTGAAATGAGCAAAGAAAGAACAAAAAAAGATTCACATAAAAAAATCTTGGTACGCACATCGTTAATGGGCTCATTAGTACTAGGATGTGAATGGTGCAGGTCAAGTGCTTTTAAGAGCTCAAGGAGACAAAACCTGAGTGTTGAAACTAATAATTCAGTTCACCTGTGGGAGAACCGTACAAACCCACAAAACCCCCACGATTTATGGTTTTCCGTGGTGGTCACATCAGAGTCTCTGCCCACTGCGGTCACAGCACAAGGTTCTCTTGTTGTAAATTACAAGTCCATGCAGTTTTTCAAGTATGGAATCAGTGACTTTGTTCTGCAGCGCACACCACTTCCTAGTCAACAGTCGTCCACTCTTGTGAAGCACTGCAGAGAAAAAGAAGCTGCGTTATTTGGAATGAGTCTTATTTCAAAAACTAAAGAAGAAATGCACTAGGTGGATGATCCAAATGTGATTGTAGAAGGACTTTAAAGGGTAGATTACATTTAGCAGAGTGGCTGGGGCAGGCTTTCTTTGTTTCAGTGGAGCTACGCAAGGGCTGACTGTGGCTCGTAGCTTCTAGGCAGGACTGGGTCTGCCTTAATAAACGGCCGTGCTAAACATAGGGGAGAAATACCCCTCTACCTTACATGCAGATGACACTGATGCTAGATATACTGTGGCTATAAACAATATTTTAACTCTGAGAGCATCTAAAGGTTGCAGTTCCTTGCTCATTTCTGTCAATTTTAACATCTAGACAGGATATTTGTGCTCTAGTTTAGACAACAGCTAACGCTGGGCAGCCCTGTGGCACTTTATGCAGGAGGTCGTACTACAATGACAAAATGGTTTCCTCCAGTCTTGTGAACAAAGATTATACATATATCTGTAAATGACAGATGCTAGAGGTTCATAGGAAGAATGGAGGCAGCTCTCTTTAGATATCTAGAACCGAGGAAGCTGCTTTCCCTGCCTTCTCCCTGCAAAATGGAAACCCTGTCTGAAGGATCTTCAGGTTCAATGCATTAACAACCTATATACAACATTTCTCTCTAAACTTCAGTGCAAAGCTTTTACAGGCATAAAATACTGGCTGAATTTGAATAGAGGTGGGGTAGAGAAAGTACCCATCCTAATTACTCAGTTTGACAATTTAACTCCACTGCAGAATTTAAATTATTTAAGCAGCTATACGTTAAACTAAATTTTTAATCAGTCACCTTAAAGACTATATAAGATAGTTGCTCATAAGCTATAGAGAGAAGATAAAGATTATATCTGCATAGCGCAATGAAGTTTTGTAAGAAGCTTCCCAACCTCTCTCTGACTCGGCTAGTTCAGCTAACCCGTAGAGCAGCATTAGCGTGCCACTTCTGTGGTTATGGCTGGCAAATTGCAGACAAATTCCACTTCTCTGTCCAGTTCTACTCCCCACCAGTCACTGAACTGGCTGAGAAATGGTATGCTTTTGAGAGCTGGTGCGTGGCTGAAGGGAACTGGTAAAGCCTGGAGGCAGCTGGGAGCATGGCTTTGTTCAGCAACACGAGTCTGCAGGGAGCTCGTTTAGAGTTAGCTGTACTATCCCTGTGCAGCAAAGACTGATGGAGTGGAAATTCAGAATGCAAACCTAATTTTTATAGGAAAAGCTCTGTATCACTCGGTAGGCAGAGTGCAAAGAGACATCCCACGTTTTATTATTGACAAATGATTTAAGAGAATGAAAGGTCAAACATGTACAGAAGGGAACAGCAGCTTCGGAAATGCTAACCTTGAAAGTGTCTGCAAAGCAGCAGTTACAGTGAATAGCCGTTGAACATCCTCTTCTGTAGAGATGCTGTGACTCAAAGTTCAGACACCAAATATGTTCAGTAGTAGCTGCATGAACTACCATTACGTTTGCTAGGCCATGACTGGAATAATGGACTAAATACTTGACATCACACTCCAAGTGTCTCACGTTATGTGTTTAAGAAATGAAAAGCTCATATAACTATCCATGGACCTCAGGTTCTCCATCAGTAAATGACTAGTAAAACACCTGCCTGTATCAAGAATCGCTTTCTTCACATACTTGACATGAAAGAAATGTGGGAATATAAGTGCTGAATATTTGATTTGGTAAGGTGTGTTATGTTTTCCCCTTCAAATACACAGTAGGTTTCCTCTGTATTCTGTATTTTTATTTTGTCATTGAACTTGTGTTCATTTTTACAAGATAGCATTGCTCTTCAAGTAAATTATCAGTGGATGATCTGCAAATGGCATTGGTTATGATCTCAACAAAGTCAACTAGTATCTGAAATGGTAGATACATGGCCATGTTAATCATTTACATTACATTGTTTTTATTAAGAATAATGGAATTGATTACTCGTTGCAGCATGTGACAATGAAGTGCTTACTAGACATAAAGGAGCTACTGTAAAATATTTGCTTTAGGCTCTGAGCAACAGAAGTGCAAAATGTCAATGGAGAATTGCAAGGATGTGATACAAAGCGGGAATTTTACATCATGTTAAAAAAACTATCAAAAGTCTTTTGATGCTGGATTTTATCTTGTGGACTGAATTTTTGGAAACAAGTCAATTGTTCCCAGAACATAATTCAATCAGTCAGTTAATGCATATTATAGCTTCCATAACGGATGATTGCTCTGTTCGTACAACATAAAGCATATGCCACGTAGGTGACTTGTCTGCACAGGGCAGGGATTTGTGCTTGTTACTCCCTTCCAGCCGTTGGATTCCACTGTCCACCCCGTTGCCGTTGCTGGCGCCATGAGCCATAACTCATACGAAATCTGCCTCCTCCTACGAGCTCTCTGCCAGCGATCCCTCTCTGGTGAGCATATTGCATCCACCTTTCGCTATCTGCAATGGCTGCCATTATATATCAGGAGGTGATTTCAAGGACTCGCGTTCAGCTGACTCTCTTTCCAAGGATCTAACTGCTTTTTCAAATCTCTGGCTATAGTGGCCTCAAGCTGACAGAGTCCAGCAATACAGCCCAAAGCTCATTTGAAAATTCCTGTCTGAAATGGCTAAGAAATGCCCATAGAGTTTGTAGCGCCAATGTAAATTCTGTGAAATTATAAAGAAATAACTTTGTTCTCATGGTATGTGCAACTAAAAAACTACACCAAAGTATTAACGTAACCTATATAACTCATCAGTGTTAGCGGACTTCACTGTATCGCTGGAAGATAAAGTTAAATCTTGAGAATTAACTGGAAAAAGCTAATGTGAACAGTTGAATGATCAGTATTAAATAGCATTTGCCTTCTGTATCTATTATTATATTGCCATGCCCTGGACATCTGTGATGATTCAAGCATACAACATCTAAACAAACAGATGTTTCATAATTGTACCAGAAATAAAGAGCTTGTGTTAATATATCCTTCTAAAAGAGTTTTCACGCAAACAGGAGTTTTTCTTATTTAGGAGACTAAGGTAAAAGCTTTATTTATGTAGATGAATAGTTGCATTGAATTTGGAAAGATTCTTTATCTGCGTTTAACTAAACCCTCATCCTGCAAACGCACAGTGCTTAAGTGTGAATTAAGACGCCTGCTGACCAAGTTGCAGTACAGCATTGCAGCACTGATAGCAAAGTTACAATATTAATTGCATTTATGTAACATCTGTTGCCTAAGTACCTCCGAGCACTTTACGAATGTTAACTAACGAGAAGCCTGCCCATGCTCTTTTTAAAGTCAATGGCAGCATTCCAGTTGTCCTCAAAGGGAGCAAGCACAGGCTCTGAGCCTCATAATAATGTAAAAGTAGGTTAAGGATCTCTGTGTTCACTGGAGAAGGGAGGGATAGCCTAGCTGAGGAACAGAACCCAAAAGGCTTTTCTCTAACTGCAAGGCTGCCTTTCCCTGGAAGAAAAAGGAATATAATTTACTGGTGAGACCACACCACGAACCATAAAGAGCAAGCTGCTCACAGAGGCTTAAACTATTGTTGCCTCAGAATGTGACCTTTTTCTTATTCCAAAAACAACAACCGGAGACAAAGCTGGGCTTCCCAGGATGTTCGTCTCCAGTGGCTGCAATGGCCCTACAAATAGCTGCTCCTTGGAAAGGCATTTTCTCATTCTTTCTCAGGCTTTCTCTACAGAAATGTAGAGAAAGCCTCAGACATTTCTAGAAGTCTAGTTACCTTCCCTCTTAAGTTTTCTGTTTCCATGACTGATGTGTTTTTAAATCAATGTTCTTGGCTTCTTGAGCTGTGGTAAGTAATCTTGTGAGGAACAGAAGTCAGTATGTATTTGCACTTGCCCTCTTAAGCACGTTCCTGGTAGCCATCCTCAGTACTGATTCCCAGTGCTCTGACATCTCATCTTCAAATTCTCACAGGCAGCCAGTGGTGCCTCCTTTCTATCGTATACCTCCACACAGAGGTCCGCACGGAGGCACGAGGGTCATGACTCTATCAGAAACTGTAGGCTTCACTGTCCCTTGTACAAAGATAAATAGCATTTAGTTTAAGAGAGCCATTTCAACAGTAACTGGAACACAGCTGTACAGAGGATATTACCAGAATCAGTAAATGAAAGCGGGGGCTTTCACAGCGTATTTCAATGTTGTTTCGAAACAAAGAAGCCCCAACAATGTATCCAAAAAGCAGGAACTAGAAAATGGCCTGTAGTAATTTTCCTCTAGTCTGCCTATACTTTAGAAGATTGAATTAATTTTTTTGTGAGCGATGCCACCTGGGAGCCTATGGCCTATTTCCAGGCAGCTGTCCATCAAGCACCCACGTGAAATAGGAAATGCACATGGAAACACTGGAAGTTCCTGTGATGCCGTGTGTCATGTTGTCCACGTGGTCCCGTGAGGAGAACTGCTGTAGCAGGTAGGACCAGTATCGATTAGGTTATCTGGACGTTACAAAAGACATCCTCACAGAAACTTGTTCTTGCTTAGCAGTGGTGTGGAGGGAAGCAGTGCTTGTTAAGTATTAAGCACCACATTATGATGGATCTGCACACGGGGATTTAAATGAGCATTTTTTGTGGGTACAGACAGGACCATCTTTCTGCCTTACCAGTCACATCATTCCTTTTCTTGTAATATATTCTAAACAGCATCAGCTTCAGAGATGTAAAAGTGTTACTTACCTCTGCCAGATGAACCCACACCCTCCTCCAGTTTCTGGCCACGTTTGCTGCCTGCCTCCCAGTTTGCATTCTGCTCACCATCCATCTTCATTGACTTTTCCCCCACACCAACATGAGATTAGAACACCACGGGAAATTAAACACAGTGCATATAAATCATGTTTATTGTTGCCTCGGATACAGAAAGATAACAAGAATCAATAAGAAAGGCACGATGACTCACAGTTTTATTAGTATACTCAGGTTTTCATGAGCTGAGTCTTTATAAAGAAAATGGTGTAATTGGACCACTGAGATCTTGAAGAATTCATATATTCCTGGCTATTTATCTTCTGAAACCTCAGTTTCTGATTTTCCATAGCGCTTACAGTCATGAGGGAGAGAACTTTACTTCTGTCAGAGAACCTGACAGATTTCTAAAAGCTGGAGAGGTTTGCGAAGGCAGAATTCATCGTAGCCGTGGTATTTGAAGCAGAAAGGTGGTGCCTCAGGTCTGTGAGCAGCCTTAACTAGGGAGGAGGTAGGCTGCCAAAACAACACACAGAACTGGTGGCTCAAATATCTGAAGCGGTGTCCTTCCATATTCTACCCTCAAAAAGCATAAAAATTCCACTTCTAACCCACCTCTGCCTAATTACAGGAACAATTAATCATGAGAACCTTATTTTGACCATTCCTCGTGGTTATCGGTCTTTTATTGCAATCTTCGATAACTTCATGGTTAGATTCATTGTCTTATTTAAATCTGTTGCTACTATTTTCCTGAAAAATGTTATTCAAATATAGTTTAGCCTAAGTATTTCAGAATATGGAGTTGATACAATTATCTCTAATAAAATCAGATACAAACATGTTTCCTTGCTTACAGCGTAGTCCTTAACCATGGTTTCTCTTGGCAGCAAATGGGAGGATTTGTTTTCTTGACTGCTTCATACACTTCCCTGCATCCTTCTGAGTTGTTCAGACTGTACCTGGCTTTTATCCCCCTCCCAGAAGTAATCCTTTGCTCTCCCCAGTGTTGTACAACCGCAGGTGTTTCTCTCTGGAGCGCATATTGATGCAAAGGCAAAGGCCAATCTCTAGCCTTGCCTTAAGAGACGTTATTTCTCTTTCAGCTTCTCGAAAGAACATCCCACAGACATTCAGCAGTCCCTTGGGTTATGGCTAAACTCTTTTCTCGTGGGCTAACGGGCATGAGCGATGGAAGCAACATCTTCCAAAATAAAAGAATATTCCACTAACATCCCCAATATCCTAAGGAGCAGATATTTCCTTCCTTGCTCTTTTGAGCAAATGGGCCCTTGTTTCCATGCAACCTGTTACCAGAGATCTTTAGGTATCAGTCCCACCTGAGTATTGGGTCTGTCTTCCAACACAGCCAGCCATGAGCTCCCTGCCCTGGGTTTCCCAGTTCGGTGACAGGCAAACTGTGCTGCAAACCTCTGCCGTACCGCCCTGGCAGGTGACTACCACCACCAAACCTAAGTGCTAACAGAAGCAGTCAGTGGTGATGGGTGTGAGCACTTGGGTCACGCAGTCCGTATGCTTCCCACAGGGTTTCCGTCACTGCATTTCTCTACTTATTTCTGGGAAAATGGCTTTTTATCATCCAAACTTCCCAGTTATCTCTACTGCCTTATCCATTGCCGTCACCCACTGACAACTGCAGGCTGGCTAGCGTTAAGGACTGATAACAAGATACATATGCTGTAGGTATACTCCTTCGTTACCTTCTTCTGTTCCTTGTAGAAGCTGTAGGGGGAAATATGTTTGTGTCTGGGTGACAAAATGAGGGCTCTTAATCCATAACCAATCACGTTAACAAAGGTTAATGACTTTAAAAGCTAAGTCAAATGAGTTTTAAAACGAATATGCACTTTTCCTTGTATGAAAATATTAGTAATTTCCTAGCATGCCATGCTAGGACATAAAATTTTACAACTATTATTTTTCACTGAAATGGGTGGTTTTCTGAATTTAGAAAACAGTAGTACATTTTGAAATCATAATGGAGGTTCACACTAGTTCTGCTGAAAAATTTAATTTTCATGACAACAAAGTTCACGAGCAACACAAAGGTAACATTCAAACATAGGATCACTCAGCAGTCATAGCTCTAATTCAAGGCTGGAGGCTTCCTTGTTCAGCCCATCGTTTATTTGTCTTTTTACCTGGCACAAAGGGGAACTTAGCATGTTGATCAAGAAAAATACCTGCAGATGCCTGCAGGTATTTTATTAAGGTGGGGAAAAGTGGTGCAGTGCTAATTTACCAGCCATGAAGAGCTCAGCTTTCTGGGTCAAACATCAGCACAACTGCTCGTGTTGGAGCACTTCTGGCAAATGTCAGAACAGTAGCAAAACTGGCCAAAAATACCTGTTTCTTTGGAAGGTCAGAATTTCTTCGGAACCTCAAAGTGAAGCCTCGGAGCTTCAATTGTCATGACGGTGCAAGGCTCTACCGGTCATGGGAGAAAACACGTTGCCAATGTGAGGTTTTGCAGCTGAGCCTGGCATGATGAGGCTTTCATCTGCCTGGCAGCGTTTCCCAAACTGGAGTTCAGCTCTCCCCACACAAGGTGATGGTGACAAGGCTGCTGACACATCACAGTCCAAGGCAGCACTGCACAGCAAGGATAAGCAATGTTTTGTAGGATGCTGGATGGACATTGGAAGTGGGATGGCTCATCGTACTTTCCGCACAATGCAAGTGCCCTCGGAAATACAGAAGAACACAAACCAGACATGAAAGCAGCGCACTGGCAGCTTCTGGAAAGCCTGCTGCCTGTGCTAAAACCAATCCAAGCTATCAGTGAGTATATGCCAACTGAAGCTGCAATAACGTCATTCAGTGTCTGTCTTGATAGGGCTTCTCAGTAGATTTTGATCGCAAAAGAGGATGATATCCCAGGAGTATGTAAGTTTAGAACATATTTATCTACAGAATCACTTTTGACTCAACATGAATGCTACAAGCTGCCAACTTAATATGCTCATTAAAGTTATTACATTGGACCTACTCCACAAACATAACCTTCATTTCTAATAAGGTCTAGGAAAAAAGTTGTACAGCTTCATCCTCAATATGTTCGAAGCTGAGCTGAGCTGGTCAGTTACAAGAGAATGTGCTGGAAAACAGCAGTCAGTGAAAGATAACAAACTTAAGAACTTGGATGCATTAGCTTTTACTCTACAGCCAAGAGTGTTGGAGATTTTGACCATTACTTCATGCAACATATTATTAAAGTGCCCTGTAGGGGTGGGCGGCCAGCCTGGTTGCTAGTGTCTTGCCATTCTGGAGAGAAATGCATGGGACACTTTTTTCCACTGCTGTAACAAACCTTTAAACAAACTACATTATTTGCTGTAACAAATTGTCTTTTGCTTGAATTGGTTCATCTTTACTTGCACTCAGGAAAAAAACCTTGGTAAAATCCCAATTGACTTACAGTTCTTTATTTTCAATATTTTTCAAATATAAATTCTTGACTATTTTGACCAATTCTTTCTAGCAACTTTCCTTATTTTTCCACAACAAAGTTCAGTGACAGCAGCTAAAAGCAATTTGTTACTAGATTAATTACTGATTTGCAGTGCATTTTATTCAGAACAATTTGTCATACCAACAGCCTAAGAAGGGGCTGTCTAGCTGCATGTTAAAAACTGTCTACCACACAACATGTATTAAACAATATGCTTAATGAATACTAGAATAAAATCATTGTAGTTTTGCAGTTATATTGGAAGACGTTAATAGTGGAAGATACTAAAAAAAATCTGATTTGCATGAGGCATGCATTGGAGTCTGCCTAGCTTTGGACTTACCTGCTTAGTGGGATGAAGTCAGTCACTGGCTGGTGACAGGTTGTGATTTATGTTAGGTAGCGCTGGAAACTCTTGGCTTGTTTTTCAATCACGTTTTATATTTGAATTTTAGTTGTACTTAGCAAGCAAAATTAATAAGCTATTCCAAGTGCAAGTGCAACATTTTCTTCTTAAGAAAGCAGAGCTCAGCAGTAGTTTCCCCTGGCTATCTGACAGTGGTTTGAAAGTGGCTTAAAATGGATTGAATGGCTGAAATGACTCGGAATGTACAGTATTTATTTCATGCCAGCAAAGGAAGCGTACAGCTTTGTTAATGTGATCTCCATTCCTTCTGCTAAGAATCCATGAATATTGCCAAGGGAAGAGAAAAAAAATCCCATAATGCAGGGCAGGACAAGTGAACACTGAATTCCGGGCTGTCAATCCAATCCAGCACACTGAGTGGCGAATTCAAAATAATGCAGAAATGTATGAATGGAATAATTAAGGAAAACATCTTAAACATGCGTAGCAAAGTGATAGCAAATGCAATTCACTGTAGTAAAATTATTGCACTTAGAGAAAATTACTTTTACTGGTTACTTTAGAGCACTGGTAATGAGTGAAGAAAACAACACACAGATGACTTAAGATACTGGAAACAGCAGCAATGCCAGGTGCTCTAAGGGCAGCTGCCAGTGCAGGACCATCACTGGGAAAGGGACTTTAAAGTATATTTTGAGTTAAAGAAGCACACGAAAGGAAGCGTACTCTTCAAATTAAAGCACACAGTGGGTATCAAGGTACTCAAGTTGATTTTTACTGACATGAGAACAAACTAGTGAGTTTCTGAAAAAAATTTCCAATGGGAGTTAGAAGGATAAACAATGTAACAGCGCTTGTAAATCTTTTTGATTAATTTATAAAAGGAAATGTCTGAGGTGGTTGTTCAATAAAGCCAGAGACTGGCTTTGCTGAGGTGATACTTGCTGCTCCAGAGTTCCCTTTACGCTTTCTTCAAACCTCCTATCTCAAAGCAGATGCAGTTGTAATACGAACAGATGTAGAACCCAACCTGCTCAATGACACGTTCAATGAAACTTGTCCCTTTCTCGAATTTGACAACCAGAGAATAGAAACAAAGTGAGGAAACAATTATCAGTTCAAGCTGTCTGCCTTGTATTTACAGTGTCCCGCCCTCGCAAACCCTTCCAGGCTGTACAGTCCTTGCCCCTTGTCCTACACAGCCCCTCCCCAGTTCCATTAACCGGGTTTTGGTTACATAGTGAGTCAATGGACTTAGTAAATGAGCATAAACCATTACACACATGTATTACCAGATTTTTTTCATGCTGAGTGCCCAAATTTATGCCTACGTACATTTTCTTGGCACTACAAGACTGACTCCATCAATATTCATAAAGTGCTATGCACTCGCTGGGTAAGAAGAACTGTACACGTTGCAATTAGTAGTAATTACTATTGCTTATCTTTAAACAAAAATTAGCACTTAAGATCTGAGCTCCTGAGTAATCTTGTGTTCAGGTTAGAGGTTTACTTCAGAACACTGAAAAGAGAAAAAATAATCCTAAGGACAGTGGTTTTATGGTAGTGTCAAAAGTACATAATTAGATCATATGTTAAATTAAGAAGTCTCAAGCTTAAAATCTGTGGGAAACAAGGGTGTAGCCACACAATGAAAACATGTGCTGGATGAATCAAGGTGATGTAGGTACTTGGTTCCCCTCTGCAGTGCATTTGCTAGTTGCCCTCCCAGCTGTACCCTGGGGAGGTACCTGGGCTGCTCCACAATCAACCTGCGCAGGGTAGTCCCTGTCTTCTGGGGACACTGCAAGAGCTACACAAATAAAAAAAATACCTGTGTTCAATCTTGTTACGTTTAAAATCTTGCTTATGGGCAAAAAAGAAGCATTCTTTATATGTAGAAGTAAAGGCAAGAACTTATTGTTAGTATAATGCAAATCTTCACAGTTTAATTCAGGAAACATCATTAGTCTAGATGTAATTATTACAGAAAACCAAAGAATGAGAATGCAGGTAGGCTATTTATATATGGAAAAAGTTACAGTGATGGCGATCTTCTTTCTACTTAGGGTCATAGATGTATGTTTGCTAACACCTTTGTCTTTCTTAATGGCTCTGTATGTCCAGGTAGCATCCAAATTTACAATATATGGTCCCATTTACATATATTAAATATTACTTTTGTTTTCTTTGTTACTCCTAAAGCCAGCTTTGTCCAGCTCCAGGTCTGCAGGTTCTTTCAACTGAGCGTTACGGAGCTGTTTATGGCTGTGGGGTCTCACCTCCAGTGCCAGCGTATGCCCCATCTGCTACCACCCCCTGCACCTTGCGCACCTCCACGCGGCACCCTGTGTCTCCATTTCCCAACGCCTCCACCAGCGTACCAGCCCTGTATTGCTCTACAGGACATCGTGGTGTCACAGCTGTAAACATCTCTTCCTACCCAGAACAACTGCTTGTTACTGTTGTCTATATAATATTGCTCTACCACACAAAGATAAACTAAAGCAAAGCGCATTAGATACAGACACCTGGTTAATGACAGAAATGGCTGCCATGGTTAATCCAAATAAAACAAAGCTGCAGGCAGGTCAAGAAAAGTTTGGGCTGAGGCCTTGCAGACTCAGGACAAAGATGATAGCCTGTTATTGGCCATGGTGATGCTGCATGGTCACAAATCTGCCTGAGAGTGCTCCAGCAGCTCTGCAAAGTGCTGCCGTAGATGGGCTTCCTTGAGCATGCACAGTAACTGCCCAGCTGGGCTTGGGTGTAAGCTCCTGCTCCTGCTCCTGCTTCTGCTCCTGCTCCTGCTCCTGCTCCTGCTCCTGCTCCTGCCCAGACCACCCAAGAAGCAGCCCTCTGCACGCCTATATTTGCTCTGTGGCGTAAGGGCAGCCTGACTCGGGGAGCTCAGATTTCACCCCTACACCTGCTTCAGCTGCTGCCCCCACTTCATCCTGCTCATTTGCACCGTGGCTGTAGCCGAACCACAAGCTGCTGAGATTTCAGCCGGTCCATCCTCCACTCGCCATCCCCAAATCTTGTGCTCTTCTGCCTTTTGGACAAAGTTTCCCGTTCCACTGCTTTACTGAGGTGGTATTGTACGATTCTGTGCTTGGCTTTCAGCCTCTCATTGCTGTGGGCTGTGCCAGGCTGCCAGCCCAAGTCATACACGTTCCTGACATACAGCCGATGAGTGGGAAGAGTGCAGACAAATCCTGGTCACATCCCGGCAGGGACACAACAGGCCTCATGACTTCAGCTGATATATTAAGCACATTGCAGCAATGCCATTTTGAGGGAGGCTGCACATAGCGATCTGAGGAGAGCATCAGACATATGATGCTAACTTCCTGAAAGGCAACAGGCCTGAACCATGCCTGGACATGCCCTGGCTTCAAGTCTTTGCTACGTACAGCCCAGTAAAATGCTTATATTGCCTTTAGCACAGAAATTTCTGCAATCCTGTTTTTTTCACAAGTCGTTTTTTCAGAGGAGAAAAAAGGGAGGAGAGTAGAAGAGCATGCCATGAAGTGGTACCACAACACAAATGTGGCCAGGTGTCCAACACACAATCTGGAGCAACCTCCTTAACAAACGGTTCCCCCAGATGCTAGAAGAACTATCAGGGAACCCAGTGCACTGGGAGAAATTCTTCAGTGCTCTGAATGAAGTCCCCAAAACGGCAAGCACTGAATTTGTTACTGTTTGAGGGAAATCTCTGTACAATGGGGAGGAGATTTCTGGATAGATGGCTGCAGGGAGCCATGCTGTTAGAAAGGAACCTGTCCTCCTCACAGATTGACCTGGGTTTGATCTATGGAAGAAACCCAGTAATGGGTTTATGCCTGCTGCTGGCATGGATGACTGCCAACAGGAGGTGTTTTTATAGACATAAACTGAGCAATTCTATCACTTTGAATTGCCACAGTGGCTTTTTTAAAAAAATAATTTATGTCATAAAGCACATCTCAGCAATTGCCACACAAAGCTTAAAATATTTAGAATATGCGATTATGTGCATATATATTCAAATAGAAAAAAAAGGTTGGTTTTGTCATGATTGCAGCACCTGCAGACAAGTACAGTCAACTCACGTGAAAAATAACTTTCAGAAGCAGGCGAGAGCTTGTGCTGCATTACTTGGTTTGACTGCTGCCTCCAGCCAGTGCGGTATAGTGATCTGCAAAGGAAACAATCTAACCCAGTATTTTTCCCCTAAAAGAAACTGCCTTGGATACTTGGCCAATTTATTCAGTGAGACATCTTTAATGGACCTGCTGTTTCAAAACCAGTAAGAATGGCAGGGCAGCTTCTCCAACATTGTCTCAGCGACCCTACCCAAAGTCATCTACCAGTACCAATGCTGCAGAACTATTAAGTCAACCATCTCAAACTTCTTTCTCCTGGGTAAATTTATACTAATGATGTCTGCTTTTATAGATGGTTATCCCTTAAGTGAAGACAGTCTCTGGTGTGTGGGAAATCCTGCAACCTGTACGTTGCTAATTTCAATCGTCAAATCATCTGCATAAGCATAGCGCTTGTGAATTAGTCTAAGGAAAAGTTTTAGCGAAGTTAAGCTGTGATTTAGCTTTTCAGTTGTCAGGCTGCTTTAGTGGGTGACATTTGTTAATGTTAAAAGTCACCGGAGGTCTGTCCTGCTGCCCTGTTTCAGGTGGAAGCTGTCGCAGGCAGTGCAGCAGCCGGTACTTCTTGGCGAGGGTTCCTTTGAGAATTCACAGTTGTAGAGGTGTGTTGTGGGGGACCCTGGTGATAAACTGCATACCACTCACTTCTCCCTCTGCCGTGGCAGATAAGTTGTCCTTATGGGAAGGCTGGTTGGCAGCTATCAAACAGTAGTTACTTCAGATCAGCGCTCTTCCAGATCCAGATATAAAGTAATATTTGACAATATATTTAAGGGAGGAAGCATTTCAGGTAACGGATTTGGCCAGTTAATAGCACAATTTGTTTTCAAGCTCTTGTAGTTCTGCTTATTTCTTATTTTACTTACACACTGCGTGTTCATAAGGCTATTAAAAAACTTTGCACAGCCTGAAGAGAATGCCCCGGCCATACTGGCCTGGGAGATTTCCTCTCTTCCCCATTTAGGGATCTCTAAGATATTTATATCACCAGTGGGCTGCCCAGGCTCTGGGAAAGTCAAACAGGCCCAAGGCTGAGGCACTAATTATCTGTTTAGCCACATTAGTGCTGAGAGGCAAATCACTTTTCACTGGAAGTTAGTAAGTTGTAAAAGTGATTTGAACAAAGCAACAAATAAAAAACACCTTCTCACACTATGGTCTGCTGTCACCTTGACACGTTTTACCAGAAACCTCTGAGGCATGCTGAGCTCAAAGGTGAGACGACACAAAATAAAATCAAGTCTGCAAACTGCAATCCTGTAATATAAAAGTAATTAATTCTCACACTGAAAATACATGTCTTGCTATCTGAGGAAGTATACGGAAGGGACTGTTTTTTCCCCATTGTAGGCACTGTAAAAACAGAGGAGCACGAGCACACAGCCATCATAGTATAAGGCCAGGAGAAAATGCACCTCTATACCCAAATTAAAGAGTCAAAAAATCCCAGCAGTTATTGCAGGCATGTGGGAATCACAAACCCTGGCAGGGTTCTTGAAAGAGAAATCCTTTGGTGGAGGTAGACCAGGAACACTTTGAGCATTGGTTCAGTGACGAAGGTCCATAAACACTCCTGCAGGAGCAAGAGTACGTGTAAGTCCCAGCACTGGCACTTTTGCCAGGGCTCTGAGAACCAGCTTCTACAGGCACAAGGACACATGATCCTCGTCTTGCAAGTTCCCCTCCAAGTTCAGAGGCAGGCGTCCCAAACTCCTCTGAATCTTTACTCTGTGGCTTCTCAGAGAGTGAAAAAGGCAAAGACGAGCATTTGAGATGCTTCTGTGATCTCACGCAGCCATCAGGCGATCCCTTTAGTCCATGCCAAAGAAGAGTTTGTAGGGGAAAAGAAAACCCTCAAATGCAGAAGAAATAACAACTCATGCCCCCGTCCTAACACCTCAGAAGCTGAGTTTGGGCTTGTTTGCATACATTCCCACAGTTAAACAGTACATTTACTCTTTCTTAGCAATCTGACAGGGCTCCTTAAGTATTTTCTTGTATGCTTTGTGAATTTAGTACGGTTCTCTGTTTAAACATGTCATATTGTTCCCCACAGTAATTAAATGCTTGCCTAATGAACTCCAAAAATCTGTGACAAAACACCCTGGGCAGAAGAACAGCCACAGCCACTAGAAGCTGAAGTAAATACAGACCACGCGGCCTGCAAGAAATGAGGACATGCTGCAAGGTATTTTGCAACTTGACACTGTACATGGTTGCAGGCAATTACTTATTAAAGTACCTGTAAAAAGCAGGGAAGTAAACATGTTCAACATCAATTTCACTAGCCTCTCTTGGCCTAGGTCAACATTGCTTACATGACTGCTTTATGACTGCGGAAATCTGCTACCTTTGAGCAACTAGGAACAAGATATTTCGCACGTCCCGTATTGTCTGAGGTTGCTTTCAGGCCACATCAGAAGATGACAGGCTTAGTTGCCCCTAAACCATGACAGAGATCTGTACAAGTGGCAGTAGGTTTTGGCTCTCTAAGGAGGCAACTGTTCACTTGCTTCCGAACAGGTTGAGGTGGAGCCTCCACCCAAATGGGTGTTTATGAATGTTCCCCAACAGTCTCCTAATCCTGCAGGATGAAGGAATACTATTATTTGCGGTTAACTTGGCTCTTTCAAATGGTGCAACCAAGTGCACGTTTGTATCCTATAACTAGAACATTCTAAAAACTAGCTAGCATTTCAGGAGTGTTCCTGATAACGTGGTTTATCTGTTGAGTCTAACAGTTGACTTGCCAACACCAGTCCAGGGTAGCAAATCTCTACCATTTCTTGCCTGAGGCACTAGAGATTTGAGGCAGGTTCCTCGGGCAGAGGTCTCGGGGTCATTGATACTCTTCTGCCTGCTGGGAGAGGTATAAACAATATAGACAGCGACAGTTACCCTGCTCTGAAAAGCCCATTGTGCAGCCAGGTATTAGACCCTCCACATCTGTACGGCTTCCTTCCTTCCTGCTTTATCTCCTCCTTAGTGCTGTAATGCCTCTGCACAATGTGCCTGTACATTATTCCCCCAAACGAAAACATGACGTAAAGATCCATGTTTGCTGGTTTTTTTTCTCCACAGCAGTAAGCATGAAAGTCTGAGTCTAGATCAGTAAAGTGCAGACTTTGGAGGATTAAAATAGCCTCCAGCTTTGGGGTAATAAAGAAACATGACTCACTTTCCCAAAGGGAAAATACTGGTTTAATGGGTCCTGTAGGAAACTGGCAATACTCCTCCCAGGATGATGCAGCCAGAAGTTCCAAGCAGCACAGCATGCACATGGATACTATGACCTCACATAAGTTTCAGAAAACAGTGTGGGATTGAAAAGAAAAAGAAAAAAAAGGAGCTTTGCACCTCCCAACTTGCAGGACAAACCCAAGTATATACACACGAGCAAGTGGGAGAATGATACAATTAAGCAGCACAGACTTTGCAGTCCCTCCAACACAAGCACATCTGTCAACAGGCTTTTTCACGTCAGGTATAAAACACATACATGCACTTCTATTCTATAGTGCTGCAAAATTTAATATATGAAATTCTGGCAGCTTTTTTAGGATCTACAGGTAGAATGGTATACATGAGATAAATAATGATGTAGTGCAAAGATTGAATTGATGAATATTTTCTATCTCATGTGATGCAGCTTTACCCCTGTTCAACTTAGATACCTGTGTCAAGCCTCAATGATTTAAATTCTTTCCATGGCACTTCTCTCTTTTTACTGTAAAATTTTAGAGTCAGAACCATGCCTTTTTATTTGTTTATGTAGAAACATCATGCTGGAGACCCTGCTAGTCCTCTTCCATAACACAGTTTAAAGAAAGAGGTCGTCAAGGAAGCAGATGGCTGAGAAATACAGGTCCAGCCTTTATCTTCTTTCCCAAACACGCAAGCACCCATCTGTTACTGAAGAGAAAAGGGAAAGCCTTTGCAGTTGTTCTGGACAGACTAATTGCACGCTGTGTACGTGAGCTACTAAACAAAGACTCAGCAAAAGGGTGAGACGCATCTTTAAGCAATTTCCCCTTTATTTAGTGACATTGTTGCATATATACATAAAAGCCAAAGCTTGTGATTTCTTAGACTTGGCAGTTTAATTGAGTTCTTCAAACACACATTACAAATACAAGTCTGTGCATGGTTGAATCACAGGGTTTCCCAGCAGGTTCCTTGAATGAACCGATTTCAAAAGAAATTGAGAAGGGTTTGAAATGACTTTTTCATTCAAAGGTCTCTCTACAATTGGAAGTTCCAATCTGGAGGACGTCTATTAGCAACTCAGTATACAGTGCCAAAAGGAACTGTTGAGGTCTGTTCTGCAAGCATCTGTCCATTCACATGTGTTCACCCCTCACATGCACAAATCCTGTCTTCTCAAATAGAAACTCCTGGCCAACAACGTACCTCGAGGCTTTACCTGGCTCCCTATGTTCTTATGCTCCATTTGTAACTGATGGAATGTATCTCAAACCTTTCTAGCTACCCTAATTTGATAGACTCACAGAATAGTAATAGTTGAGGCATGAAGGGACCTCATCAGATTGTCTAGTTTAGGCCCCACCCTGATCAAAGGTAGGTCAGCAACAGCAGGTTGCTCAGACCCTTATGCAGTTGGATTTCAAGGATCTCCAAGGCTGAAGACTCCACAACCCCTCTGGGAAACCTGTTTCAGTGTTTGACCACCCTCACTGTAAAGAAGCTATTTCTTATATTTAAGTGGAATTTCCCATCTTTCAGTTTGTGCCCACTGCAACTTGTCCTTTCCGGGCAGCAGTGTAAAAAGATACTGGTTCTGTTGTCTTTCACTACCCCCCTTTCAGCATTTACACACATTGACAAGTTCTGCTGAGCCTTCTTTCCTCCAGGCTAAACAAAGCCAGCGCTCTCAGCCTCTCCTTGTATGACACATGCTCCAGTCTCTTAATTATCTTTGCGACCCTTCACTGAACTTTCTCCACTACGTGCACTATCTCTTATGCTGGGGAACCCAGAACTGGACACAGCACTAAAGGTGTGGTCTTGCCAGTGCCTCACTGGAGAGGCAGAACCACTTCCCTTGACCCCCTGGCAACGCCTGGAATGTTGCTAGTCTTCCTTTCTTTAAGCACACATCGTGGCTCATGGTCAACTTCTTGTCCACCAGGAACCCTGGGTCCTCTTTTGCAAAGCTGCTTTCCAGGCTTCAGTGTGTACTAGTGCACGGGGTTCATCCTCACCCGCTGCAGGACCTGACATTTCCCTTTGTTGAACTTTATGAAGTTCATGAACAGGAGCTGGCCTATTTCTCCAGCCTGTCAAGGCCCCTCTGAATGGCAACACATCCATCGGGTCTATCAACCGCCCCTCTCAACTTCGTATTGTCTGCAAACCCGCTGAGGGTGCACTCTGTCCCCGTTATCCACATCCTTAACGAAGAGGTTAAACAGTACTGGCCCCAGCATCAACCCCTGTGGTACTGCACCAGCTGGACTTTGTGCCCAGTCCAACCCTCTGAGCCCAACAGTTCAGCCGGTTTCAGCCCACCTCACTGTCCATTTATCTAGTCTGTGCTTCATTAGTTTGCCTGTGTGGATATTCGGGGAGACAATATCGAAAGTCTTGCTAAAGTCAGGATAAACAACATGCAGTGCTCTCCCCTCGCCTGCAAAGCCATTGTTTCGTCACAGGCGGCTACCAGATTGGTCAGGCATGACCTCCCCAGCTTATACCACGCTGACAACTCCTAATCATCTTGTCCATGAGATATTTGAAAATAGAGCAAGTCCTCACGGTAGCTATTACCCTCCCAGGGACTGAGGGGAGGCTGACAGGCCTGTAGTTCCCTAGATTCTCCTTCTTGCCCTTCTGGAAGACAGGTGGGATATTTGTTTTTTCCAGCCCCCAGAAACTTTCTCCAATTGCTGTGACCTTCCAGATATAATTGAGAGCAGCCCTGCATGCATGGATGAATCCCACCAAATCCTACAGACTTGTGTATGCTCTATTTGTTTAAATGTTTCTTAACTCGATCCTCCTTTACTGACGTTAAGTCTTCAGAGCTCCAGACTTTTCCACTTATCTCCATGGCCTGGCATCCCTGAAATGAGATCTTACCAGTAAAAACCAAGGCAAATAGACAATACAGTTTTATTTAGCTGTAATATTTCTTGTATCTGTATTAAAAGCAGCAAATGAATACAGGCAGTGACAGAGGGCTGCCTCTTGAGCAACCTGCACCTGAACAGCATCTTTCTATAACTACTGTTCCTAGTGGTGAAACACATATAGATATTAAAGATTAAAAACTGTTAGAAGTAGGTGAGGGCATTTTCTTGCAGAATCACATTGTGGTATTGGCAACATAAATCTGCTCTAGGGAAAGAAAGAAGAATAACAAATCTCACAAACCCAGAACAGTATTTTAACAATCATTAAAAAAGCTAGACTTCCCCTTGTGAAAGAGAGTATGAGGAAAGCTTTTTTTTCCCCTCATACAGAACCCGTAACTTTTATACCTAAATACTAGAGATAATGCAGGAACAAAAGCAATCATCTTCATGTCTTTGAGAATTGAATGTTGATGTTTCTGATCAAATTCCTGTTATTGTATTGTTAAGGAAGTGGCCTTGTTTGCTGAACTGAAGCGATACTGGGAAAGCTTCCTGTTTAAAACAGCAGGGAGTGCAGCCCTGAGAACATCAATCACACGGTTCACGATATTAATTTGACTGTAGCACTGCAGGAACAGGGCTCCACTCCGCCTCAAGGGTCCCCTGCAATGCTATGTACTGAGGGATCCCGAAGTTCGTATTTCTTCACTGTGACATAGTAACTCTCTAATAGAAATGGGTATAGTTAGGAAGAGATGGAACAACTTTACAGCATGAGGGACTCAGATCAGTGGTCTAGCATCCTCTCTCTCTCGGGTCCTTCAAAACTCTGCAAAAATATCTGTGAAGTTAATTACATAATAACCTACACATAAGTTTCTCCCACAGAACAGGTAACAATTGCTTAGCTCACATAACTAAAAGCCCAAGCCTTAAAGATTTATAACCCTTGCAATTTTAAAGTGTGTCTACCATTGCTGGTATTTTTTCACATACCTTTAAAATGGCTTTTATTTTCTGCTAGTGATTCCCACAGAATAACGACATCCTTTAAAATTAGTTGTCTGTTCTACATTCTCTCATGGAATTTCACTACAATGTGGTACTTTTAGAAGAAAACCAGGAACAGTTCTTCATTGTTCTCTTAATTTTGTAATAATTGTACTTCACATTTTAAAAAGACAAGGAGATACAGCCAGTGCTCCTATGAAATCTTTAGTACTCACAATTCCTTATTAAAGGTAATCACAATTTGTCAATAAAGATGTCAAAACTAGGAGCAGGAGGTCAGACGATTTTGCTTTCTACAACAAAGACATGAGGACAAAACATTATGAAATGGAGTATTTTGACCTCCATAAAAGACTACAACAAGTTGATGTTATGAACATTTTTTGTTATACATATATATATATATATCTCTCCTAATCTTCACAGAAGTGATGAAAGTGCTACTGACAAAGCAGAAGATGGAATACTGCCTATTCATTCAGGCTGTTTAATCTTTCACGGTCCTAAATATCACCCCAATTAAGGTACAATTTAGAATCATGTTAAATTGACCCTCATCATAAATACAAATTTAAAAAATCATGGAGGACACAATAGCCAAACTCTGCTCTTACATACAGTTTAGGGGGTCAAAAGAATAAAGCACTATATCAAATACTTCAGGATAAATCTATTTAATGTGATAATCATTTAGCTGAACTGGCAAGGAAAAAATTTGAATTTATATTTATTATTATGTTCCATTTACTAAAATGCTTCTTCAGTTTCCTAGATAGATTTTCTGAAAAATAAATTTATTATGTACAGCATTTCAGGTTCACATAGTGCAATTTAAGAGAGACTGCTGCTTGACTGAATGGTTGAACAAACTCATAGCTTTACTTATGCAATAACACTACTTACAGAAATGGAACATATATCTGAGCTTGCATGTGACTTGAAGTAACTCTCAGAAACATGAATGCTAATACGCATCTTTGGCTGCTGTTCCCAAAACATTACTCATTGAAGCTTTGGGTGTGTTGTGGGGAGGACTATGTTACTGTGACTATTATCTCACCAATTTGTGTTTGGACAATGCTCACATGCTCGCAGAGGGAGACTAAGCAGACACGACATCAAGCTAAGATGCAACTGACAAAATTAAATCTCAATTAAGTATTATTATGCTCAGTAGCTGACCAGTGTGAGGCTCTATGTTCACTTCCTCTCAGGTCTCCAGATCTCCGAGCTGAGCCAAGCTTCCCCTATTCTGCTGCTCTGAAAAGCGAAGGCTTACCCACTAAAACAGACGGCAACAGGTTCTCGCTTGTCATACAAAGTAAGCAAAAGGCATTGGGGAAGCAGGTGGGTCCTGGAACAGCTGCAGGAACATTCGGGCTCTGACCCAGTGACAAGTTCAATTGCACCGGGCTGTTCCGGGCTGCGGCTGACAGGTCTAACATCCCAAGTACCTACTTTCTATTCATTACCTGACACTCACCCTGACTCTGACACACACCACCAGTTTCGGCCACAAAACAGTCTGGCACGACCTACTGGCTGGCGAAGAGGAGGTACTTCAAGCTGTGCTGACTGACACTGTTGGAGTCAGAAGTAGCAAGGGAGGAATTTTAAAAGCAGGAGCCTCAAACCTGTATGAGGATAGCGGGAATGACGGAAGGGGTAGGAATGAAGTGTCATACAACCAACCCTATCCTTTCTGGTGTTGATATGTGCAATTTTTACAAAGAATTTAAAATTAATCGCAGACAATAAAACTAATAAGATGCATGGGCACCAAAGACATCTTATCACAAATACTTACAAAATGTTCCAAAAACAGAAGGGTAATTTAAGCTCAAATGAACGCACAAGGACCAAACCCAGAAACCCCTCACGGAAAGATTCCTACTTCTTACTTAATAGGAATACGATCAGGATTGAACACAATACTTCATATGAACAGGAGAACCATCCTAAGCTAAGTAGCAATGACTATATGGACTGAGAAAGCTATTTAGGGCAAGCCAGTCCTGGGAGACAGAAAAAGAAAATTCCATAGTCTTCCCTTTCTCTCCCTTAAGTTAATTGTGAACCTGAAGCAACTGAAAGGAAAACTTTATTTGGTAAACTTAATTTTGAATTGCATTTCTGTTACTTACTTTGCACCCCCTCCTACAGTTCAACCTTTGCTCTTAGAATAAACTCACTTTACTCTGCAAGCTTATCTTGGCATTAAAACCAACTCTTAAGCAACTCTGGGATGAATAAGGTGTATTCTTATTTCAGAAACAATTAATCCAAATAAAGAAGAGCCTTAGTCCTATCTTGTTGCAGTCACCTAAGGCAAGTAGGAGGCACCTTGGGAACTGAGCTCTCTAAGCGGCAAGGATCAGTTTGAGAACCTGTAACATCAGATATTGAGAAAAGTCAGGTCTCCCATTTCAGCCAAGGAGACATAATACAAAGACAGCCCAGAAACCTGAGAAACTTGTTAAAAGCAGTTATTTCCATGTCCTGCTGTTAAAGTATGACAGGAAATGAAGCTAAATGATGCACATCTATTCATATGTGTTTCATACAAATGTGCTTTTTTTATATAGTTAAATCAATTAAAAAGGTAGACTTGTCAGTTCTTTCCTACTGTTTTAGTTATCACCAGCCTCTCCCATCCACCGTATTTCTCACAGTCTGATAAGTACCTAATTAATCTCAAACCAACTGTTCCTAAACTCATAACTTAGCTTTGAAGTTCACTGCTTTTATTTCAGCTCTGAAAAAAGGGCTTCTATTCCTCAAACTTTTAAACCACCAGAGCACAATACCCCAACTGCATGTGGCACTAGTTATTACACTTTCAAACGCTGTACATTGTCATTTTGTACTGTTTCCCCATAAAGAATTTTAGAGTAGAATTTGCTTTGAAAAGGCAACTCATTTACCAGAGTAACTTCTTGTTAAGTCAGCTGGTTTGTCCTTGTCATGAAAGCAGGAAGTTCCTTTAGCAGGGAAATTATCATTTCTAAGATCTGTACCTGAGAGTTGATATTTACAGCTGAACAATAAATTGAGCTTTTGTGCATTCTTTAGCAGCTCTGCCTGTTAACAGACTTTGTGTTATAACTGAAAAACACAATGGTCTGAGCTGAACATGAATCTATGTTTTTGAGAGACGCCAACAACTTTCCCATCACAGAATTTACAAAATTTAAGCACTTAAAGAAAGTTGGTCCAAATCAGTTTTACGACAGAAACTGATTGTTGTCGTAGTAACAGAAAAGCTTGCTTGCTCTCAGAGCAGCTCTAAGACCAAAACAAAACAACTCAAAAATCTAAAGCCAAAGTGTTCTGTTAAAAGAGCCAAAGGGAGATTTTAGCTATCTTGTAGCTAAACTGTAGAGAGGTATTTATACTTTTCCTCATCAGTAGAGAGCCAAACAAATGTTACTTGAGCTGACAAGCAACAGTATCATCATGAAGAATTCCTCCTAATATTAACAGGAATCACACTGGGCACTAAATTACTAATATAGCAGAACTGGCTAATTAAAGATTAGAGTAGTTCAGAAACAGCAGATGCATGTAAACAGCAGATGCATGTGAGGCTTATTATGCTCACATGTATATATATCATATATATGTAATATATATATTATTATTATAACAGAATATTTGAATATAGCAGAAGACTGCTTTGGAGGAAGGGTGAGACTAAGATACACAGAAATGCCACAATTTCAATAGTAGATTTTTTATGAACAGTAATTCAGTTTGACTGGGATCAGCTGTTGCAGAAATATTCTTCTCTTCAGAATGAAGTCTCAAATATGTCAGGCTAAGCAAAGCCAGATACACGTAAGGCTAAAGTAAGACTTTACTGTAGAAAAGTGGATCGCCTCTCTGTAGCTAATACAGAAACCCATTTTTTCATCTGTTTTGCTAAAGGGAGTTTCAGTAATCGTTTCCATTTTCTGACTGTGAATGTGTCCCCAGAATGACCTTATCAAACAAATAGAGAAATAAGAACTGTACACAATGGTGCATCTAGTAACTTTGTCCCACTGCCCCTTCCTGTCCCCTGCCACAGCTCTTCTCTTTCTGTTCTCTATTGTAGAATGTCATATGGGAAGACTGGTATTGTAAACACCTGAATATCTTAAATCATCAGTCAAATTAAGTTTACAGGAAACCTCTAGTGTTTGTTACATCATTCCGACAGGTTAAGTAATCTCTTTAAGGCTGAGAGATGCCTTTGTGATTATTTTTATACCCAAGAACTATGAGCACTTCTGGACCATAAAAACTTAATTGCAGACTATCAGAAGTAGTTCATGGTATGCCAAGCCACTCTCCAGGGATTATTTAAATCAACACGTCCTCCTGCGTTTTGACCGACAGCCTTTGGTGGAAAGATTTTCCTTGCAGAAGTACCACTTCTTGTTCACTTACATGTAAATATTTTAAACAGTAAGAAAGTAAATAGTGATTACTGAAAACTGTCCCACTAAAGTGAAATGTTATAGATTCACTACTCTGGGTACATTAGCTTCTTTGTGTCACTCACCAGCCTCCTTTTTCACAGTATCATTTAACTTTCAGGACAAATTGCACTGTTACCGTGTCAATGTGACACAGAATGCTACCTGTTGCCAGCAATGCTTCATCTTCCCACACACAACACAGTATTCTCACACAGGCAGGAAGTTCTCTGAAAACATATATAATGAAAATCTTCTTTGGGGAAAAAAAAAAAAAAAAGGAAAAACAGAAGACCTAGTTTTACTGCAGTGCCCATGAAAGCCCTTACCATACATTTTACAGCAGACATCAAAGACAAGCTACTTTTTCCCTGGCAGAAATTGCTTATTTTCCCGTTGCTTTCTTCTTGACCAGCATCTGTATGCTTCACTTTTAATTGTGAATGTAGAGTTTACACTCTGGGGCACGGCCCCTTTTGTTCTTTCATGTAACCAATTTCCCCCATCACTACAAAGGGACTATTAATTAATTTTCAAGATCTATTTCTTTGACACTGTCTTCCCCAACACACACCTTCCTAAATAAGAGGACAAGAACCGCTTCCTAAACACTGCATTCTCCAGTGGAAACTTAAGATGTAATATGTAACTTAATACCACAGGTGCAAAACTATTATAATGATATTGCAACTTACAGCATAGGTAAACGTATCTTTTAAGTTGTGAACTCCTAAGATCCGAGAAGTCATGCAGAGAAAGCATATTGTTGTATTTCTGAGCACTGCAAGAACAACAACATTGACAAAAATAAAAAAGACCAGAAAATTAAGGATGTGTTTTAAAGCAAAGTGACATTTAGGCCGTGCTATCATGAGCTTGTTGTCAGGCATTTTGTTAATTGAAAGTAAGAAGTTCATTCAGTAGGTCAATTATTTGCAGTGAATATTTCATGAAAGTCTCAGTAACACCACCTCCATGGATTCATATAGGGCACCAGATAATTTCTTGTGACTAGACTATGATTCAGAATTAGCTATCAGCCTTTTCTAAAGCAGTTCTTTTGTGGCTTCACTGGAGAGCGTTTAGGCTGAGATTTCCAAAGATTTGTGCATAGGTATATGTCTCCTTACTAAAAGAAAATCAGATAAAATGATCTTAGTCTTTATATACATACGTATAGTGTGATGCAGACTGTGTTGAGCCCAGCGGCATTGCGCTCCTAAGAAGTTACTCATATGTATATACAATTTGCTGGTTTAGATTTAAGGGATTGATTCAGAACTAATTGGGAAAAGTTTTTTTCTTCCTCCCCCCCGTCTGAAAGCAGCTCTCTTTGCTTTACTACAAAACCATCATGCTATTGCTTCTGAAGCTGGTGATGCCACCACGATTGTAATTGCCTGTCACACAGTGAAGAAATCTAATTAAAAACACTTATTTATACCTATTAACCAGTCTCTTTAAATGCAGACAAAAGACCTTACCACAAGCTAAGGCATAAGTACAGAGTGTGCTCTGTAATTCAGTAAGAGAAACAACGGCTGTTTTCAGATAATTACACTTACCTCCATTTTCCTGCTACTACCAATTAGCATTAACTGTGAACTTAAATGGCTATGTAAATCACTATACCTAACCACTACTCCAGACATGGTTCAGACTCTTAGTGTGACATTGGACGAGGCATTTCACCTTTCACATACTTAAAGTGGTGAAACATTTCTGTTGAGGGTAAATTACTTATCACAGCATGGTTTAGAAGTATAATATACAATAATTATTTAAAAATGTTTAATAAAGTGCAAGGAATAACCTACAGTTTTCTCTCAAGAGACCCAGGATTCTTGAGCAGTTTAATAGGTAAGAGCAGTATACTCCTTTGGAGCCTCCTTTACCACATCGTTTAGAACAATTATGGTTAGTTAGTTTGTAAGGAAAAAACTACAGAAAGCCGTAATGTCAAAGAGGCAGGTAGGGCACTAATCCAGAATGATGTGATAAGCAGCCTACTGCACAAGCTCATCTGGCAGTTTGCTGCGCGCCCTAATGCAAAGCCTTCACTCAAGACTTCACTGTTTCACACTGGATGGCATTGCCTGGACAGGTGGAAGAGTTGTGCTGCATACCAAGTTGTCATTATTGGCATGACCCTATCACTTCTTTTTTTCTTTCAGCACCGCCAGGCTGAACGTCCTGAAAAAGTACTTACGCATGTACCATTTCAGGTTTTTGTGTTTAGAAAACAAGCCTATTGTATTTGTTAATACAATTATTAAATTAATTGTATATTTGATATATGCATTAATAAACTACATTTATTTTAATTATTTAATTAATAAACTGAAAACTGTGGCTTATAGCCATGACAGACTTCCTAAAATCTACCAGTGGCAGTAGGAACAGGATTTTTTACCCATTTTTTGCAACTTCTTCACAGTGCGAGGCCACCCTCATGCCCTGCGCATATCCATCACTTATCCACCGTGGTGTGTGCAGCTACCGAGCTGCCTCTGCGTCCGTCCTGGCTGAGGGGAGATAGTTAGGAGCAGAACAGGGGGGCGATCTCTTCGTTACCTCAACATACACCCATGCCCACATGATATTGCGCTACCCTCAGCGACAGATACCGCCACAGCCGCCACCTGGGCCACCCGCCACCTGGGCCACCCACCGCCCGGCAATCGACCCCCGCCAGCGCTGCCAGCACCCCGCTTCCCCGGGGGGCTCCCCTGCCCGGCTGTCCCTGCCTTCCCACCCGCGCGGGAAGGTGCCCCCGCTCCTCAGGTGCCCCATCCGCCCGGCGCCGAGGGGCTCCGCACGCCCCGGAGAGGCGCGCCCGGGCCCCGGCCCCCTCAGCCTCGCCTGGTGCAGGGCGAGGCCGCGCCGGGCCCTGCGCGGTACCTGTGCGCTGCGCGTAGCTTCTGCCCACCCTCAGCGCGGGGGGGTGGGTGGTGGTGACGGCCACGGCCGCCGCCGCCGCCGCCGCCACCACCTCACTCCTTCCTTCCTTCCTTTCTTCCTTCCTTCCCGAAACCGTCCCCCGCCCCACGATTTACCTCACCGACCCCCCGCCCGCCCGGACACCATCTTCCCTCTCCCGCCCCCCGCGCCGGGCCGCGGCCGCTGGCTGCCGCGGAGGGGAGCCGCCTCGTCCCGCCCCACCCCGCCGAGGGGCGGGGGATTGGGCGAGCCCGCCTGTCACTCCGCGGCGGCGCCGCGCGCCGGTTGGCCGCTGGCCCCGTCAGTCAGCGGAGGGGCCGCGCCGGCCCCTTGTTGTCACGGCGCCGTGCGGGGCTGGGGCTTTTCGCGCCGTCGCCACCGTTGTTGCCGCCGCCGCGGGAGCCCGGGAGGGGAGCGGTTCCCTGGCCTCGTCGCCCGCTCTCCTGGCGCGGGGGGAGGCGCCCTCGCCATGGCCACCAGCACCACGGGCTCCACGCTGCTGCAGCCCCTCAGCAACGCTGTGCGGCTGCCCGTCGACCAGGTGAGGATGGGGAGGCGCCTGCCCCGCCGCTGCCTCCCGGGGGCTCGCCGGGGAGGGGCGGCGCCGCGCCGTGCGAGCGCCCCCGCTCCGCTCCGCGCTGTCCCGCCCCGCCCCATCCCCCCGCGGTCCCTCCATCCTCCCCGCCTCCGCCGGGCGGGGTGCCGGGGGAGGGTGGGTAGCGCCCGGCGGGGCGGCGGCGGCGGTTCCCCTCACGGACCCGCGGGTGAGGGGAGAGCGGGGCGCGGCCCGCCGGGGGGCGCCGGGGCGGGGAGCTACGGCCGCGCTCGCGCTCCGCGGGCAGGTGCGCTCGCGCCGCCGCCCGCCTCGCGCCAGCCGCCGCCCGCCCCGGCAGCGCGGCCGCATCCCGGGCACGGCCCGCCTCGCCCCGCCGGTGCGCGCCTTCGGGCGTGCCGGGCTCGGGCCGCGGGGGCTGCCGGCGCCGCCGGGCCGGCCAACTTGTTGGCATCCACCGTTCGGGCAGCTGTGGCTCCGCAGCTGGGAACGGGGCCGGTGTGGGCTCGGCGCTGCCAAGGTTGGGTAATAATTGCAGATGCAAAGCGGCGTGCTGCGCCTGGATGCGCCTGCCGGGGAGTTTTAAATGCGGCGTTAAATAACAGCGTGTGCCGCACACGGTGCGGTGGGGAATTGTATGTACTTTGTAGGCAGAGCGCTTCCCTGGTGTCTTTTGTCCGAGCGATGTAAAAATTCCTGAAGGTGGTTAATCGTGTCGTCTGCACGGAACATCAGAAGGTTACAAAATAAGATCGGGAAACTGAGGTTCGTAGAGTTTAATGACTGAAGTTGGACAAGATTGTTCGTGGGGGAAGTGGTCTAGACCTCCTAAACCCTAAATGCTTATGTGTTTATGAAGGCATAAGTAACCTGAAGTTACACCTCCTATAAATTTTGTAGCATCAGGAAATTTCGTGGGGGGAATTCTTATTTAAAAATACTTAAGAGGTCTCCATTAATGCACCAGTGAAACACAATAAGGAAAACGCTCTGTGCTTATGTAGAGGCAGATTTTGATGTTTTGGGTTTACAAAATACACCTAACAAGTGAGAAGAGTAACTGGAAGTGAAATACAGAAGAAGGAGCTTGTCTGGTGAAAGAGTTTCGGAAGTGGCTGTGAACTCTATGTTCTTTCTTTGTTTTTCTCCACTCACTCCCCTAGTCATTTGTTTGAATGGAACCTTTGGTTAAGGATACACGTAAAAAAGTATCTTCTAGAAAACTGACAAAAAGCAGGCAGGTTGAAAACCGAGCTTGCTGTGATGGAACAGATCCTATACGCAACTTGCAATGATACCTGCATCTGGGATCAATGGCACCACATGGCTCGGTGCCTCGTACATGCAGGCTGTGAGCTGCTCTTGGCAGGTGCCATGTATTTATTTCCATAAAGCGTGTAGCCTCTGCAGGGTACTATAAAACAAATAAGAGATAGCCATCTCTTTATGGTATAATGCTGGCATCGTATTCATAATATTCATAATAGTAGTCACAAGTTTAATTGCTTTGTGACGTCATGCAGCTTCTACCAAATTTAAGTGTTGATGATAATAAAGTTACTTTTTATCAAAGCCTGGAAAACTTCCCTGTATTGAATGTTTTTGCAACAGATGCTCCTGTAAAGCCAAGATGTTGTTATAAAATACCATTTGAGCTCTGTTGAAGCTTTTGGGGATGATCACAATGGAGGATGGCTAAACACATAGTTTACAAGTTTTGTTATATGCAGTTAAAAATCATACATGCTTTGTTTTTACATACCAGGGACTGTACATAATATAAGTCCAGCTGTGTATGAAGAGCACTGATTATGACTGGAGTATGAATTGAAGAATTACAAATTATGCTGCACTGAGGAGAATGAGTCTACTGCTGATTAAAAAAAAAAAAGGCAAAGTTAAATTTTTTTGTAACCTCTCAGCTTAAGAGTCTATCTTGATACTAAGTTTGTAATACAGAAAGAATGTGAAATGTGTTCAGTGTAATCAAATCAAAGGTAGTAAAGAAGAGAATGAGGGCATAGAAGGAAAAGTGCTGATACCTTTCGCTGTGCTCAAAGATTGTGTGTAATATTCAGTGATACTGTATACATACTAGCTATGAAAATATAGCAGTGCTTTGAAAAAAGAATAACGGTTTTCTCATTAGGAGGCTGTTTATACTACTTGTTCCAAATCTGTACTGTGACTGCAATCGTACCAGTACAGCAGGTACTTGGAAAGGGCACTCCACAATAATACCAGCACTCAGGACTGATGGACCTTTTTCTCCACTTCTGTGTTTCAGTTTTGACCACAAGTAGATACTGATCTTTCTATCTAAAATGTTGTCATTATGATTTATGTTTAAGCCACTGGTATCTAATTATTCTGCTATAAAGTTTTGGGTGAAGGCAAAGGCATGTAACTCGGAGGACAAATCTGCATAGCATGTGTCAATGTTACTCTACTGTCTGGGTGTTCAAACAAACGGATGGAAGAACCTTGCCTATTTGGCAACGAATGGAAGTAGAAATTTCAGTTAAAGGTGCAGCTGTTCTACCTCTAGGATTGAACTAACTAATCAGATCCATATCAGTGTGTGGACTGAGTGTGAGAAATTGATTACTTTTTTGACTTGGTAGAACTAGAGGCACAGATTTGTTTGAGAATGGCGTTGGTTATGGGCTAGGTGGAGATCAGTATAAAAAGTGGAGGATGATCACTCCCACTAGAGCCATTTGACATGCTTGTAAGCAAGAACAGTCTCCTCTGTGCCCAACTGTGTTACAAGAGAAAAGCTTTGTTGCTCTAACAGATTGCTGTTGCTAGACTTTTCTTCTTGGTACTAGAGTACTAGTTAGCTATAGGAATGGAGAAGAACTTGTTTTCTGCTTCTGTGTATATCCCCCAACAAGGTATTATGTCATAACTTGTTGCTATGTTAACCCTTCCTTTGACTCTTTTGTCTTGCGCCAAGTTAACTGAAATGGCTACTTGGAAAAGCTAGTGTTTTTTTTGGCAGGCTTCTTGTTCCAATTTTTCCATTGTTATTTTCAGTTGTTTGGTGCAAGGGAAGATGTTTGGTGTGAACAAGAACCTAGAATTATCTCTGTAGATCTGGGAATGCAAACTTATACACCTTTCTTTTGTGTTTTGCTATAAGAAAAAAAAAAAAAAGACTTCTTGGGAGTGAAAAGCCTCACAAGAACAGTATCTTTGGGCTTTTTAGACCTACTAAGTTTCCTAAACCTAAGTTTTCTACTTGGCAAAGAAGGCATCCTGTTGACAGCTGTGTTGTCTTGGGTCCTTAATGAATCAGTGAATATTAATGTACTGCAGTATTCCTTCTGTTTTGTTAAGGGAGAGAGGGAATGAAAGTAGTTATGTCCTTCCCACCCCCTGACAAGCTGAAGAGAAGTATCAGAAAGGTTATCATAAAAACCTGGCTGCTAGAGAATCATGTGTTGCGTAATGCATTGAGGTTGTAACTTGAATTATTTTATTATAGTTGTGTCTCTCACTTAGCCTTCTGTTTTTCCTGCCTGTACTTATGTTGCTTTCTTCTTTTTCTGAGGTGAAGCCTGACAAATGGCATGTTGGACCTTGGTCTGTTTCTAGTTCTGGCACTATCTGGCTGGTTGTTGACAAATAACTTCTCCTGATGACATGTCAGCTTATCTTTCATTAAATTGGACATATTTTAAATCTGCTGTGACGTGAGAAAGATTCTAGGAGAGCAGAGCTTCTCAGCTTTAGGTGTCTGCAGGGTGAGGTCAGTTGAGAAAATAATTTTGCTTTTGCTGATTCCACCAGAGGGAGCAAAATTTTTATCTGAAAATGGGCAAAAATTATACGGGTTATTACTGCCCTTCATTTGCCATAGAAACAGACAAATATAGTAGAGGAGTAGCTGAGCAGGGGAGACAGGAGATTGACTATGACAATGTGTGAGCGTCAACTTTCTGCATGGCTTGTCTAAGAGATTGATCTTGAGATCCTGGCATGTGGTCTGAACAACTGGATCAACTAAGCTAACTTCAGTGATTATCTTCTAGATAATAAAAGAAAGAGTATGGCTTCAACTGCTAACTGTATATCTATGTGAAGATGTGTGGACTGAATAAAATGTCATGCTTATAATTATGCGCTTCACTTAAAATCGAGGATGTAAAGTTAAGCAGTGTTTTTTCAACAACAACAAAAAAAAGCCTTGCTATTTCCACGCTTTTCTTGGTTTTTTTTCCCCAGTCTAATTTTAGTTTTTACTTGAATAAATTTGTTCATTTGTGTAGAATAAATATAATTTTCTACACTACTGCTGTCAGCCTTCAAAGACTCTAAACCAACCTTTTTTAAAATAAGATTAGGCATAAAACCCCAAGTCCTCCTAACGGTGTACTGTATAAACCATGTGAGCTTCCTTAATTTAGGATCACAGGCCAGTTTGCTGCATCTACGTCTTTGCATAATTTTCTGCATATGCTTCCTTGCGCAGAGGGTTACCCGACGTGCTTTCAACATGCCCTTAACGCACTCAGTTCCACCTAAAAGCAGTTATCATTGATGTATAATAAAGCCTTTGTGTTTCACCTTGTTGCCTTCAAAGAGAGGGAGCAGGATGTTTTTTTCTGTGTATATACATATGAAATGTTTATTTTTTACACGTATGTGATTGGCAAGATATATCTGCAAATTTTTTTTACTTTATTTTGATGCTTTGAAGATGAGCCACAGCTGAAGTTCAGGTAAAAGGCTAGGCTTGGAGGTGGCGTGGGACATCATTCTACTGAGCAGCAGAATGTGCCCAATTTGCCTGCGGGGAACATCTGTATGTATCTCCTAGTTAGATCTGTGTTATTTCACAAAGGCTTGGGCATTACTGATGTTTTTTGCCCTTACTTTATGCTCTTACTGATTGCCCTTGTTTTCTGCCAAGGCAACCTACCTAGCCTCCTGAGGACTGAAATGTTTTAGTCTGATAAAAACCTTTTTGTTTAAACATGGAGTGGAAATCAAAAAGTTTGTCCTGTATAGCTGTCCAGAATTTAGATGGCCTAATAATTGTCTTAAGCATTATGAAACTATAAAAAAAGTGAAGAGTGTCCTACGTTTTATTCTCTTTCACTGTTGATTCTTAGACTGTTGTATGCAGGTGTGAAACACAGAGCAGCACCTTACTTGATTTTTCTGATGTGACCACAGAAACTTACAAGTAATAGAAGTGAGTAAAAGTAGCATTGGTGGGCATCTAAAATCCAAACACTGAAGATAAGGGAGGAGTAGGGTAGGAAAATTGTGCCCCTACTTTGCTTTGTGCTTTCCTTATCTGCTGCTAGCAGCAGTCAGAAGAATGAAGGGTGGATGGCAAAGCCTGATCTCCCATGGCAATAGATGGAGACTGTAGTGGGTGAAAGAAGCTGGAAAAAAGTAGTCCCATTCTCCATTCTGTATGTGCTGTTCTCAATGATTGGATGTTTTGAATGGTTTGGATTCACTAGCAAAGTTTTTACTGGTTTCTTAACTTCCCTTTGAACTAGTGGAAGGTGGGTAATATGTCATCAGAAGGGTCCTAAGCTCTGCAGTGATGCCTTCCCAGATTTTAGTATTACTTTTTAGGTGTTGACTTAACTCTTTGCATATTGTTTGTTGAAATTACTGTGCAATGTGTTGAGAAGGCTGAAACTGTTAGGATAGGAGAAAAAAATTGGCAAGAAGTGACTGTCTTGAAGGAAGGAGTGGAAGCTGTAACAAACAGTTGGAAAAGAAAAGAAAGCAGACACTAGTTACAGTGTTGGAAAAGACAAGCCATTTATTAAGTGGTAGAAAGATTTAGTACAAGAAATAAATACCTCTGTAGTTCAGGTTCATGAATATTGTTGTGAGGATGTAAAGTATAGAGCTACTTCAATTTTTAGGGAGGCATCAGTGAATTTTCCTTCTGATATACTCTTGCCAATTTCATCCTGGGTATATTTTCTCCAGGTTTTCATGAAGCAGTGGAAAAACTCAAATGTAATTACAGCTCAAGGCTTCTACAGTAGACATCTAAAATAAAGTGTCTACCTGAACAGCCTATAGTCACCTGCTTTGTTTTGTCATACTATTTTTCCTGTCCTTAAGCAATTCATTCAGGTAGGTTAAGTGTGAGCACTTCCTGACCTATGTTCACCACAGTACAAGCCAATTCTGAATTCAAAATGTGGTTCAGAAATTGCTACAAAATATTGCAGTCCTGGGTCGTTGTAAAGAAATACTGGAGTGCCCAAAGAACAGGCTAATAAACAGGAAGGCATAGAGAAGGTGACAGGAGTCGCTTATTTACTTAGTAGACAGTTACCACGGTGTTGCTTTTTGTTTGTTTTTGAAGTGTTACTGCTGTAAATCTGTTGTACCACAGCTATGTAGATCTTTTCCTCCTGGGCTTTTCCTTGGGTACAATGCTGACTTAAAACAGCAGTTCTGAAATCTGATAAAACTGAGATAGGTGAGTCATCTTTATCATTCATTAGCACTGATGTTTGTTGTCTTCGTTCATTAGTACTGATATTTGTTGACTTTAACTCCTGCTTACCTGGTTCCTGCGTTGACCTAATGAAACACTGTGATACATACTTTGCAGCCTTGATTGCAGTATGTCTTTACATTTATTATTTTGACTAACTTGCACTTTTCCTGAATAACAGTTGCCCAGGTTTTTTTCCTGTTTTCCAAGCCTTTGAATGAGGGAGTCTAAACTGGGGGTTTATTTTCTCCTGGAAGGTGAGAAAATTTACACGCACACAGGTGAAAACCTGTTTGCTTAATGTGGGCATCCTTACAGTATTTAGTTTACAAAGAATGTTGATGAAATTTTTCAGTATGAATATTTGATTTTTTTTCTTTGCTTTGGAAAGTACTTTAAATTCATCATTATTAGTCTTTTAGCACTTCTGCAAGTGAACATAGCTGTTTGGCAATTTCAGTTGGTCTGCAAATTTAGATAAATGCTAGTTATGCCTGCTTGTTTTAAGTGATGTTTTCAGCAGCTAAGCCATCTTCTGCAAAGGAAAACATGCACAGCTCTGCCTTTTATACTGGAATAATATAACCAAAGATGAAAAAGCTGTTTTGGTGTCACTTGCTGTAGTTGTGATTTTGGTGTTCCTTTTACTTCTAATCCAAGTGGCCTAAGCTGAAGGAGAAAGAGGTGCTCTTACTCTGAAACATGGCTTGTGAGCACACTGGTTGTTCAACTGTGGTGATATATTCTGTACTGTAATGCTACCTGTATAAATCATTCTTAATCTTTATGACCTGCCTTCTGGGTGAGTAATGCTCTTGATTCTACTGTTTCCTGTCAATCATTCACATATATATAATTAATTAATTGAAGACTAAGCATGTCACTCAAAGGGGGTTGACAGTTCAGACTATAATGAATGGGGTTTTATTCTTCACAGTGGAAAAGCTAGAAAGAAGTTGAGGCCGCCATGAATTTGCAGGAATCTATAAGAATCCCAATGATGACTGAGATGTGTAGAAGGGTATAGCCTTAGAATATGTTAACAAATGATTATCTGTAATGGGATTGAATGTAAAAAGCTAGATAAAATATTTTAATATGGAAGCATAATTCTAAAGGTTATTAAAATATTATAAAATAACATTGAATTAATTTGAAAAGCTGTAGTAGCTTGAAGTAGTACCCATTAGTACTGCGGGTTGCTGTGTATTGCAAATGTTTATGGAACTGCTGTTGTGTTCAGAGGCTTTGTAGGTGGCTGATTTCATGCAGATGATTCTGGAATTGGGAAGAGCAGGAGAATAGACGTGGAGAAGTAGAGACTGACTGGGTTCATTCAAGGGAGTGTGTGGTGAAGTCCTTTTCCTTTTTTTATCCTCCACTCCACCCCCAGCCCATCCCATGGAGAACACTGAGATGCTGACCATTTTAAAAATGGATATATTTGTTTTATTTGCTAATTAAAATGAGTGCTGCTGTTACTGGATTCCTGCAGGCTGTATGTATGAGAAAGTGTTACTTCCTATGTTTTGTTGCTTATTTTAAGCTGGATTTCAGTTTCTCATGTATCAGCAGAGTATGAAGTACTGAGGTAGATCTTAATGGGAAAAGTGTCTGTTTCTGGTTGTGTTTGAGAAGGATACTTCCATAGATGTTAGTTATTTTGCTTTATTTTTAAACAGCTAGGAAAGTAACTTGTAAAGTTTTTACAAAATTTCAGGCACTGTAGTAGTTCTCTGAGCATTAAAATAAAAACTTGTTCAAAAACATCTGTGTCCTCTATGTTGCTGATATTCATGTGATGGAGAGTAGAGATTTTGAGGTTAATTGCTATGTGCATGTGCACCATCAGTGTGTGACAAAAAACCACACTTCTGGAAAACAGTAGCTGAGTTGGTCTTTGAAACTGTGTTTTGCCAACATAATGCCAGGCTGTTGTGTTTTGATGTTGTAAACCCTTCTTCTCTGGTAGTCTGAGTTCTGTGACTCGTAACTGGACAAACCAGTTTTTGCTTAACAGAAGCAAGTGTTTTAGGTCCTTATTGTTTTTTGAGGAAAGAAGAAAACAAAACAAAATACACAAGCAAAACCCCCAAGTCAGCATTCTTAGTCCAGTTTTCACCTTTGAACCAAACTTGCTTCCTAGACTTTGGCTATTCCTGTGAATAAATAGGTGTTACCTGTGACAGCTCTTTATCTGTAATGCTGAATCCTTAAGAGCCTATTGGAGAGAACACACTTCAGCTGATGCCTTCCTGTCCTTAATGAATTAGGTTTGGTTGTTTTCACTACAAAATTTGTATGTTAATGTTTCATTTTACATCTTTAGTTGTACAGTTTTTCTTAGTGTGATGATTTACTATGCCCTGTTTGAAAAAGCTTATTGGATTTGATGCTCATTTGTTGCACAAACCAGATTACTAGTGTCTGCATCATATTCTTCACTCTCTCCAGCATACTTAAGACTTAGAAATTAGAAATTTGAAGTTAATACTGGAAATAGAAGTACTGTTATTGACGTATGTCACGACAATTTTTGATGTTTTGGCCTGAAATCAGCTTGGAAAGAAAGTGTTCATAATCTGATGAATAAGTCTTTACAGGTGCCAGTAAATTAATGTGAAATTGAAGTATATTTGTGCAAAATTAAAAAGCTTTTGCCAGTTGTTAGAGTTGACTAACACAGATGTTTAGTGTATGCACTTCAAGGAAGTGACTGCTATTAGAGTGGCTGTGTTTGGAAGTCCCATATGAAAACGAGTGTCCCTTCACACTAGGTGCTGTAAAACATGCAAGTAATGCAGTCATTGCTATAAAGAACACACTACCTTAACATTAACATCTCCCATACTGATACTACCCCAAAATAACCACTGCTCCATATTCTCCATTTTGTCATATTTCACCCATGAAGTGAGGTTGAGACTTCAGAGCAGGCCTGTTAATTTACTGTTTTCATCAGGTAAGGTGCTGGTTATTATTTGAATCAAAAATGCATTTGAAAGCATTGCCACAACATTTATGATCTTTAAGTTGAACGAGGAATGCCTCTTTCTTCCTGTCAGAGAAGAAAGATTCTCTGAATTACTCTCAAGTATTCTTCAACTCTTATCAGATACTTGTGCCAGTGTTTCTGGACTCCTCTTTCTGATATTTCCCAATAAATCGAAGAAAATTACCAAACACTTTGATTTTGATTCTTGTCATAGAATTGCTTTTTTCAGCTTTACTGTGGAAATTGTTCTTTTTACTTTTAGTATCAGTGCAGCAATTTTCAGGAAATAGATGGAAAATTAATCATTGGTTTCAAATCATAGTTATTCTTACTCCTCAATTCTTAGTGGTTTGGCACTTAATTATTAGATAATTGTACAAGCTGTTTGATCTTTTTATACTGGATGAAGGTTAGAAATTGAACATAAGATCCATCTGTATTGCTGTCTCGTTGCTGTGGAGAAACATCAGCTCTCCTGTGTTATAAGTAGCTTTTTGTGACCATTTGTAGATGTTTTTAATTACGCAGCTGACTGTTTTGATGAAAAAGGAAAATTGTTTTGACCTAACTCACAGCAGGAACAAGAAAATACTGATGTTTGAGAAGGAAGGCACAACCAAGGCTTCGTTAATTGTGATAAAGTTTGGCAATTTTTGACAAATATGTGTTAACAAATATGCTTGGAGGAATTCGTATTTAAAGTGTTACTGCTAAAATAGCCCTACAGATACAGAAAAAAATCAAAGCCTTAACTTGAAGATCAGTGCTTCTTATTAAACAAAATGTACATTCTTCTGTCTTGATCTCCTAGCTCTTGCAAGCGTTTTTTTCAGTGTTTGTGTAGATCATATGCTAAAACATCTGTTTAAAATGTCTCTTCTCTCTACTAATGATAGTTGTTGAAAAGAGGTCTAAGGGTGGGGGAATAGGTGTGCTGCTCAGTGCACCTTACTCACAAGCCCTGTGGAGATGGAGCAGGAAGCATGTGTGGTAATGTTGTTTCCCTGGTAGAGTGGGGACAAAAAATGACTATAGACAGGGAGACAAGTAATGCTGACATTATGCAGCTCAGAAAAACTGAATTCCATGGAAGAAACATACCATAGTCTGGCAAAATGGGGAGAAAACCCTAAATCTTTGGCTGCAAGATCGTTGCCTCCATAGGTCCTTGACTGTTACCTATGAAACATCTTGCATCTTAAAATGGTTGGTTTAGGCTCTGTATGTGATCACATAGGCTTCAGTGCTTCTGCTTATGTTTGGGTAATCTTTTCCCAAAGTGTATTTCATCAGCTATAAGAACTAAACTGCCTTGTTTTTAAAGAATAGCTTAAAAAAATGCCACAAAATGAAGGGGAAAAAAAAGAAAGAAAAAAAACCAACCAACCAAACAACCTAACCAACCAAAAAAAGCCACATCAGCTTTAATTCATCCAGGGTGTGTTATCCAGGCCACAGGCATTCATTGTAGTTTATAGGTTTGAATAGTTGTTTTTTTTTTTCTTCTCGTCAGAGAAGATTTGTTAAAAATGAGAAAATAAAGCGGCACAAAGGTAAGGTAACTTCTGAACGAGTTTGTGTGGGTCGTTGGCAGAAGAGAGGCAATGTGCAATATTCTTGAATCTTATTTGGTGCTCCAACCACTACATGACTGTTTCTCTTCTGAGGTACTTAATTCTTCCGACTGCCTCTCAGTGCCTTGCTAGAGCTAGTAAGCAAAACTATATACAACCAATATTGCTGCTGCTTACTGGATTGTAGGCTGTGCGGGCCTGTACGATTAATTTGTGCTATCCACTTGGGAGTTTTCTGTATCAGTAAAATTCCCTTGCTGCCTAGGCTGCTTTTCTGAATGAGGCCAGTGCCTTCTGTGCTGTGAAGTAGCAGGATTCTGGACAGCTTGGCTGCAATGATTGGTTTTTTATATTAAAATATAGCTGATGGGAAGAGGAATCTTAGCCTGAAGTCTGAATTAGTGGATAAAAATTGTATTAAAAATTAGTTTAATAGGAGAGATAATCTCTTCTATATTTCTTTTTAGTGTGGACTTAAAAAATTTCTTCAATGGTTTATTAAAGATGCTGCCTATTGTCAGAAGGTTGAAGAATTCTAGCTGTTCAAATCAAAAGTTTTGCCAAAATTTCCTCTTGATGAAAATCCCTGTGGCATACAGTGACTTTTTTTTTTATTTATGTAAAGAATTGGTAACCTCAAACACTGTTTTCCTAGGAAATAACTTTGTTTTTACAAACACATGGCATGAATTACATTTAGATTTTTAAAAGACTAGAATAAGTGTCTTTAAAAGTTTTATCAGAAACTGTTAGCTTTTGCACAAATAATGCAAATGGAAAACTTGTTATGTAGATAGCTTAATGCAGTTAATAGTATAATAATGATAGAGTTGGAGGCCTGTGGCTCGTGGTGTTCCCAGGGGTCAGTACTGGGTCCAGTCCTGTCCAACTGATTCATCAGTTCCCTGGGTGAAGGGACGGAGTGTCCCCTCAGCACGTTTGCTGGTGACACAGCACGGGGAGGAGTGGCTGAGACCCCAGCAGGCTGCGCTGCCATTCAGCGAGACCTGGGCAGGCTGGGGAGCTGGGCGCAGAGGGACCTCATGGAGTTCAGCAAAGGCAAGTGGAGGGTCCTGCCCCTGGGCAGGAATAACCCCCCGCACCAGTACAGGCTGGGGCTGGCCTGCTGGGAGGCAGCTCTGCGGGGAAGGGCCTGGCAGTGCTGGTGGGCAGCAAGGTGCCCATGGGCCAGCAGTGTGCCCTGGTGGCCAAGGCCAATGGGACCCTGGGGTGCATTAGGAGGAGCACGGCCAGCAGGTCGAGGGAGGTCATTGTCCCCTCTGCTCTGCCCCGGTGAGGCTGCATCTGGGGTGCTGTGTCCAGTGCTGGGCTCCCCAGTTCAGGAGAGACGGGGAACTACTGGAGAGGGCCCGGCGGAGGGCAACGAGGATGCTGAGGGGAGTGGAGCATCTCCCTTGTGAGGGAAGGCTGAGAGAGCTGGGCCTGTTCAGCCTGGAGAAGGGAAGACTGAGAGGGGACCTTACCAACGCCTGCAGATGTCTGAAGGGCGAGTGCCAAGAGGATGGGGCCGGGCTCTTGTCAGTGGTGCCCAGCGACAGGACAAGGGGCAACGGGCACAAACTGCAACACAGGCAGTTCCACCTGAATATGAGGAAGAACTTCTGTACTGGGAGGGTGCCAGAGCCCTGGCACAGGCTGCCCAGAGAGGCTGTGGGGTCTCCTTCTCTGGAGGCATCCAAAACCCACCTGGACGTGATCCTGTGCAACCTGCTCTAGGGGAACCTGCTTTAGCGGGGGGTTGGACTAGTTCCTCTAGTTCCAACATGTGCACGTAACGTTGTTACACATTGCACTCTGTAGGGGACTTTGAGATGCTACTCTCCTAAGCTGAGCTATTGATATGACCTGTACCTCAGTAGGTAAAAAATTATGTTTATTTTCTTATACATGTGCTAAATTATAACTATTGAGGGTGAAACTTGCTATTCTATGTGTCTGCATTACAATTTTCTCTGATGCAGTGTCTCAGCTTTAAGTGGATCAGGGTTTTTTTATTTCTTCTACAAAACTGAAGCTGCTTATTAGAACAGGTTTTATAACTTGTAGGAGGCATGTTACAATTTGGCTTGAGGAATGAATCATGCAGCTTTTAGGAATGTGTTGTCTTTGTTCTTTGTGGATGTTCTGCTCACATCCGACCAAGTCATGAGGTGTTGCGAAGTTGTATTTTGCCCATACTCACAATATTTTAAGAACCTGACGTAAGTTTTCAAAAGGTATGCAAGTATACCATTCCTGGATGTTGAAGTTACTGTATATAACATTTGACAACAACATAACTGCTTGGTTAAGCACCTGTTTTTTGTGGAAGCTTTTGAGATGATGTCCAGCTTTGTCCTTGTTCCTGCTCACTTGTTATCTGACTAGCTGTTCCATTTATCTTCTAGGAAGTCAGATAGTTTTTGTGCTCTATTTATGGCAAGTTTTGTATCTTCAGTTCTTCACGTGTCTGTGTGTGGGTACAGTGGAAGTGTATGTCAGCTCCATACTGGTCAATGCAAGTAAAGATGGGAGGCATAATAAGGTAACGGCTGAATGTTAATTTTTGGCTTTGTGTACTTCAGGAAGTAGTGCAGGAGAAATGTTTCTGTGGAATGAAGTGGTTGGCATTGAGGATCCAACATTGGTGCCATAGTAATTTTGGAAGTACTGCTTTTGCTTAGGTCAGTCCACAGGCTAAATGTCCACTTGCCTTTGGAGCAGATCTTTTAGTTCAGTTTAGCTTAAAAGAAATCAGGTTTATATATTCGAGCACCACTGTACAATGCACACCAGCATGTGCAGTGAGGATGACTGGGAGGCTTGCTTCAGAAGCTTTATCCTGATTTGAACCGAAATGCAGTGCAGATTGTCCATCTACATTGTACATCAACATGTACATCAACACGCATTGTCTTGCTGCTGGAGTTGGAAGTGCATGTGATAGAATTTAGGAGCCCTGTTGTGGTTTAAACCCGGCCAGCAACCAAGCACCACGCAGCCGCTTGCTCACTCCCCCTCATCCAGAAGGATGGGGAGGAGAATTGGACAGGAATGTAAAACTTGAGGGTTGAGATAAGAACAATTTGATAAGTAAAGCAAAAGCCGCGCATGCAAGCAAAGCGAAACAAGGAATTCATTCACCACTCCCCACGGGCAGGCAGGTGTTCGGCCATCCCCAGGACAGCAGAGCTGCGTTACGCGTAATGGTTACTTGGGAAGACAAACGCCATGATGTCGGATGTTCCCCCACTTCCTCCTTCTTCCCCCAGCTTGTGTACGCTCAGCATGACATTCTATGGTACGGAATATCCCTTTAGCTAGTTCAGGTCACCTGTCCTGGCTGTGTCCCCTCCCAATTTTGTGTGCCCCTCCAGCCCTCTGGCTGGCAGAGCCCAAGGAACTGAAAAGTCCTCGATTTAGTATAAACATCACCCAGCAACAACTAAAACCATCAGTGTGCTATTGGCATTGTTCTCAGATCAGAGCCAAAACAGCACTGTACTAACTACTAAGAAGAAAATTAACTCTATCCCAGCTGAAACCAGGACAGCCCACAGTCTGTTTCTCTTTCTACCCCTTATAGTATTGACAAGGGATTGATCTTATTTCCCTGTGAAACTGAGTACATATTTCTTATAGCTGAAGTGGTAGAAACATGTGCTCTGGACTAAAAGCCACAGGTGTTTTTAATGGATAAGCTTTGACTTTGTGGTAGAAATACTGTGTTTTCCATTTCTTGTAAAAAATGTAAGAATTCAGATATTCAAAATGTTTAGCAAGCGAATATGGCCTGTGATAGCAGATGGTCAGAAGTCAGAAGAAGCCTCAGATGAGGATTACCTATGTGACTAACACAGCCCAGTAGTGGTCACAAATTGTTCTGTATGAGCTCCTTCCCTTACTTGGAATACAAATCACCAGTAAACCAGAGATTTAGTGATCTGAAGAAACAATATTATGAAAATATGTGGCAGTGATGATTTTCAATTTTGCTTGCATTTTCAGATACTTTGGACTTGATTTATAGGCATGCTGGATATTCAGAATAGCAGCTGAAGTTGTATTTTCAAAGGACAGCTCCAGTTAAAGTTCTGTTGAAAGCACCGACTGGAAAACTAGGCACTGAGTGTTTGAAACTGGGCAACCAAAGTTTGTGGGCATTTATTTTGCCGTTGGGGTTCTCATCATTGTGTGCCAGTCACCCACCTTTAGAATAGGAATACTGAAGTGTAAAGTTATTGCAGAGTTCGCATTTGTTGTATGCAGTCTCCCCATGTGATGGACAGATCTGCATAGACATGTCTATGGGGAAATATAAGGGGTTTATGTTCAGAGTAGGATGCAGATGGTAAGCATTTAATGGGTTGGGGGCAAAAAATGGGCAATTGTCCATTTGCTGAATGAATTGGAAATCCTGCTGGAAAGAATGGAATAAAGCAGCAGAAAGAATATTATCAGAAGTAGGTATGTATAAAGGCTAAATTGAAGTTGCATTGCTTTCAAATCTTAACTGCTCCACAGTTTAGTTTTACAAGTATGTATTTAAAGCTTTGGGAGGATTCGATGTGATAACAGGTCTGCAAAACTGTTGGTGCTTTGTAATCTGCATTTTGGTGTGCTGTAAGGCAAGTGTAAGGATTGGATTGGCAAGAGTAGAGAAGGTATGCAGGGTAGTGTGTGAACATTGTGGAAAGACCTTTTATGTATCCGAATCTGCATATGTTTGTGCATTTTTTGGGAAGAGCAGTTTAAAAATACCCACTGATAGTTTTAGTCACTTGTGAGGAAGGCTTTTGGAACACGCTTGTTCCTGGAGTCATTTAGTTGTGTGTTTAAAACAGCAACGCTATGAATTGATGTCCCTGGAAGTTTTGCTTGTGGGCTTGGTCTAAAGTTATGAACTCCTGCATTTTATTTCTGTTCTCAAAATACTCTTATTAGGGAAGGCTTTCTGTTGTGCTTGTTGTGTTTTGTGGTTGTTTGGGTTGGTTTTTTTTTAATTTAATGGGAAATTGTTTTTCAGATATGGATTTGGTCATTTGAGTAAATAGCTAAAGCAAGAGCAAGTGCCCAGGAAAGGAGTCAGCAGGTAGGGAGTGAGGAGGGGGGCATCTTTCTTGGATTCTTTTTGCATGTTCTGAACAAGGTTTTTCTGGATTCCTAAACCTACCGGGTTTATCCTGAATTGTGAAATTCAAGGTTTCTTGTTTTGCTTGTGCCTGCTCCTATAGAGATGATGATGACACAGGTCATAGATGCCAAGCACTTCTACCCTTTGCCATGGTAATAGTAGGAGCCTGGTGATAACTTTCATCTTCCCTAGGTTTTGCTACTTTGCTTTGAGGGGTAATCTGGGGGAAAAAAAGGGCATCATGAGACACCAATTGGTAAATAATCTGTAATGCAGCCACAGCAGTGATGTGTGGACGTTCAGTAAAACCAGCAATGCTAACTGTCCGCTTACAGACAGGTATTCATGCCAATTTCTTCCATCTGCCTTTCACCTCAGCTTCACTTTGTATCTGTCCCAATCTTCTGTGTTTTCCTCCCCCTTGTAGTCTGGCTAGGGGTGCAAGTTCCAAGGCAGAAACATACTCTGTGGTACACATAGCATAATTTCTGTAATAAATACCCCAAACAAATGTTGATACTGAATTCATAGTTAATTAGCTTTAATTTTTCTTGCTTGCTCTCTTTTAAAACATTATCGGTTCCCTTTCAGTGGTTCATTAAACTTCACTGTTTTGTATGAAACTTTTCCACTAAATCCATAGACTCATCCTGAGTTATAAACCTCGCTCTGTTTCATTTGCATCATTGCTTATAAAGGAGAGAAAATAGGTCAAGTTATGCCCTGAAAGAATATCTCATTTAGCATTTTTCAAATACTGTTAAAAGCATAATGGAAATGTGGGAGTAAGAGAATATATGGCAAAGTGTGCATGACTGTTTAGTTTAGGGAACTGCTTGTGGTAAAAAGAGGAGCCCTGCCCTCTGAGCCTCTTTCTCTGCTAGCACTTAACGCTTGTGTAACTTGGTATTACGGAAGGTTTTAGAGTGGTTCAGAAAAAGGGATTTGCAAATGGGGAATCTATGCCGTTGTACAAAGATCAGAGTTCTGTAGGTGGGTGGTGTTATTTAGATTCTACTTTAAATAGACCCATGTTTGCATACGCTTACCTGTTATCACCTGAAGGAATGACCTAGCTGAATAATAGTACTAGAGGTGTGCACTGTGTTGCTGCAGACATAAGTATCGGGCCTGCTGTCATGAACATAAAAATAGTATTGTCATTGTACCCTGTGGTATTAAGATTAAGTATGTATTTCAGCTAAGTGACATCAAACAGGCTAAAACACTGTTGTACTAAGGACTGGTCAAGCATGCAGTACGTGCAAGTTTCTTGTGTGGAAGTGCTTATGACCTGAAGCAGTGGTCCCCAAGCTGTTGCTTGTGATGATTTGGAATGCTACTGTTAGATACAGGAAAATTTTTAGGCAGTTCTCTATGGAAGAAAAAAGAAATCCATGGAGTAGGAAATGTTCTTTTCTAAATACAGGAATTCATCTGGCTTTTTGTAGATTAAGCTGGTTTGGTAGCAGTTGCTGTGTTTGAGGAAATTATTTCTGCCCTTACTGTTAATTTTTTTTCAGGCCACAGTCAGAAGGATTCTTTTTACTCGCTGGTTTGGGTTTTTTAATTCCACTTGTGCTTTCAGTGCCCTAACATCTTTAAATATTTCATATACAAGAGACTTTCTATCTTCTAGAATAAATGGCCTGAAGGGAGGAGGCATTTCTGAAACTATCCTGCTTGAATGTACAAGAAAACCCAGTGTGCAACCAAGCTGTTTATCTGATTACATACCACCGAAAAAAACTTTGAGCCCTGCTTCTGCACAGGCCACTGAAGGGATCTGCCAGTGATTCGTGTAGCTGATAGGAATTTCCAAGTCACGCTCACTTAGAAAAAAGAACAAATAAAACCCTAACCCAGGTCTTCGCATTATGGGGAGAGTAGAAATGATTCCATGGGTGATAATGTGGTTTGGTATATAGAAATTTTACAGGATTTTTTTTTTTTTTTTTGATTCATTGCCTCTACAGTTTTCCTGTATCTTTTCTTAGTTGTTCAGGGAGCACTGGTTTGTACTTCAAAAAGGGTGGGGCTCTCTGGAGCAGCTCTTTGAGGCTGACATGCAGGGGTAAGAGCCATGGCAGAGCCGAAGATTCTGCAAATTGGTAATAATGTGCGGATATTTGTGTTAATTTTTAATACACAAGTGTGTGAGACTTTTTTTCTTTTCTTTTTTTATGCAGGTCAACTTTGTAGTGTGCCAACTGTTTGCCTTGCTTGCGGCTATTTGGTTTCGAACATACCTTCATTCAAGCAAAACTAGCCCGTTTATAAGACATGTTGTTGCAACCCTCTTGGGCCTTTATCTTGCACTTTTTTGTTTTGGATGGTAAGTTACACTTAAATTCACTTTTCAGGGATTTACAGACTTTCATTTCTTGTTTGGAGGGAAGCAGAGTTTTGTTATGAAGAACCTTATTACTTAATTTGGTGGGTTTTAGCTGTGGCAAATGTACAGAAATTAGCTTAAACTTTCTCATGTTGCACAAATTTTGAAAGATCTTCCATTTACAAACTAGCAACTGACAAACATGCTGTCTGCCTGTGGTTTTGGGAGGATGGAGCAGGTGCAGTTTAACTTGTACCAGTTTCTCTGTAAACTTGCTTGAGAAGTATTCTGGAAGCGCAGCACAGATCTGATGACTAAGGTAATTTCTCTTAAATATTCACTACATGAGATAACTTGCTGCGTCTTTTCTGAATATCGGCAATCATCTGAATTTTTGTGGGAAGAGTGGCCAGAACTATGGTACTTACAAAGCTCCTAGTAGTATAAAACACCTGGAAAGGAGCTGACCTTGATTTGAGAGTAGTTTGTGTGTGGGTTTTTTCTTTTATGTTTTGAAGGGGTGTGTGTGGGGTTTGTGGTTGTTGGTTGGTTGGTTTTTGGGTGGGTTTTTTTCTTTTTTTAAACACAAAATTTCTGTGACTGCTGTTTTTACATTTTGATCTTTTCATAGTGTAGCAGGTCAGAATGTTAGTAGGGCTAGTAAAGGGTATGCATTTAGTTTGGTGAAAAAACTTTCTTTTCCTTCAAAATTAGCTTGCAAAGTAGCACTCTTCTTCCCAAGGTGGCTTGAGATTAAGTGCTGTTTTTGTTCTGTTGCATGGTAAACAAAGTGCTTACTTAGCTTGAGGAGTATAGAAGACTTTTTATACTGATTGTTGTAGAGTATTGCTGAACTAGGGGGATTTAGTCAAGCTGTTGTTCAGGTGGGAAGATGCACACAGTGTGCACCCGTGTGTCTGTGCACACACAGAGTATGTATAGATAAATGTAGGAATTCCAAACCACAGATTTAGCCTCTATATTAGCATGTTGCAGAGGCTTTTCAACATTAGTTGATACATATTACTTTTAAATTTAGAAAAAGAAAAATCAGTAAGTTCTCTTCTTTGGATTTACAGGTACAGTTTACCTTTATATATAATTCCATAACTCCCACGTGTTTCTTAAACTTTTGGCCATAGTATTCTGCTCTGAGAGAAAGATCTGATGTCAAAGACTTCGAGTCTTAGCACTAAATGAAGAGGATGCTATGGGAGATGCTACTGTGTGTGTGTAAGCTTTAGAAGCATGTTCCATATTCATTGCTTTGAAAACAGAAATTATTAATTGTAGCATGTAATTAGAAAGTGTTAACAATATACTCATATCTGAAGTTTGGGAGACTATAGAAACAACCTCCACCCCCAGCAGACATAAATAAAGATCTGTGGAAGCCTCTCACTAGCAATATGCCCTGGAAAGGTAATTGGAGAGAAATGTTATGCCATAGTAGAAATCTGTATTCTACTATGCTTAGGATCATACTTAAAGCAATTATTTTAGCAATGATTTTTTTTTTATTGCAAGATTTTTTTCTTACAGTTGTAGAACTAAAAGCTTTTTAAAAATGCCAAAAAGTAAGAACATAATTTGAGATGTTAAAAGTACACATTCTTTAAAAAGCTAGTAATTCTGTTGCACTTGTGCCAACTCTTTTTTCCTATTGCCTAAGTGTTTGTTATACAAGCATGATTTTTGAGGGGTTTGTTTTGTTTGGTTCCCCTCCCTAAGGAATCAAGTATACATACAGGTTACAGTCCCACAGTACACCTTCAACAACTCTTCAATTGCATTGTAATATGTATATACAAGAGGAAAACTGTTAGTGTTCTCCCATACAGTGTATATAGTAAATGTAGATATGGAGGTGATCTCATGCAAACCTAAATGGGGGAAATAGTTTGGAATCTGCACCCTTTTAAGAGTATTTATTAGTTATGTTGTCCTTTTCAGTTTCAGGTGTACTGATTTTCGGTTACCTTTGGTGCTTGTGATGGTGTTGTGGGACAGGAAGAAAAGGGATAATTCCCTTGGGATAATAGCAAATAGTATTACAGGCCTAGAATAACCTTTGCATGTAGCTAAACTTTACTACTTCATGTTGTATTTAAATGCCTCCCTTTTAATTTTTGAATTGACGATCAATCATATTGCCCCTGTTAACTCTGAAAGAGAAATATTTTTCAGAGATTATAGTCTTGATATGGTACTCCATATCAACTCACATTTTGGGGGGCTTTGATATCTTATTATGCTGCTTTCTCTGTTTAAGAAGCAAACTTTTTAAACTTAAATTTTTGTCATTTCACTAATGCCTGTCTTTGCTATACAGTGTTGCTAATAGGTGGCTCATATGAAAAGAATCTGAATTATTTTTTTAATTGGCAATTGTTTATATTAAATGTGCATTTGAATTTTAGGTAGCCATATCTTGGGTGAGACTAGCTAGTAGAGAAGCATGGGAGTGTATGCAGATTGGATCTTCTATAAAAAGTCAAGATTTTCAAGGTCAATTAACATAAAAGTGAATTGTTTTCCTTCATCATGTGAAGACTTCACAGGATTTTAGGCTGCCTAGAACTGGGCTTGTTGTTGAAAGTGAAGACATTTCTTTGTGAATAGATGAGGAGTGGAATTAGGAAATTGCTGCTGGTAAGCTGAAAGAAAACAGTATCAAGACAAGAGAATAGTGACTGCTTTTTATGGGGAAAATTCCAAAACTAGATCAGTATGTCACTTGAGCATGTTTAAGTATGCTACTAAGGCACGTAAGGTATCAGAGTGAAAGAGAAATGGCTTACTGAAGATCAGATGCTTTTCCCCAATCACTGGCAATTGTTTGCCACCAGTGTTCTTCTAGATTGCTGAAGTATAACTTCAGTAACAAAACACCCCCCAAAATAACGGTGGTGGTGTAGCTGTGGTGGTAAGCTGTGGAAAACAAATAAGGAGAAGAGGCTAGAGCACCTTTGTGAAATAAATCTGTGGGTTGTTGGTGTGTAGGGGTTTTTTTATCTGTGTTTTTGAGACCATCATCATTACCATCCCTTTTATCAGTTATTGATGACCCGGGGCAAAGAGACTGACTGGACAGAGTTACCATTTCTGTTGACTGGGAAATCATCCCATATACTGATACTGTTGATACAAAATACTGTTGGCCTTATCTGAGAAACCTATTGTTGCAAGCATGTAAAAAGATGAGTATGGAAATTGAACCACTAAACATTGATGTTATTTACACATGAAATAATGTCAAGTAGAAGTAATATGAAACACATTCTTTGTATTTTAAGGATTTTCAGCTTTTACTGTATGAGCTGGAAAATTCTAGGTATGTTTGTAGGTTTTGGTCATCGCTGCTGCCTGTGCTATGCTAAAGGGGGAAATTCAACAAAACGGAGGGCTGCAGAAAATCTAAATAGAACAAAAAGGTTTTTTTTGAAGCAGCGATGGAGTTAAAATTTGAACCGCTTTAATTTCACATTAAATAAATAAATGCATGCAGCTTATTTCATTAATGAAAATTCTGTGAGGGTTTACTATTATTTTTTTCCTAGGTATGCCTTACATTTTGTTATACAAAGTGGAATTTCCTACTATATCATGATCATTATAGGAGTGGAAAATATGCACAAGTAAGTTTCCATTCAAAAATTGTATTTTTTTTTGCTTTTACAAGAATGCTACTGTTCAGATTTTTTTTGTAACTGTGCGCATATGCCATACTTCTGGTTGTATCATAATATTTTAGTATTTGAATTCTGCTAACCATGGTTTTATTTCCAGGAGAGAAAATTGCTTATTTGGGTATTTTTGCCAGCTTTTTGGAACATCTGAGGCTTGTTACAATTGGTAGTATCCCACTGAGACTTCTTTTGTGTTCTCAGCATTCTGATTTTTTCATCATTACCTAATCACAAATAATTCTAGGTGTCTCACAAATGAGTTAACTAAACAAATGTAATTTGACAACAACCAGTGCTATTAGAAGGAAGATGTCTGAAGGGAACAAAATTTGTGTGAGATTTGTGGTGGTGTGTGCATGTGTGTGCTGTGTGAATGCTGTCTGAAGTTAAGAATGCTATCATAAAATTACATACATAGGACATTATTTTGGGTTTGCTTGGATGTATGATTACATTAGCAGTATCTGAATCCATATAGAATGGCACTTGTTTCTCTTTTTCAATCATTCTTAAAAACAGGAAAGACATTTATTTTATTACTGTATGTGTATGTTTTACTATTCCACTAGTCTAGAGAACGAAATTAGGTTCCCACTGTGTAGTTCCTGCATAAATATTTAGTAAAATAGCAAATCCTTGCTTGAATAGCTTCCTGAGGCATGTGAGGCTGTCAGGAAAGATGCTGGTAAAAGAGCCAAAAAGGAAAATTGCTTTACATAGAAAATGCAAAGGCAGGGTGGCCTTAGTTCATGATCCTGCCTGTTAGAACATTCTGCGTCTTTGTACTCTGTTACTGAATATAGTTTTATTGTCCTTTGAAATATCCCATATTAGGGTCTTATTTTCAGGATTTTCTACAACGCCTGATGTATTTAAACTACACAGATGTGAGAGAACTTCATTTGGTTGGATGGCTGGTTTATATTCTAATGGTTTATTTGATTAGAAGTTGTTTTAAAGCAACTTGTTCATACCAATTTCTCTTTTAGACATGTAACGATGTAAGTTATAACTTATGTAGCTTAATAGTTTAAAAGCAATCATTACTGCTGTGAAATGCTGCAAAGGGAGGTACCAGCCAGGAATACTTGGGTCTTGATTATAACAAATTACATAGGTTTCTCATAAGAGGGAAATCTAGCAGTGGTTTACTTCCCTAATAGTGAGAGGCAGGTAGGCATGTGTGTATTTAACATTCCAGCATTGAAACAAGGGAACTTACTGGTTCCTGATCCTCCCAATTGCATACCAGCTCATTTAACTGCATGGCCTGATCTGCTGAAATGTTTCCTGTGCTATACGCAACTGTGTACGTATTCTTACTGTTCCTCTTAGTTACTGCAGAGTTGGGAGGGTAAAATCTAGATTTGATTACTGGGCTTATGTTGCTCTATCACAGTATGAGTTAACATACCATTGGATAAAACTAGAAAGCTCTTTGAATGGAGGCAAAAAAACGTTACAAATGGAGTAATTTGTTTCTTCAAGTTGTGAACAATGTTCGGATGCTGTATGGGAAACTCCAGGAACCATTTCTAATAGGCGATACAGGCAAGATTATACAAGGTTTGTTCCCTCCATTGCCACGGTATCCTAGAAGGGATGCGATGCCTCTTGGTGTCCCTGTATGCCTGTACCTTTTACTGAAGGAATGTGCCATGTGCTCTTAATTTTCTGCTATGGAAATGCTATTTGCAGCTTTCTGTTCGGCAGTCTGAACAGAAACTAATGTAAATGACTCCCCTCCCCACCTAAAGGTTTGTCTTCGGGCTATAAACGTGTCTCATGGAGCTTGGGGGAGGTTCAAGGTTAAGTGCTATATAGTAAGGTGCTGCTGGTACCACCAGGCCTCAGGGTTGGAGTAGGGCCCTGTCAATGTTCTACTGGTGTGTTGTATATATACAGCTAGTCAGAGTATTTGCACAGCCAATTTTGTGATTTATTTTGTAGTAGAGGGACCCATTGGCTGGCAGTCCTTGCTAGAAATCACCTGAATTGTTCATAAACTTGGAGACTATAGAACATCAAATACCTATAAGTGATGCCAATATGCATTCAAGTGACTTTGGTATTGGAAAAGCACTTCTGTATTGTACCAAGTATTGTTGTCCATGATCTAAATGCGTTCACTGAAGTAAGTTTCTCTCTTCTCCCTACTCTGCTGTCTTGCAGATTTCATGAGTGTATGGATTGCGAAAACCATTATCCCTCTTCTTCTTGCTTCCCGTACCCCCTAATATAGTTCCACTGTCTCTGTATCCTCTCTAAAAATTGTTTAAACAAAAGACAAACAACTGAAGTTCTTAGGCTGCCTATCAATTTAGCTGCTATGCGTTGGGTATACTAGCTTTCCTTACCATCTGAACCAAGGAGAGATTTTTGATAAACTACATTTTCCAAGGCAGACTTTCAAGTCTGATACTCTTCTAAACCTCTTTTACTTTATTAATGTATTTCCACTGGATCTTGAAAGGCTCTACTTTACAAGGTTCCTACCTTTGTGATTTTCCTGCGGGAACTGAACCTTGTACAACTATTGCTTCCAGTTTGGTCTTGAAAATACCTGGTATGTTAAAGATGAAAGCTTTACCTGAACAACAGAAAAATGAGGGGAGAAAAAGGAAAAAGTAAAACCTGGGGTGGGGGGTGGGGGTGGTAGGGATGGACTGACCGTATTAAAAAGGAAGGATACTTTAGTTTTATATTTTAGCAACTTTTAGAATAAAGTTAGTTAGCAGAAAATGAGTTACCTGAGACTTGGATTTAACTAAAATTGATTATTTTTGTACTTCAGTCTTACTTAAATGATGGTACTGTAAGGGGAAGATGGCGTAATAACACTAGCTCTCCTGAATGGTTCAAAAGCTCTCATCTTTTATTTTAATAAGCTATCTTAATATTCATTTGGTGCTTTCATGGCTCAGTTGTTTAAACACATTTTTCAGTTTCATAATTAAGTTCTCAATTCCAATAAATTTGTATTTCATAACTGATGTGGTGCTAATATTTATTTTTTCCTTAGAAATTCTTATGTTTCTTCTATAGTTGCGAAATTGCTACTCTTCTTAAAAGACAAAACCCAAAACGCCACAAGATTTTTCCTTGAAGCATTTGGCCTCTGCTAGCTAAAAACTATGGAAGGAGTACTTGCACAGGCGATTTGATGACAAGGTTTTAAGGTTTCTAGGTAACTCCTCCTCTTTTGACTTGATTGTTCATTTCACTCTTGGTAAATCATGTCCCTCGGCCTGTTGGGAAAGGAATGTTAACTGTAAGACTCACAGGAAGCGAGGGCTCACTGAAGACAGTAGTTTCTCAGTGACTTCACTGACAATATAGAAGTCCCAGCTGTGTCAGTGTAGAAAATAAATCTGTTTATTTTAAGTCATTCCTGTTAAACTGTTTACTTAAATTTCTTAAATGTGCTAGTGTAATATGAAGAGATAGACATACTATTCCTGTCTGGTATCTTCTGTGTTATGCTTAAAGTTGCAGGATGATACTTCTGTGGTTCCAGAAGTCTAGAGCTGAACTGCTAAGGCTTAAGGAACTTATTTCGAGCTTTAGAACAGAAAAAAAATAACTTAAATGTTTTTGGCCTTATTTAAGTTGCAAAAAGTAAATTAATGGAGGACCCAGAGACCTGAGATAACTAATAGCAGTTAATACATGATGAGCTGATGTGTGTGTGCCACAAGCACCACAAAGAAGAGGAGGAGACTGGAGCATCTCTCCTATGAGGAAAGGCAGAGAGAGCTGGGGCTGTTCAGCCTGGAGGGGAGAAGGCTCAGGGGGGTCTCGTCAATGTATATAAATACCTGGAGGGAGGGAGCCAGGCTCTCAGTGGTGCCCAGTGACTGGACCAGGGGCAGTGGGCACAAACTGAACGCAGAAGGTGCTGCCTGAACAGCAGGAAACACTCTTTAACTTCAGAGTCACTGAACACTGGGACAGGTTGCCCAGAGAGGTTGTGGAGTTTGTCCTTGCAGATACTCAAAGGCCACCTGTACATGGACCTGGGCAAAATGCTCCAGGTGGCCCTGCTTGAGCAGGGGTTTTGGAACAGATTACCTCCAGAGGTCCCTTCCAACCTCAAGCATTTTGTGGTTCTGTTTTTGTTTTGATGCACGTACAATTCTTTGTACTGTACCTATGCTTATGTATGTGAGCTGTTTGAACGTAATGTAAAGAGATACTTGAGTAAACAAACTTCGGTTGTAAATGGTCTGGTCCCTGTGGAAGTGCTTCCTGGTGCATCCATTTCCTTAAGATTTGGGAATGTCAGTCCTCATTAAGTTCCCTTCACCCTCCTAGCCGGTGCATCGACAGAGCAATGCCTTGCCCCCGTTTTCTCCTTCATTCCTTGCTGTGGGTTTGACAAGCAGTAGATTTGGTAAATGAGGGGTGGAGGAGACTTGATGGCTTGATTTTAGAAATCTTGACTTAAGAGACAAGTAAGGTTTTGTTCATCGGAGTGAACTAATTCACTCAGGATGTCAACTGAGGCACCTAATTTGTCAGTCAGGGGGTTAATAATGATGAATGTCATGACTTGTTGATAGATAGGTTTGACTGCCAGTTAGCTTACAATTTAATTTTCACAGCAATCTAAGTTAGATATTTTTAAAAAGTTACCATTTCAGTGAAATACTAAATGGATTAAGCACACTATTCTTATTTATCCTGTGAGTTACTGGCAGGTTTTCATATGCATCTGTGTATCTTCAGAATTGAGAACATTCATAAGCAGAAATTATTTTTTGAAATGAGTTAGGCTGGTTTTTTTAAACTTGTCTTTTCCAAAGGCCCTTGATCAAGGTAAATGTAAGCTTGTTATTTTGGTTTGTGGCTTTTTTTTATTGCTGTCTGCTTTTAATATGATCACAGGTGTCTTAGTCTATGAAGAACATGCATGATCTGGATGAAGATATTTTTACCTGCAAAAGAGGATCTGATGCAGCTTCTAAAATGAGTCATTATTAAATCAACAGACCAAAGTAACAATATCTAACAATTGTTAAGGGTTTGACAGAAAAATGCTATCAATTCCTAGTAACATTTTTTTTTTAGTAAATCTAGGACTGGAAGCCAGCCAATATAATTATGGATCTTTGAAGGCATGAGGCCATCCAGGCAAGTGTAAGCTATCTGCTATAACCTCTCAGTTACAAATTTGTAATTTATTTATGTAACGTGAATAAAAATGTCTGGTACATAGGTAGCTGCCAAAGGACAGTGGGCATAGCACTGAGAATACTTGGATTCAGGTTTTCAAGTATTGGTAGCTGTAAACAGCATATGTTCTGCATATGCAAACACAATTTTTCTGTATTTCTGTTTCTACAGTTAGTGCAAATAAGATAAACTTATTTGAAATTAAGAAACCAATTGAGAGCTGAAAAATATGTTCTTACCAGTCAGCCAAGCGTAAATGCAAGATGGAGGAAAATGAGATCTGCTTATTCTGAAGCCTTAAATAACATATCTGAAAAAAAACCTGTGATGTCACTGCAAGCAGTTTTTGTTGTCTTACCAGATCTGTAATAAATGCAAAAAAAACCCCAACCCTGTTGATTTTATAATAAAAAAGTTTATTAAAAAGCAAGTAAAACACTTTTTAAATAGATTAGAATCAAATATGTATTAATAAACAGTATAATTTTTACAGCATGCCTAGAAATCTTATCCTTCCCTATTAGAAGTAAACATGAAAGCTAATGAATGGCTGTATTTAGGGGCATATTGCAATACTTATCAACTAAAAAGAATCAGTTTTCCATTTTGAAGTGATAAGTCTTTTTCCAAAGTAAAGGGATTGCGCTTCTTGAGTTCCTTCTAAGAAAGGACAAGCAGAGGTCTATGGGGCTGGATGGGATCCACCCAAGGGTACTGAGGGAGCTGGTGGCCAAGCCACTGTCCATCATCCATCAACAGTCCTGGCAAGCTGGAGAGGTCCCAGAAGACTGGAGGTTAGCTGTGTGATGCCCTTCTACAAGAAGGGCAGGAAGGTGGATCTGGGGAGCTTACAGGCCTGTCAGGCTGACCTCGGTGCCAGGGAAGGTTATGGAGCAGATCATCCCCAGTGCCATCACGTGGCATGTGCAGGATAACCGGGGGATCAGGCCCAGCCAGGGTGCGTTTATGAAAGCCCAGTCCTGCTTGACAATCCCAATCTCCTTCTACAACAAGATGACCCATTTATTGGATGAGGGAAAGACTGTGGATGTTGTCTCTCTGGACTTTGGCACCGTCTCCTGCAGAAACTGGCTGCTCACGGCTTGGACAGGTGTGCTCTGCACTGGGTTACAAGCTGGCTGGGTGGCTGGGCCCAAGGAGTGGTGGTGGATGGAGTTACATCCAGCTGGTGGCCGGTCACAAGTGCTGTTCCCCAGGGCTCAGTGTTGGGGCCAGTCCTGTTTAGTGTCTTTATTGATGATCTGGACAAGGGGATTGAGTGCACCCTCAGTAAGTTTGCAGACAACACCACGTTGGGTGGGAGTGTTGGACTGCTTGAGGGCAGGAAGGCTCTGCGGGGGGGGGGGGGGGGGGGTCTGGACAGCTGGGACCGATGGGCCAAGGCCAGTTGTATGAGGTTCAACAAGGCTCAGTGCCGGGTCCTGCCCTTGGGTCACAACAACCCCAGGCAGCGCTACAGGCTGGGGCAGAGCGGCTGGAAAGTGCCTGGTGGGAAAGGGCCTGGGGGTGCTGGTTGATGGCCGGCTGAACGTGAGCCAGCGGTGTGCCCGGGTGGCCAGGAGGGCCAACAGCACCCTGGCTTGTGTCAGACACAGTGTGGCCAGCAGGACCAGGGCAGTGACCGTCCCCCTGTACTGGGCACCGGTGAGGCCGCACCTGGAATCCTGTGTTCAGCTTTGGGCCCCTCACTGCAAGGGGGACTTGGAGGGGCTGGAGCGTGTCCAGAGACGGGCAGCGGGGCTGGGGAAGGGTCTGGAGCACAAGTCTGATGAGGAGTGGCTGAGGGGCTGGGGTGTTTAGCCTGGAGAGGAGGAGGCTCAGGGGGGACCTTATCGCTCTCTACAGCTGCCTGAAAGGAGGCTGTGGGCAGGTGGGGGTCGGTCACTTCTCCCAAGTGACAAGGGACAGGACAAGGGGAAAAGGCCTCAAGTTGTGGCAGGGGAGGTTTAGATCGGATATGAGGAAAAATTTCTTCACCAAATGGGTGGTCAAGCTTTGGAATAGGCTTCCCATGGAGGTGGTGGAATCACCATCTGTGGAGGTGTTTAAAAAAAAAATGCATGTGTAGATGCGGTGCTTAGGGACATGGTTTAGTGGTGGGCTTGACAGTCCTGGGTTGATGGTTGGACTTGATGATCTCAACTGTCGTTTCAAACCTCAGTGATTCTATGAAGGGTCAGATGGTCATCATACGTATCTGTTTTAGCGTGAGTGTTGGTGTAGTTAAAATAGCTAATGCAAATCTTCACTATATAAAAAAGATCATCTGGGTTGTTTTCTTTATTATGTCCAAATGTATCAGTGAGATTGCAGAATGTTGTCTCATTCTGTTAGCCAGGGTTAAAGAATGATTTTAAAATAGTGAGTCTTATGTGAAGAGCCATAGCAGTGATTTGGGGAACTGAAGCTAAGTACTGTTAAGGTCCTTATTGGGGTCTTGTCAAGGAACTACAAGACAGTAAATTATTCATATTGGATATGAAAATGCAGAGAACTTCTATTTCAGCAGACAAAGCATTACAGAAAAGTCAGTTAATAGTGCTGAAAGCAAGATTGCTGTTTTCCTTTACATGGAAACTTTTTTGTTACCAGAAATACTGTTACGACTTTCTGCAGAAGAATGCTTCACCTCTCTTGTTGAAATGGTTAGTGGTTGGTTTTTTTTTTTTGTTCTACTTTTTAATAACAAAGTGTATGGTCTGGCTGCATATGTTATATGTTTGATTATTTTTTTTATGCTTACTTAAAGATCAGACTTTTCTTTTGTATTCTGAGAAGTGTGAATGGAAACAGGCTTGCACCAGGCAGTGATTCTCTGTATGCTGAAGATTTGACCATTACAAAAATAGCCATGGATGGTTAGCAATAACAAATGGATGGCTGTCTTCGATGACCTGAAAAGTGAGCACCTGTTGAAGTAAACAGCTGTGAAGGAATTTCCTAGTAATCCTTATGAATTTCTTTTGAAAGTATTTGTTTTAAATAGGTATTAAAAGTTCTTCTGCTTTGGTAGCTAACTGCTGTCTGTGCTTGGGTAGAACTCAATGCATTACTTAACACAATAGAAGTGTAAGTTGAAAAATAACTTGATACATTATCCTTCTTAAGATTGGAATGTTTGAATGGAAAGGCCTTTATTGATCATATCTTTTGTAATTACAGAAATGGAGTGAAAAGAACTAGAATTTTCTTACTTTTAGTGCCTGTCAGTTTTGCCTTATTTTTGAAGGTTTACATTTGTTTAATCTTTGAATCTTTGGTGTGTGTCCCATATATATATGTGTGTGTATATATATGTACGTATGTGTAGGGAGAAAGAGGGAAGGACAGAAATCATATAGTGACTGCAGCTTTGTGAAGGTTAATAAGATAATAAACAACAGTACAAAATAAGGCATTTTTGAAGTGTTGTAGCCATTTCAGTTGCTTTGGTACAAAGGGGGCATATGCTGACAATGCAACATTTTATTTCCGGGAGAAGAGTCTGAATCAGACTTTTTTTTTTAAATCCTATCTCTCTTCCCCCCCCGCCTTTTTTTTTTTTTAATTTTCAGTTTTATTTTTGGCTTGGTTGCTGATGTTATTGAAAGAACAGAGTTCTTATCAGTAATTTTAACAATATTGTTGGCATAGAAAACCTTTTATCATCACACTTGAGAAAACTGAGGTGAAAAAATTTCTGGACTTCTACTTAAAGAAGTAGCTATACATTATTGAGTATTGATGTTTACCTGAAAGAGGGTTCTCTTACTTCCCTAAACTTTAAATTTATAGGTAGTTTTTTTACACTGTGTACTGGTTTCTGTAGAGGAGAACATGTTCTTGAAAGGAGGCAGTGGTGTAAAATGGCTGGGTGTGTTAGAAATCTGTTGGGACTGAGTAGCTATTGCTTTTTGGCTTGCATAGGTCTCAATTTTTTTTAATATTTATGCTGAAAGTGAAGCTGAGCACAGTCAATCAAGCAAAAGAAAATTGATAGTGAGAGTAGTCATGTTTTCTGGGCTCTATTTGGTAATCTGAAGGTTGTAGCATCTATATAGGTGCTTCTTCAAGGCACATTACTCTGCCTGTCATGCTGCCAAGCAACTTGACTGCTAGCAAATGAGCTCTGAGTCATGGTATCATTGCTGCATGGTTTATTACCTCAGCAAACTATTGATGTCAAATAAATCAGGCTCCCTGCAAAATGAAGTGGCAGAATAAATTGTACCTAGAAGAGTTCAGTGAAAGCTGTGTTCTTCAGCTCCTGGTAAAGACTGCCACTAATAAGAGTTGATTAAAAATTCTGGTTGTGTGGCATTGACTGAATTGAACCAGTGGTGTTTGTGATGGAGAGGTTAGATGCAAGGATTTTGTGTATTATAGTCAACCTTCTTCTCTAAGTGCATGCTTCTGCATAGTTTTTTATTCTTTGGTAAAATATCTTGTATTAAAGACAAATTTCATTTGAGTAATTACAACAAGCTCAGCAAACAGTCATTTCATTGTCCTTAATGGAACTGTTGGCTGTAAATTACGCAAGTCGGTTTTGCCTGCAGAACTGCAAGTGGTGGTGTGCAGAGTGTCTGGGCTGGAGCTAAAAGATGTTTGCAGATGTAAAAGATGATGACCCTTGTTAGCAATGCACAACAAAACACAAAAAACCTGTATTTTGTTTCCTTTAGAGGAAGACAGATGCAAGTAAGAAGCTTTGATACTAAAAAAGTACAAACTTTTTCATGTTAAAATCCAGTGTCTCAATTAAACATCTAAATAAGTTTCATACAGCTTTTAAAGCTGATTGTTTTTGTAGATCAAATGCCTTTACTGGAAGTCAAAGATGAGATCACAGAATCATAGAATAGCTGAGGGAAGCATTTCCAAGTCCAGGCCCTGCTGTTCAAAGTAGGATCAACTCGAGTGGGTTGCTCTATGAAATCCAAGTCTTCCTTAATACGAACATGATCCTGGATAGTTCCAGCTGTTGTAAGCATGCTAGCCATTTCCTTTTGGTGTCTTGCTTCAATGTCTATTATAGCTTAAAATTTTTGAGGTGACTTCATACAGCTTAGTTTTCTGATCTGATCTGGACTTCCTACAAAAACGTTTTTCATTCTTTATTTTCCCCCCACCCAACAATTGCACAGTATTGTCAAATTTCAAGGAAATTGCACAGAAGTAGCATTGTTAACTTAAATCTATTAGGCTCACTTCAATTTCAAGTGAAATAAAACAACTGCAATTGAGACCAAGTAACAAGTAGTAGTAGTAGTCTGTCTTCCTATTGTTTTTTATAACATAGTATCAATAATAAAAGGAGGGTAACAAAACACACAAAGCAAAGACTGTGCCAAGAGAAAGTACATAACTCCTGTGTCTTTAAGTCAGTAGAAACAGGTGGAAGCCAGGCTGAGTAATAAAGAAATGTCAGAGGGTGTATTTGATACTTGGAGTTTGGTTTTACTTGCAATTAACTTTTCAATTGCGTTTCAAGACAAATGCGTTTCCAGTATTCAAACAAGAAATCCATTCTTCTCTTCTATGCCATGAGAAGGTATGTAAGGCATTTACCTATATACTCTCTTCAGTATGGAGGAATTGCCTGGAAGTTTTAAGAGGGCTACGTGCAAGAAGTCCTATTTTGTTGTGTATTGATTGGCATAGTGTTTAGCTAGGAAGCTTACTGTTCTATGACAGTGAAATTTCAAACTTTGTTGTTTAAAAATTACACCTAATTCTGTTGAAAGAGAAGTGGGTACATAAAAAAAGATTGTAAATGACTCCCTGATTCTGATCTTAAATCTGACCTAAGTCATAGTGGAGCTGTTGGTGTTCTGTTTTCTGAGAAATTTTAGCTATATGGTACTGAAGCAGGTTTGCAGAATGTTTCAGTCTGGTAAGAAGATGCAAGTACCTTGGACAATGTAGCGTGGCATTCATCTTCAAGTGGATGAAATAAAACCCACTTAGTATAGCAGAGTGCTAAGCAGATTGCAGAGTCATTACTAATTACAGGCACAACAGGAACTGTGAAGTTGGTAGGCTTGCAAAAGGAGGCTCTGGGTATTTCAGCGTATGGTTACTTCAGGAGTAAATAATCTGTTTTATTAATAGATCATATCACGTGGGAATGCACAATACATACAAGTAATGCACAATTTTAGGCAATGGTCATGTAGCTGGCTTCCTTTTTCTTGGTATTCTGCCCTTTCTAGGAGTGTCTGTGATGTTTTAATCCCGTATCCTGGAAACTCCTTAGGAAGTCTTAGGCTTTTTAGCTCATTAGGTGTTCCTCTTCTGCTTCCCCCACCATGGTATGCGTTTGTGATACCATGTTTAATGTATTCTGTGGTGTCACCCTTGTGTCTTTTTTTTTTTTTTTTTTTTTTTTGCTACAAGATGGATGTAGGTCTCATTTGATCAGCAGTATTCACTGTCTCAAATTGTAATGAAACAGTCCAGGCTCATCTGGCTCTTGCTCTGCATGACCATGGTGCTCTGGAAAGCTGACCAGTAAATGCTGTAGGCACATCCTTCTGCAGGCAGAGGCCATTCATGTAGGACTGTGGTCTTGAGGACATTGTTTTTCAGTTGTCTGACAGCACTAGTTTCACTGGAAGGTTTCCTTCAGAAATTTATGTAAGCAGTGTGATTGCAATTTCTTAAGAAATGTCCGTGCGGTAATTTCTTACCACTTTATATATTATTTTTATATATTTATTAGAATAGGTCTGTATGAACATGATGCAGTATGCTATATTACTGGGCCTGAGGGAGCTTTCCAGAACAATGGGAGGGCCTTGCTACCGAGCTGCTATTGGAGCTGCAGTCAGAAGCCAATGGCATCTTCGTCATTCCTAGGTGCTGGAGAGCAGAATAACAGATTTTGCTGTGTTTTATATAAATGTGTGAAGTAACATCTGGGTAGGATATCTCTAAACTGAAATAGCTATGGTTTTTGAAACCTTTCAAAAGGGTGTGAAAGCAAAACTTGGTTCATAGGTGACTTCTGAAAAGTGGGTTAAAGTAAAGCTTTATTCTGATGTTGGTTTGATATAAAGTATGTGGCTTTGGAAGCTGGTTAGTTTCTCTGGCATTTTTCCACAGTTAATGTTTGAGCAATTAGTGTGTGTGACACAATCTGTATAAACACTAGAAGCGTCTAAATAAAGGAGCCTAAGGCACCTAGAAGCAGGTAGTTGGTTGTGCCAGCTATGCTTTCCTATTCATACAACTCCTTGGTGTATTTTTCAAAGATTTCAAGCAAGTGTGTAGAAGTGCACATACCTCAAGACTATGACCTGATTTCTGCTCTTAATGCCATGCTGTTATGAAGGAGGTTTGAGATACAAAGTGCAACATAAATCATCTGAAACACACACAATAATCAGATGCAGTCTCTGTCCAATTCTTGTGGTGGAAGAGATCCTTTTGCTGGAAGTAGTAAACTCCATATATCTTAGCAGCTAAAAATAATGCATTGGGTTATGAAGCGAGTGATGCTTTCTAAAATTGGTAAAATGGGCAGTGGTAGAAATAATGCCAGTGTTGGCCGATACATCCATTCCTCGGAAACATCACCTTCTTGTGTTTGTGAGCAGAATCAATGAAGAAATAATTCTTAATCTTTTGAATCCTCTGCTATAGGTGTTAACTGATAAAGGAACATCTATTATTTAAGATATTTCTTGGAAACTTATTCTTCAGATCAGCACTGGGAGCCAGTTGTTTAAAGTGTCTTTTATCAGAATGGTCATGACCTGCTGTGTACTTGTGTTCATTGTGAAATGAAACCATTATCTGATTATCCATAGTGTATTTCTACAGTGTTTCATAAGCACATTGGATTTTCTTTCCTTACTTTCATTCTTACTATGAGAAAATAAGGGAGCAATCAGCAGATAGTTTCTGTGTCTTAATAGTTCTTTTTCTCCTTTACCATTTGCAAATGGACGGGAACATTGTGGCAGACCCACTGGTTTGTTCTGGATACACTGCCTCATTTCCATGTCACAAGACATTAACAGTGATGACATATGTTTGAAATGGCATTTGATCAAGTTACTGAGCAGATACCTCACAGACCTGTATAGGTCACTTTCCTTTGCTCTCTTTGACAGTGAGAATTCTTGCCATGTGTCCCTGTGTGCAGGTGTGCTTAAGAATTGTAGTAGGTAGTGATGAACAGGTTCTTGTGGTTCATTCAGCGGTTGAGTGCAGATGGGATGGGAAAGAGGAGACCAAACAACCCAAACGGAATAATTAGTACTTGAATTATGGACTTTGTGTATTTATTGCTGTTCTGACCTGTTGGTCTCTTATCTTTGAGTAATCAGGCATTGTCATTGGCTAACTTGAGCAGGCAATCCTTGAACTATCAGTGTGGTCAGTTAAGGATTCTCTGTTAAAGGGAATCTTTTGCAAATGTAAATGTTGGTTAGGTTTGCCAGAGAAGTTCAGAGTACCACATCTCTTAGAGAGCCTGATGGATTCCGGAGTGGGACTTGTGCCAGACGGATGCTGGTTGCTGGATGCTTTAGATGCCAAGAGATCTGAGGCGGCAGAGAGAAAATGGATGGTAGCCCCAACATAAACCAGACAGTTCTCATTAAAGGCTCAGCAGTGAGCCTTCCCCTGCAGCAACTGGTTGCTTTGCCTGCTTTGTCAGCATCTTATTTTCTAATGGCAAAGTTTTGGCCTTGGGGTTCTAGGTTTGATTTGTACAGGAGCAAGTTCTGGTTTCCTGATATTTACCTGAAATCTGATTTATTAATTGCAGTAGGCTGAAAAGTCTTTGCAGAAGCAGAGCATGGCTGAGGTTGGACGGAACTTCTGGAAGTCACCCTCCTGCTCAGGCAGGGCCACCTGGAGCCAGTTGTCCAGGACCATGTCCAGATGGCTTTCGAATATCTCTGAGGAGGGAGAGACTATAACATCCTTGGGGAATCTGTGCCAGTGCTTGGTCTTTCTTACAGTAAAAGTTTCTTGCTGTTTGGACAGCACCTCCTGTGGTTTAGTTTGTGCCCGTTGCCTCTGGACCTGTCACTGGGCACCACTGCAGAGAGCCTGGCTCCATCCTCTTTGCACCCTCCCTTCAGGCATTTTATCCATTTATGAGATGCCTCTGGGCCTTTGTATTCTCCGGGCTGAACTGTCCCAGCTTTCTCAGCCTTTCCCATGAGAAGGGTGCTCTAGTCCCTTATCTTAGTGGCCCTTTGTTGGTCTCTCTCCAGTATGCCCGTGTCTCTCTTGTCCAGTGCTGGGTCTTCCAGTACCCAGCAATCCAGGTGTGGCCTCACCAGTGCTGAGTAAAGGGGATGTGAGTCACCCTCCTCAACCTGCTGGCAATACTTTGCCTAATGCAGCCCAGGATACCATTAGTTATCTTTGTGGTAAGGACACTGCTGGAGAATGTCTGGAGTGGGCTGTTAACCAAGTAGAAAGATCTTTTTGTCTGGAAAACAAACACTGGAGTGTTTTCCCTTAAGAAAAACTGGTAAGATACTAGTCTACCAGCTTCAAAACAATCCCAACTTAATTTTGTTCAAATCTTTCTAGCCACAGTATTTGTTTACCTGTTTGCTGTATCAGAGGGCCCTAGTGGTTTCTTTTATTGTATGTTTGATTTTGCTTTTTAACTTTTTAATTCTAAAGTGATACCTTAAGACACTTGCAGATTTCCAAAGATCAAGTCCTTGTTTTAGTAATAATGGGATTAATTATTCCTCCACAGTTAAAGCCCATTCTGGTTCCCTTTTTTTTTTTTTTCTTAAAAATGGAAGTGCGTAATGGTCTTTGTGTGGTTGGTTTGGTGGGATTTTTTTCTTCTTTTTTTTTTTTTTCCCCTTCAGTTTCTTAGCAAAAGGAAGCTAATGCTATGATTGTGCATTTGAAATGAGCCAACTAGTTCAATCAGCTTGGGCACAAATTTGACCTTCTTCGAGATAATTTCCTTTGCATGTGATGAAAACTGGATGCTGAGTGGAGAAGAGAGTACTGACTGTCCTAAGTTTGTGGTGCTTTCAAAACCTTCACCTATCTCTTGCAGACTTGCTTTGTCCTGCAGGCTGGATTTAACCATCCTCTTCTACACACATGTTCCCTTTCACTAGCTGGACCATCAATTTCCATTCTGAGAACCTGCTAATGGTTGCATTCCTGTGAACTGATGCAACTCCTTTTTTCTTTCCACCTACTGCCTGCCACTCCTGTCTTTCTGTAGAACCCTGTATGGTGCCTTGACCTTTTGTGTGTCAACTACCATGCCTTTCCACGGTCTCCAGTTTGAGTGGCATGTTAGATTTTCTTGAATTTGAACTCTTGATATTTATCTGACTGTTACATCCTTGTTGTCATGTTTTTCTGTATCTGTGTCTGTTACGAACATGTTCTGTAGGTCAACCTCTGACCTATGTTTGGGCAGAGGAAGGCCCTTTCAGCTTCAGGCAGGAATGCTGTTGCATGTCTTTTCCAAGCTTTTGTGGTAGTAAGTGTTGGACTGTATAAGTTAGAGAGCCAACTACTTCCAAATGATTTTAATGCTCTTGTTCTTCTTTTTGAAGGGATTAGCTGCTCTCCCGAATACATGATGCTATCACAGCATGTACCAGAATCTCATTTCCTTTAGGGTTCTTTTAAAAGATCATTTTGAGGTCCATCTTCCGTTCTAGGGTGTTTTAGTTATAAGGAAAAAAACCCACAAAACCTAAAAAAACCCTCCAGGCAAAAAACCAAAACCCACCCCTCCAAAAATCCAACCAAAAAAATCCCAAACTAAACAACAACAAAAAAAAACAACCCCCCACAAGTCCTTGGATGTTTACTGTTGCTTTATAGGCTGACATCGTTCCGCACAGCAAAAGCTAAGAAGAGGGAAGTACAACACAAAAAGTGAGTTGGGAGCAGGTTGTCTGGCTTAATTAGTTTATATATGAACTTTGGTAGCTGTTACTTTTTTTTTCTACAAATATAGTTTGTGGCTTTGTTGTTTTTTTTTTCTTAAAAAATATTTGCATCATGCTTTCCAGCTAAACCTTGGGGAGGGTGTGACTTAATTTCTAAAAGGAGCCTAACAGCTTTACCCTTTAAATGTCATAGGCTATTTTGGAGATTATTTGGCGGCAGTAATGAAAGGTATTATATCATTCATGAAGCTTCAGATGTCTCTGCTGCTTGAACTAGATAAATAAAATGAAATGTGATTTGCAAAGATTGCATAAATAGAGCACCAAATCAATAGGAAACATTTCTAGATAGTAAGAGAGCATTTTTGGACTTCCTTGGTGACCTAGAAATGATTTCAGACATCTGGCTGTCCTATTCCCAGGTATTCCACTGGGACACAAAGCTGTCTACAATGCAGGGTGCAGAATGTTTACTGACCAGCTAATCTGGAGGTTACCATTTAAACGAAGCAAGTATAAACCTTCCTTTTAGATGAGCTTAGACTTTTCGAAAAAGATTGATTTTTGATAACTTGTCACTATTCAGATGTCACTTGGAAATTGAAAGCCTTTTCTGAGCTGAAGAATATTACAAGTACTTTCAATTTAGTGTTGGCTGGTTGTTGTTGTTTTTTCTTAAAAACAAGGAAAGCTTTTGTATTTAAGTGTATTATTTTGGTTTTGGTTTTTATACCCTTTGGCAGACTAGGTAGGCTATGATGAGACCAGCAGGAGTAACCAGAAGTAGACCAGAACCAGCATTAGGTTTTTTCCTACGGTGTCTTCTCCCAGTTGCAGAAAAGGAGAAAAATGTAAGGCTTAGGTCAAAAGATAAACACTCCTGGAAGAAACTTTTTAAAGGAAGAAGCCTTCATGTTTCTCCATGCTTCTCTGCCTGCTTCCTGTTGTGCTGATCAGGGCATGTATTGTGAGAATCAATGTGTGGGTGCAGTTTTGTTGCAGAGTCCAAGATCACTGCTCAAGGAAGAGGAGCAAAGCTTTTGATGGAATATAACTTCCCGGTTTTTAATCCAGAACTTATTTACATCTGTTCCTGAGGAAATATGTGTATTTGGGGTTTTTTTAAATGAAAGTTTTAGGAATAACTCACATCATGGAGGATTGCTGTCTGTGTTGCTTTGACCACAAAGTTTATATACTCATTTGGGCTGGTGCTGTTTCAAATACCATAGGTCTGTTACTAGATCTGCGTCTTGCTTAGTATTTTCTCCCCTTTTTTTGGACATTAAAGAACCCTTTATTCTAAGCATAGAAATCCTATTTCTGAATTTCTTCAGAGATCGTGTCCTCTTTTTTGCAGTCCCTGCTTTCCCAAAGGTATTAATAAGAAATGTTACATCTGGCTTTTCCAGGAGAAAATTATGTAGAGTAAATGAGAGATACATGTAGAAGGAAGAGAAGTGTGTGTGTGAACTTCAGCACAATTGTATTTTCTATGTTGCCTCCATTTTACTTTTGCATTTAATGATGTGTTTTGTGGCTTATTGCAAAGAAATCTGATACACAAAGTATTTGAACAATCTGTAAATTAGAAGATAGAAAAAATTGTGGGTTAACTCCCCCTTGCCAAACAAATGTTTCTGAAATTACTGGTGCTAAAGCCACATTCTCAATGGAAAATATTTGTTCGCATTAATCAGGAGATAAGAGAGTTGAAGACTGCCTACCCTCACAGCGTAGCTGAACTCCTTGATTAAATAATGTTTAGCATGTGGAATATGTGTTCAAAAGCAGGTTAATGACTATATCATGCAAAATGTGAAATCTTTGCAGGAAATATAACCTTGGTTTGACAAGGCTGGAAACATTTAAAAGAAATCTGAGTAGTACTAAAATGTTACGACACAAAAAACCTCCTGTGGGTGTGCCTCTTTAATTCCTATCCTGGAGTTTGTCTTGCCAGGTCATCAGCAATCCTGGCTGGCTCCCATAGCTGTTTTTCTTTGCTATTGCATCTGAGGTCTTAACAGACTCTATATTATAAATACTTAAAATACAGATGTCTCTTCATCTACATACTGCACAATTTTTTAGGCAGATTCCTTTTCTCATTTCTAAAAAATATTTATTTCGGAAACATAACCCAGCAGTAGAATTCTGGAAAAGAAGGTTGAAAGGGATTTGAGATTTTATCTGGACCTCTAATCAAAGGCAGTCTGAGGTCTTTTAGAATAATAATAATAAAAAAATCTAAAATGCACAAAGTTTCCAGTCTTGTTAGGCAATCTGTATAGGTGCTTAACTATGCTTGTGGTTAGATTCTTGTAGAAATTAACCTACATTTAGCCTAAATCTTCGGTAGTTGAGCCCCTTCATTTATGTAGGGAAGTGTATCCCCTGGCCATTTGTAGCAGTCTTCTGTTTGTGTTGTCTTCTTTCAGTCCAGTAAACCTGAACAAGTCTATTAAAATCTCTCCTCAGATTATATTTTCAAGGCCTCTTTCCATTTTTGCATAACTGCTTTTGGACTTCTTCCAGTTGTTCTATGTCATTTGGAGATGGCCTTTTTGAAATGGGTTGAGGTATTTGTACCTTAGAGTAAGCAGAGTAAAAAGGTTATTTTGTCTGCTTTTCAATCCTGTGACTTTCCACAGATCCTTTTCTGTTTTAATGCTACCTAATAATTGGTTTCCATTACAGATTTGTATGGTTGATTATTTACAGCCAGAATTGTTTTGCACAATTTAATTCAACTCCATCTGATGCTTTTAAGCCTTTCTCCGTTATTATTTTTTTTCCCCAAGGTAACTTGGTTTTCTGGTAGACTAAGTGTTTGCAATTTTTATAATTTAATGTCCACCTGCAGATTTAATTAGTGCACTTGCTGCTACCAAAATACGTGTTTCCTGTTTTGATATGTTTGAGTCAGTAGAACTATATCTGATACATCCTTATAATTCGATGGTGTTTCATCAATAACTTTTTGTACAATGTGGATATTGGCAAGTGTTCTCCAGCAACTCAAATATTAGGATTAGGACAGAGTAGCATGCATACCTGTACCTCACACTGGCTGTGCTAATAGGGTAGTTTTGATCATAGCAGTAACTAGGCTTTGTGTGTGCATGGTGTGGTTCATAGGGCAGGCTACGTTGGTTAGTTGCATTCCTCTAACCATGCCACTAGAAACGGGCTATTTTGGTAGTACTTGTTCTGGACAAGCCTTTGACTCAGTTTTGTGTTGGACTGTTCACCTTCTAGGTGATTATAAATACATAGTGGGTCTAAACACCTCACCACCACCACCCCCAAGAAAAAAAAACACACCACCAAAAAAAACCCCAAACAAACAACAAAACCCTTTATAGTATTTGATACCAAGTTTACAGGCCTAAGATTTCCTAAATTCCCCTTTCTACTTTAAAGATAAGGTTCTAAGGCAACGTAGCGTTTTTCCAGTTTCAAGGAAATCTTAGCCATGATAATTTTTTCTCAGTGGATAATTATTAAATATGACTAGTTAAGCTGCATTTAACTTAATATCATATCAACCTTTCCACGTTGTCTCAGAATTTTATCTTTGAATTTGTTTTCTGGAAGTGGCAATAATGCCTTTATGAATTAGAGGCTGTTTGATTTGCATGTTTTTGAATGTATTTGACTGTTAGAAGGAAAGATAGATCAAAAGCAGCTTCTTGTGAATTGTCTTTAAGCATTAAGTGTTTGTGAGATGGAAGGGGCTGCTGTCTATTAAGTATCATCTGCTAATAGGAAGCTAATAGAAATAGACTTTTTCTGTGTAAATGTTTAGCAACTCTGCAACTGAGAATTGGTATTAATGATCTGGAAAAGACATTAAAAAAAATCAGAACCACAAAATGCTTGAGGTTGGAAGGGACCTCTGGAGGTAATCTGTTCCAAAACCCCTGCTCAAGCAGGGCCACCTGGAGCATTTTGCCCAGGTCCATGTACAGGTGGCCTTTGAGTATCTGCAAGGACAGAAACTCCACAACCTCTCTGGGCAACCTGTCCCAGTGTTCAGTGACTCTGAAGTTAAAGAGTGTTTCCTGCTGTTCAGGCAGCACCTTCTGCGTTCAGTTTGTGCCCACTGCCCCTGGTCCAGTCACTGGGCACCACTGAGAGCCTGGCTCCCTCCCTCCAGGTATTTATATACATTGACGAGACCCCCCTGAGCCTTCTCCCCTCCAGGCTGAACAGCCCCAGCTCTCTCTGCCTTTCCTCATAGGAGAGATACTCCAGCCTCTTCATGCTCCTTGTGGCCCTTTGTTGGACTCACTCCAGTATGTCCATGTCTACCTTGTGCTGAGGAGCCCAGAACTGGATGCACTCCAGGTGTGGACTTGCCAGTACAGAGGTAGAGGAGGTGAGTCGCCTCCCTCTGCCTGCTGTCAACACTGCCTAATTCAGCAAACAATTGCAGGTAATAGTGTTTTCTTTAGACAAAGGAAGACTTTGAGAAATTTCAGAAGTAATATAAGACCATAAATGGACAAAAAATGACAAGCTTAGTTTTACACTGAGAAAGGAAACAGTACGTACTTGAGTTGAGGTGGTTTAACTGTCCAATATAGTTGGCCTGAAATTAGGAATTGCATCTGTATATCATGGACAACCTCTAGGAGAATCTTCATAAAGCAAGGTATGTGAAGTGGAGAATAACAGGGAAGAAGTGCCCTTACATGGATAAGGGGATGTGGTGTCATACAGAGCCCAGTGTCAAGGACTTTATTTAGCATGGAGTACTGGACAGTTAATGAGGATTTGGAGAAGGCTAGTAAAAAAAACCTAAGAGACATGGAAAACTCAGATGAGAAATGGAGAACATTTGGGTTGGTTATCTTGAAAAGGAAGTTAACTAGAAGGGACGTAAGATCAGAACTTGCCTAAAGCTGTTGGGCTGCATAGGCAAGATGGCACTTCTGTTGTAGGACAGTAGGGAGAAAACTGGGAAGGGACCTGGAATGGAAATTTGGATTTGATGGTCCTATTGCTGCTCAGAAAATAAAAGAAGCAGGAGTTATGACTGTTCTGTCCAATAAGGATAGCCATTTCTAAAAATAAGCGTTTTTATTCCTGGCAATCTGTTGCCCTAAGCAAGTACCTACTTTTAATGATATATCTAGTTTGGGCTGTGACTAGAGATGTATATAAGCAGGATAGGAAAGTCAGCTTGTTGACTCGTGTCTCATGAAGAATGTAAAAGCAGATTGCGTTTAAAATTCCACTTCCAAAAGGCACAAGGGTTTGCTTCCATCTCAGTTCATAGTGGGAATGTGATTTTAAATGTATAGGATGTTCCTGGAGCCAAGATGGTAGGAAAATGCCAAGAAAGGCTTTAATATCCTTACTAGAGAGAAAGGATTCTGGAAGGTTTATAAATGCTAGACATGAATATCTAAAATGGTTTGTAGCTATAAGGAATTAAGATAAAACCTTCATGAGTCAAGCTTTTAAAGGGAGATTTAGAAAATCATCTTACCTAGCTTCTGGTATAGCACAGATGTAGTATTTTCCGTGGTTAAACCAATAACTTGTTTAATTAAATGTATTTCAAAATCGATTGGATATTTTTGCAGATTTCAAGACTCAGAAAAGGTTTTCCAGTAAAAGTTGATTCTCCTAATCACTTTTATTGATTCTGGTCTGAATGGTTTTGAGCTATATTCCTGGCATTATTTCTTATCCTGCCTGTTTTTTGCCTTTTTAATGTCTCCTGAGGGACCTCTTTCACTATGAAAGTAATGTTTGTCTTCTAACTATGTATTTTCTAGTCTGAGCTACTGTGCTATGTCTTTCTTGCAACTGCTGCTGATTTATCTGCTCCTGACAAGGATACTGAGTTAAGTGAGTCATTGATTTGATCCTTTATCTAAAAGAAAAATTGTCTAAAGAAGTACCAAAATAAATTGCAGTGGACAAAATGCATCGTGACTCGTTTCTTTTAAGACAAGGGTAAGTGGATCTCTTGTATGGAGGGGGAAATTCCATCTTCCTGTGAGAACTTGCTTAGGGATTAAGGCACTGAGAAATTGCTGAAGTGTGTTGCAAAAGGGGAGTTGTGGAGGGAGCTGTGGATGCCTGTGACTCGTTATTGGCTGTGAGGCTTCGGTGAGGGGCCAGAAGCAGGCGGCCAGGCATTGGAGGGGACAGGAAGAGCTTCTGAAGGACTGGGGTAATTGAGCAGAATCTGCCACTGTGCAGAAAATAGTAGAACTGGCTGGAAGTATAGGCCTGTCTGCCAAGGACACAATGAACAGAGGGAGGGATGTGCTTTTTGTTCTGTCTGCCCTACTTGCTCTCAGATTCCTCTGTTTCAAATTTAAGCTTTAAGTTCTTCTTCTAGTAATGCATGTGTGTTGGGGGCATGCAGAAGCATAATTTTAAATCTGTGGCTAACTCTGGGTGATTTGCATAACTCCTGTCTGTCTTTCACAAAGTAGTTTGGGGCATGCACAGGTGGAGACTTTTTAAACGTTTTCTTCTCACAGCAAACTGTAGTGACTGGTAAACTATGTTCAAAAGAATCCTTGTTGTTGGTTTATCCCATGGTGCAGCATCTCAGTTGCGCTCCAGCATTGATCGCTGTACTCTAAGCCCTTTCAGTTAGGTCTGTTTCACCTGGCATCCTGTGGTACTCTTCTCGTGCAACTCTCCTCTCTCACAAGTGCTAGGAAGATTTTTGATTATTTGAGGATAACTAACTTGTTTTAGGACAAAAAGCTGTTAGACAGTACTATTTTATACTTGGAATGCAGCTATGTTACTGTTCAATGGCAAACTTCAGTAGAAAAAGTTGCTTATTTTCTTTACCCCATTTTATCTTAGAAGATTATGTTTAATTATTTAATGTTTAAATAAACCATTAAAATAACAGTTATGTAAATTGAATAAACTCATAGAATGAGAGGTTGCACGTGGAAGGGACCTCAAGAGGTCTCTGATCCAGCCTCCGACTCAAAGCTGGATGAGCAGTGGGGTCAGATGAGGTTACTCAGGACTTTATCCTGTTGGGCCTGAATAACCATCACCATTGTATGCTGTTCTCCTTCAAGCTGCTCATCAGTTAGGAGTAGATCTATAAAAGGTCAAAGTGGACCTTGAGAACAAAAACCTACCCTACGCATCATCGTCCGCATTGAATTAAAATTGACCACAGGTAATGTATTTTATTACCACTCCATAAAACATACCTTAGGCTAACAAAACAAAATGCCAAGCTGTGGGCTTCTTAACAGCAGTTCTGATAGTCTGAGGCTTCCCTCTTCCTTGCACAGCTGGTCTCATGGTTTTTGCAGCAGTCCAGTATGACGTGGGCAGTGATAAATAAATACTCCTTTGGATTAAAATCTTTGTCCCTGTATTCTTGCAGTCACAGATTTAATGAGACATACATTCTTACTTTTTTTTGCGTTGTTGCATTCAGAGGCTTTATTGCTTTGCTGTTGAAGTAACTTGAGAAATTAAGTCATTGGAGAGGTGTAGTACGTCTGTATCTAGTGGCAATAATGAGTTTAGTCTAAAGGTGTGCTAATATGTTTATGATCTCCTAAAAGCGCCTTCTCTGGCAAAGGTACAAATAACTTGAGGGAATGCTGTTTATTTTTTGGCTGTGTCACTCGTTTTAATTTACTAGTAGCTGAAGGCTAACCTATGTGCTGCTTTCAGTTATAATAGAAATATCTGATCCACGCGGTAGAGCCTTCGTATAGAGCCTTTAGGAAGGCATGGTGGAGCCTTCATATAGACTGAAAATACTTCAATAAACCAGCAACTGAAAATTTTAAGACTATTGTCTTTAGCTATTAAGTAATTAATTGACTACGAATTGTGACAAGACTGAAGCTCCCTCTTGTAGGTGTCATTTACAGTTGGTACTGCTTGATGACTTTTGTTGATTCTTTTCTCCCATCCCTTTTCACTCTAAACTTCTTGTTATCTTTGTATCTACAAAGATGAAGTATGACAAGGTTCTGGCATTCAGCTGAACTCACCAAAGCAAAATATAAGTCTTGCAGTCTGTTTGCTTGGTTTTAATTCTCTGCTCTTCTCACAAGACTGTTACTACTTTTCTTCCTCTTACCTTTCTCTACTTTAAATGTGTGTGCTGGTGTAAGACTATGTGAAACAGTGTTACAGCAAAAAATATTTGTCTCTAACACCTAGCGGAAGTTTGAAAAGTGTACCATCTTGATGTTTTCTTCAAATGAATCCCATTTAAACTTTCTATTCTCAGTTACAGAAAGGCCTGAACAGTATGTTTTCAGTCTAAGACTGTCTTTACAGAATTGCTTTCTCAACTATTCCAACAACTAAAGGTAGAAGGAGAGTGATCACTAGTAGAACAAGAACATTATAAACGGTTGCAGAGCTAGGACTCTGAGTATTGAATAGCAATTTCGATTTAGCCCTGGCTGGAGTGTTACCTGGTGGTCTTCAGATCAAGAAATGAGATCTGGTCACATTTTGGAAACGTAATTGATAATTAAATAACTAAGGCAAAAATTAGGCATATAAGCACAATATGTTTTGTTTCACACAAATGGAATACAGCAGATTCAAACCCCTCATGCTGGAGTTCCCATTACTCCGATCTGTGACTATATAGATACCTATGGATTTCAGTGGCCAAAACGGTGTAAAATTCTGCTTGCTAAAAAGATACAGTCCACTTATACTCACATTCTTGAGTTGCTAATAAGTGTCATGAACCCCAAACATGTTAAACTGTTTTGGTTTTTTTAAGGCATGTAGAACAGAACATGCACATTTAATCGAAATTTTTCTTCAAATTTGGTTTATAATGAAAACACAGAATAAAGCTTAACTGCAGTGACACTGCCAGGCATCACAGAATAATCAGTGTGTGTGCACTGATGCTTGTGTTACAGATTAGTTTGTCTTGACTGTTATAATACATGTGATTTTTCAAAGTCTTGACGTTCCTGGCAAGTGCAGTGTAGAGGCTTCTGGATGTATGCTGAACTGGCTGAGTGGCAGTCATGCTATTTTTAGGCTTGAAGGGTGTCATGGTTTAACCCCAGCCAGCAACGAAGCCCCACACAGCTGCTTGCTTTCTCACCCCACAGTGGGACGGGGGAGAGAATCGGAAGGGTAAAAGTGAGAAAACTCAAGGGTTGAGATAAAGAGTTTTCAAGAGGTCAAGCAAAAGCCGCACATGCAAGCAAAGCAAAACAAGGAATGAATTGATTCATCACTTCCCATCAGCAGGCAGGTGTTCAGCCATCACCAGGAAAGCCGGGCTCCATCATGTGTAGTGGTTATTTGGGGAAACAAATGCCATCACTTCGACTGTGCCCTATCCTGTCCCTCCCCACTACCTTTCTTCTTCCCCCAGCTTTATATGCTGAGCATGATATCATACGGTATGGAATATCCCGTTGGTCAGTGGGATCAGCTGTCCCAGCTGTGTCTCCTCCCAGCTCCTTGTGTGCCCCCAGCTTACTTGCTGGTGGGTGGTGTGAGGAGCAGCCAAGTCCTTGGCTCTGTGCAAGGGCTGCTCAGCAGTAATGAATACATCCCTGTGTTAACAACACTGTTTTCAGCACAAATCCAAAACATAGCCCTATACTAGCTACTATGATGAAAATTAACTATTCCAAACACAACCAGCGCAAAGCGTTACACTATAGAGTGTAACATGCTTAGAATTAAATTTAAAGTTCTCTTCTGTCTGAAAATTAGGGATTTTAATTAGCTTGAACACAATTTATGCATATGTTGGACGCTTTCTAAAAAAATTTGTTTTGGAGAGTAGAAAAGTTTAGTATTTAGGTGTTCCTATAACAGTGACCATAAAGCAGTTCAGTGAATCGTAATCTTTAAAGCACGCACTTATAGAATGCTCTTGTGAACTAGGTAACTGTCTGTGTTTTACAGGTGTGGCAGTCAGAGGGACTGAAATAGCTCTGTAAATTTAGCTCCTAAACATTAAGGTTCTGTGGCTTTATACAGTGGGAATTTGAAAGCCTAAAGAACAACTGTGTAAGTAGGAGCACTTGCATTTGTGGATCTTGGTTTAAGTCGCCTGTTTGTAACCATACGATGAGTCTGTGATGGGTCTTCCAGGTTGCTGGTGTTCCGTTCTCCTGATGGTTCTGCCTGTCAGTGCTGGCTGGTGAGCGGTGTTACGGTCAGCTGTCCAGTGTGCAGCGGGACCTTTGCCGCCGTAGTAATAGTGATCTGCTTCTATATGTTCATAGCAGGAAATAATGTTACAAATAGGTATAAACTATATTATGTAAATTACTTTTTTGACTGTTGCTTTAAGTTTAAGAGACTTATTTCAAAGTGGTAGTATTTGGCCTTTAGTGTCTTAATACAGAGTTTTTCACTGCATAATGTCTAGAATAATGATTAAAAATAATGTGAACATACTTCCTAATTCAGACTAGCACCAGTCATGAAAAATACAAATCAAGACAACCTCTTTTCTGAGTCTCTTTTTGTAGTTCAGGTTTAAAATTCATAAATGTCTTTTTAGATTTCTCTTGTGACTTTTGTGTTACCTGTAGATAAAGGAATTTAAGTAATGAAAATTTTCACAAAGGAAGCTTTGGTTTTGAGCTGGCAAAATGATTGCCGATACCTTCCTTGTATATAACTTGCAGCCTTCAGGCAGTCATGCTAGCAGCAAAAGATCTTGTTCATTGATAAGTCAGTGTTACAAAAGATTCGGGAGCAAGAAGTTTGTTTGCTTGGACACCCTGTTTGTGACAAGAAAAAAACTGGTCTCAGCTTGCATAAAGAATAGCTCATTGTATTTTGTCATATTCTGGTTTGTACAAAACAGAATTAACCAGTAGTATGAATTACTTCCTAGCTGAGAGATCATAAATACAGCTTTGAATAATTATTGCTTGCCTAGGGTTAAAGTATGACACTCCCGTGAGTGTTTGTGCCATGACTTGGACTGTCATTCAGTAGTTAATTTTCTTTTTTTGTTGTTTTCCTATTGTTAACTGGAAGAAGGAAGAATGTTCCAAAAATAAATGCAAGGCTGCTTTTGTAATGGATTACTTGTGTACTTGCATGCAGCAATCTACAGGTACTGATTCTTCCCACCACCAGTCTGAAGTATTTCCTTACGTGCAGTAGGACTACTGTATGTCACAAATAACTATAATGAGTAGAGTTTACTTTTGCTGAGAATTGGTTTCATGTCATGCCATTTCTATTGCATGTCACTGTTTTTGTGGATTATCTCAGATTCCCCCTGGAAATGGTCAGCAGTGTTTCTGTCACATGGGAGAAAAGAAATCTGCATGAAAATAGAAGTTGCCATGCTGTAATCAGGAGTAACCTATGTCAGGCTTCATGGAGAAAAGAAAATGGAGCTATCCACAGGTTCTCTTGGCTGGAAGGAGGAGACAGTTGACTTATACTCCTGCGGAATCACATGTAGAGATTCATGATGAATACTGTGACAGTGGTGAAGTTGATACATCGTGTGGATGTTACATTCACATGGGTGACACAGTTGTGGGTGTTTACTACAGGCCACCTGATCAGGAAGAGGAAGTCAGTGTGGCCATCTACAGACAGCTGGAGGGAGCCTCATGGTCACAGGCCCTGGTTCTCATGGGGGACTTCAACCACCCAGATATCTGCTGGAAAGGCAGCACAGCTAGGCATACACCACCCAGTAGGCTCCTGCAGAGCATTGATGATAACTTTCTGATGCAGGTGGTGGAGGAGCCAAGGAGGTGAATTGTGCTCCTGGACCTTGTACTCATAAACAAAGAAGGAATGGTTGGGGATGTGAAGGTTGGGGGCAGCCTTGACTGCAATGACTATGAGATTGGTGAAGTTCAGGATTCTGCATGGAAGCAGCAGCACAATAAGTAGAATTGCAACCCTGGACTTCAGGAGAGCTGACTTGGGGCCTCCTCAGGGACCTGCTGGGAGCAGTCTCATGAGTTAGGGCTCTGGAAGGGGGGGGGGGTGTCATCCAAGAGAGCTGGCTAGTACTGAAACATCACTTCCTGCAAGCTCAGATAGGTGCATCCCTATGAGTAAGGAATCAAGCAAAGAGGGTTGGAGGCCTACATAGATGAATGATGTGGAAAAAGGGCCGGGGAATATAGGAACACTGTCAGAACATGCAGGAATGTGACAAGGCTATGGTCTGTTTGGAATTAAATCTGGTGAGGGATGTCAATGACAACAAGATGGGCTTCTTCAAGTACGTAAGTGGGAAAAGGATGGCTAGGGAAAATATGGGCCTGTTGCTCAATGATGTGGGTGCCCTGGTGTCTAAGGACACAGTGAAGGTGGAGTTACTGAATGTCCCCATTGCTTCAGTCTTTACTGAACACAGTTTCACCCCTCAGGAATCCCAGACTGTGGAGGCAAGAGAGGAAGTCTGGAGAAAGGAAGACTTGCCCTTGGTTGAGGAGGATCGGGTTAGAGGTTATTTAAGCAAATCTGACACCCAGAAATCCATGGGCTGCAATGAGATGCATCCCCAAGTGCTGAGGGAGCTGGCACATGATTGCTAAGCTGCTCTCCGTCATTTTTGAAAGGTCATGGTGGACAGGAGAGGTGCCTGAGGACTAGAGGAAAGCCAGTGGTCTCTCCAGTCTTCATGAAGGGCCAGGAGGATAGCACAGGAAATGACAGGCTGGTCACCCTAGCCTCCATCCCTGGAAAGGAGTTGGAACAGCTCATCCTCGATGTCCTCTCTTAAGCATGTGAACAAAGATTATCAGTAGTAGTCAGCATTGTTTCATCAATGGGAAATCATGCCTGATCAACCTAATAGCCTTCTCTGATGGAATGATGGGAGAGTGGGCGATGTTGTCTACCTTGTCCTCATCACGGTTTTTAATGCTGTCTCCCACAACACCCTCACAGGTAAGCTCAGGCAGTGTGGGTGAGATGGGTGGACAGCGGGGTGGGCTGAGAACCGGCTGAGTGGCAGAGCTCAGGGGGTTGTGATCAACAGTGCAGAGTCCTGCTGGAGGCCTGTGGCTCGTAGTGTTCCCAGGGGTCAGTACGGGGTCCAGACCTGTTCAACTGATTCATCAGTGCCCTGGGTGAAGGGACAGTGTCCCCTCAGCACGTTTGCTGGTGACACAGCACGGGGAGGAGTGGCTGAGACCCCAGCAGGCTGCGCTGCCATTCAGCGAGACCTGGGCAGGCTGGGGAGCTGGGCGGAGAGGGACCTCATGGAGTTCAGCAAAGGCAAGTGGAGGGTCCTGCCCCTGGGCAGGAATAAACCCCCGCACCAGTACAGGCTGGGGCTGGCCTGCTGGGAGGCAGCTCTGCGGGGAAGGGCCTGGCAGTGCTGGTGGGCAGCAAGGTGCCCATGGGCCAGCAGTGTGCCCTGGTGGCCAAGGCCAATGGGACCCTGGGGTGCATTAGGAGGAGCACGGCCAGCAGGTGGAGGGAGGTCATTGTCCCCTCTGCTCTGCCCCGGTGAGGCTGCATCTGGGGTGCTGTGTCCAGTGCTGGGCTCCCCAGTTCAGGAGAGACGGGGAACTACTGGAGAGGGCCCGGCGGAGGGCAACGAGGATGCTGAGGGGAGTGGAGCATCTCCCTTGTGAGGGAAGGCTGAGAGAGCTGGGCCTGTTCAGCCTGGAGAAGGGAAGACTGAGAGGGGACCTTACCAACGCCTGCAGATGTCTGAAGGGCGAGTGCCAAGAGGATGGGGCCGGGCTCTTGTCAGTGGTGCCCAGCGACAGGACAAGGGGCAACGGGCACAAACTGCAACACAGGCAGTTCCACCTGAATATGAGGAAGAACTTCTGTACTGGGAGGGTGCCAGAGCCCTGGCACAGGCTGCCCAGAGAGGCTGTGGGGTCTCCTTCTCTGGAGACATCCAAAACCCACCTGGATGTGCCTCTGTGCAACCTGCTCTAGGGGAACCTGCTTTAGCGGTGGGTGGGACTAGATGGTCTCCACAGTCCTTTCCATCCCTGACTGTTCTGTGATGTTTAAGATATGAAATTGTTGTGTGATTGTGGTGCTTTAACTTATCTTGGGGGGGTGGGTGGGGTGGGTGTATAGAAAATTGGGGAGAAATTAAACAAGTCATCTGAAGGGATAGGTCTTTCTAGGTTAAAGCAACGTTAAGCATCAGAGCAAAGCAGACATTTCATTTAAGCTGTATTTTAAGTAAACTGGATTTTTCAGAAAAGCGTTTATTCCAGATATTGTGCTGCTTGAGATGTGTGTCTGATTGTGAGATGGTGTTGGGGTAGGTGAGCTTGGGAAGGAATAGAGCTGCATCTCTGGTGGTGCAGGTCAGGCCAGGTGTGGGGCTGGCAGTTGACATCAAAGAACTGTTTTGACTCTTTCCTGAAGGCAAATCAAGAAACAGGGTGGGAAATAGAGTACCATCACATTTTCTGATAAAGTACCTTTGTAAAAGAGGTGTTTGTTTGAGAGGTGGGTTAAAAGGAAATGCAGCTGTGTTAGGTTGTTAATACAGACTCCCGGCTTTCCTTTGATACTGGAATCATTCAAATATTCCATTCCTGTAATTAAATTTGATTCCTGTGGCCTTCCACTTTGTGTACTCCATCTTGCAGGGATTTGGGTTGTTTATTAATCTGCTAGCTGCTCTGTGTGCTGATTCTGGCTGCAGAACCACCTCAGCAAATCATATGCGGTATGTTTCCCAGCTGCTGCCATCCTTAACACATGCAGAAAATGTCTCCTGGCCGGCTGAACACAAATTCCAGCTGGCATCACCTCATGACTGAGCAAAACTTCCCCCTCTCCCCCGGTGGTGTTGCAGTTGTGCCCTTTGTCTCAGGTGTTGTGTCTCCAGGCAAGGATGTGGGATTGCAGCAGAGCTTGGGGGGCTGAGACAGCTGGGAATCCTTTCCGCTCTGCAGTGGGGAAGGAGCAACAGCTGCAGCACATGGGGATGGGCATGGGGTATGAGGGGGGCGTGGAGCTAGAAGCAGGGTGATGAGTGGGTGAATGAAAACAAAACAGTTCTTATCTTTATCCAAGATGATAATTTGCCAAGTACCGAGTTTACAGCAGTAGCAGGTTTAATGATTGACCTCACTGTGCTTTTGCCAGCAGAGAACTTGTTCTGTTTTACTGGCTGTGAGTTCTTGTATAAAGCTTTATGGTCCACTGAAATAAAATGATTTAGTCTTGCAGAATATTTTGTGTTACTTGGTTCTAGTTTACACTTGTTAAGCCATTATGACTAGTAGGGCTGTACTTCAAAATAGTACTTCCACTAGTCCTATTATTGTCAAAGTTACATAGTAACATCTTTATTTCCTTAAAAATACGAAGTGTTGCTGCCCAGTTCCTAAAAGGAGACCCATTTTCTGGCTATGTGCTCTATGGGCTTCTGGTTTATGAAAGTAAAGGTTCTGGACATGTTTCTGACATTTGAAAGAAGCTTACTTTATCAAGGGGGAAGGATAAAATCACTTCCATGCTGTGATGCTAAAACATTGTATAGCTGTGGAAATATTACATAGAAAATTGCATAGAAAAAATGGATGAACAGATGTAAATTCACAGCGCCAGCATAGAAGTGTTTGTGGAACGTAGCAGCCGTTGTATTTCTAGTTATGAGTACTCATCTTTGTCAGAAGATGTGTCAAGAATTTCCTTCCTTTATCTGGGCTTTGTAAGGCTGATTCCAGTATCAGGGAGTTCTCCCTTTACGTATTTTGTGTTGTGAAGCTGTTAGGCTTTCTTATTTGTGCATGTTTTTAAGTGCTATGAACTACTGTCAACTTTTGAAAAGATAAAGGTCAGGTCTGGTTCTCTTATCTGCGTTGTTTGCTGTTACACTTCCAAGAGATTGCAGAAATAGGGGTTGAAATGACACTATGGTTTTTAAAGTGAGGGAGAACTTAGGTGACCTCTCATGTCTCATCCCAGCTTAACGTTAAGATTTTGGACAGGGTCAGCTTCAGCTCTCAGCTTTGAGTTTGGTAAGGGATCAAATCAGTTTTTCTATTCTCACCTTTCCTGGTTCCATGTTCCTTTGGAGATTTATGGGAAGAATGAAGCACACAACATGTTTCTTCCATCCCAGGGAAGAAATGAAAGCACCAACACATCCTAACCCGCTTCATTGTCGATTGTTTTTCCCTTGTAGGAGAGCCTGAAACTGATCTCATCCTTGAGACATTACAGACTGGGAGGGAGCATGGTGAGAGGTTGGAAAGTCAGAGAATGTAAACTTAGGGAGTATGTGGAAATTACCAACCTTTTTAGTATGCATTTTTGACAAGAATACCTGTGTTGTATTTGTCATATATTAATGTTGCATTTGGAATATGGCCTGTAGTTACAAATGGAATAATAATTTAATTTGGCTTGGTTCAGGATTCACTTTAGGAGGCCATTATGTTGCCACTATGTAGCAAAACATCAAAATGCATTAGGCAAGTGATAATGCTTGCAGAGAATGTGTAATAAACAAAACTAGCAAAACCATTGCGGGTGGTTCTGGGTGCAGTTGAGCTCATGAAGCCTTGTGTCCAGTGGCTTTGTGTGGCTTTCTAACTGCATAGACTTGAATTTCTTCCTGTGAACAATGAAAACTAACTATGCTCATTAGAATTTAAACAATTACTGTAGCTGCATTTTGATAAGAATTCAGTTTTGACAGCAGAGACTTTAATAATTTTTTTAGTTTGTTTTTTATGTTGACAGAAACAGTAGGGAAAACAAACAGGCAAGCCCAGACAGTAGCTTTCAGCACAGGGCATGGGAAAACACAGAGGCTATTCAAAGCAGTATAATGTTACACGGTGGACAGGTCTGCCTTTTGAAACTGAATGATTACACATTTTTAAAAAAATAAAATCCGAACATAATGGAAGGAGTGGATCTTGACTGGATAGGAAACCCTTATTTCAAGGCTACATCCACAGTATGTGCCAACTAGCTGGTGAAAAAGTGCCCCGGGTTTGATTGTTTTATTTAACTCTTTCCCAGCACAATAGCATACTGTGCTGTCGACCTCCGCTGCATGGGAAGAGCCTAAAATAACAGAAGCTGTTCTCACACCTCCCAAAGTGTTCTTTTGTCAAGGGCACAGTTCTATTTTTGCCACATTTTGTGCAGAGATAGGTGTGGTGGGTACTTGAGCAGATATTTTATAACTAAGATGTGGAGTCCCCCACAAGTGTAAAATGAACAAAAATGCAACTCCCACCTCTCGTTATGAAAATACAGTCAGCTGATGTTATGGTTAGCCTGGGCCCCTGTGCAGCCTGGCTTGCCTGTCAGCGGATACAAGGCTCTAGAATGAACTTACAGTTGTTCTTATAATCATAGAAAGGTTTAAATTAGAAGGGATCTTGAAGATCACCTAGTTCGAACCCCCTGCCATGGACAGGGACACCTTCCACCAGACCAGGCTGCTCAGAGCCCCATCCAGCCTGGCCTTGGACACTTCCAGGGATGGGGCAGCCACAGCTTCTCCGGGCAACCTGTGCCAACATCTCACCACCCTCACAGTGAAGAATTTCTTCCTCATGTCCAGCCTAAATGTACCCTCTTTCAGCTTAAAGCCATTACCCTATGTCCTATCACTACATATGCAGATAAAAAGCCCTAAAATCTGTTGTTTGCGTTTTTTTTTTGTTTTTTTAATAAATTAAACAGAAGTTCTTTTGATGAGCACCCTTCTGTAGAGTACTGCTTGGAGAGGATGCTGACTTAGTATTTTCAATATATTTTAATTTATATATATTAATATACTAATAGATCAATATATTATATAAGATAATTTTATACCATTATTTGTAATTATCTTAATATAATTCATATAATTGCATTATTATAATATGCATTTATATAAATATAATCTATTTAATGTTTATATTCATACATTAGTATGACATATATGTGTATAGCATGTTATACATTATATTTTATGTATGAGATGTTAGACTATACCTTCAGGAAACTTTTGATTAGTTGATATACTTCTTTTTAAAGGAATGATAGAATTTTATGGATAGAACATATTAAATATTATTTTTACTGCTCTGGGAAGTTTAAAATAATAAGGAACTAAAGCATAATATGGCAGACTTGTATAAGAAAAGCCCTCCTGTATAATAGGTTATCCACTATTTGCTTAGAATCTCTTTAGTTTTTAAACTTTAAATCAGAAGTTAGCCTTATCAGACAATCTGTTCTGCTTTCTGCTACTTCAGTACTGCAGTGTCTCTGAGACACATCTGACTTTGGTGCATCTGTTGATAGATAAACATATTCTAAATGAATGTCTTTGTTTTTTTATTGTATATAATACAGTATTCATGGCAGGTCAGTTTATCTTAAATTTATTTGTAATAATAACAACTTTGTGACTTGTTTCTAGTTGTTCATGTCCCGTGTGAATGACTTCTGTCGTTCTGCTCACAACAACATTATTCAGAGTAGCAGGTATAGAGTAACATTGACCTTTAAGACCAGGGGTCCTCAAACTTTTTAACCAGGGGGCCGGCGCACGGATGAAGTGGCAGGCAGTCATCTGTGGCTGCTTGGTTTCCCCCCCCAACCCCCGGCGGGGGGGGGGTCTGTAAATACCGGGGGCCGGATTGAGGACCCTGGGGGGCCGTATCCAGCCCGCGGGCCGTAGTTTGAGGACCCCTGTTTAAGACCAACTACTTTTCTACAGGAAGGGAAATTTAGCCTTGGGTAAAACTGTTGCATTCAGGCAAAGCCTATGATTAATTTCATTGTAGTTGGGTACAACTTCATGTGGTTGAGCTCTGCAAAACCTTACTCAATTTTTCTGATCTAAGGGGTGTTTTTGGTGAATGAGTCTTTGAAGAGGGTAGGAAATGTAGTAAGAGTACTTTAGAAAGTTTTCAAAGCATTTTCAGATGTGTTTTAAAATTTTTGAAGTAAAGCTGGATTTTTACAAATCTGCAAATGACACCACAAACCTGCAGGAGAAACAACAGGAATGATGCAAGCTGTCATAAACCTTTTAAATCTCCTTTAGGGAGAACATGTTGCTGTATTTTCCCCGGTTAAATGACATTTCTCAACAACAAGGGATGTCATGTGGCATGGCTAATGTGCAGAGATGCACTTGGAAGGTGAAAAGCATTGTTTGGGTTCCAAGTTCCTGTGTTTTCCTCATCAGTTAAAAAACCTGTTGTCTTCCAAGCTGTATGTGACTTGGAGCTGACATAGCTGAGAGAGTTAAAATTCATAGTTGTGTTTGGTGAACGCAGTGTAGCAGCAAGTTTCATTGCTCTGTGGGAAGACAGCTTTTGTTTTAGATTGTAAAATGGAATCTGGAATCTCAGCAAGACTGTTGAGCGTCTTCCCCCTGCCCCTTCCGTTTCTGCACCGTGACTTCAGCGTGGATAGTAACTGAATGTTGCAAGAAATCCTACCATGTCAGTTATGATGGCTAACATCTATTTCAGAGGGTATGTGGAAGTCCCAGGTGGCTGACAATTTGGTCAGCAGATACCAAACCCATATGCTCCATAAACACAAAGGCAAGAAAGGATTGTGCTCTTTCTGTTGCTGTTCTTTCTAACTGGACTTTTCACAGAACTTGGAAGGCACTTAAACCACAGGAACCTGCAAGTGATGTAACCTTTAAACTGCTCTACATGTTTCACTGTGGAATATTCAGGTAGCATTGCAGCCTCAGTCTGTGTTCCTAAGTGCAGGACACTACAAAGTGGTTTAAACTACTTGTATTAGCTATAAATACAATCTTTCACTTTTCATGGAACACCTGTGTTTGATATGCAGAAGTACAGAGCACTTGCATCTGTGTGTGACTGAAATGTACTAGAGCTGTCATCTTTAAAAAAATCTAAATTCACCCAGAAATTGACTGTGCATCTCCCCAGTTTGGTATTCAGACCCACGTAATCTTTTTCTCAGTTTCCTCATGTACGTAGAACTGGTGTAAGATTGACTATCACTGCAGTTAATCTTAAGAGGAATGTCATTTTTATGAATCACTTGAATGCGTGGAGAATAACTGAGGAAGTGCTCATGAGGAAATCCCAAACCTCTTGAGTGCAGCATGTGGAAGATATGCAAGAAGTAAAATCACTGGATATATCTTGAACTTGAATGCAAACCCTTTAAAAGGTATCAAGAATAATGACCTGTTTCTTGAAAGAAATGGGAATTTGTGGTTTCATGTTCATAGTAGGCTGCAGGACTGTATTCTAATGACTATGTAAATTCCTTAGGTTTCCTGAATTCTCAGTGCTTTTCTTCATTTGGGTTATTTGTTAGTTTTTCTTTAGCTGTACTTGCCAGCATAGCTTTTCTGCTTGCAGAAGGAGGTCTTTGTAAAGCCCTGTTTAAAAACAGTGTAAATGTTTCATGACTTAAACTGTATAAGGTAGAAACTGGTGTCTGTTTTCTTCCATCTGAGTGTGTACACTTAATCCACTAATGTATAAACTGTGTTTCTTGTCCTGACGAAGTATATATTGCTGCTATGGATAGCATTTTAAGGTATAAAAGCTGTAGTTAGCATTACTTCTGTAATTCTGTTTGTTCTAGACCTATTGCAATATATTGTGAATAGACTGTTGTTTATAAATACCTGATCTTGCCAGTGGGGATAAAATTAAGATTCTTTTAAACCTACAATATTTAATTTTTTCTTGGCTTTTTTTTTATGGTATCTGTGGGTGAGTATGTGTAGGTATCTCTACACATAACAAGTTACTTTTAATCTGATGCTGTTTAGTATATAAATCAAGAGGCTGGTAAAGCTGAAAAGCTTACAGAATTTTTAGTGAATGGAAGAACTGGGACTGATTTCAGTATGAGAAAGTATGAGTCAGTTTCACACTCACTTGTGTGAAACCTGGGTGATTTTTTGGTGTGGGTGGGTTAGTTTTTCTTAAAATACCTTAGGAAAATTTTAATTCCAAATTTAAAAAAAAAAGTTCTACATTATATCATATTTCTGATATCTGCAGTCCGCTACATACTACTTAATTGTGTTGAATTGTTTTACTTGCTGAAATAACTGGCTCATAATTAGATCAAATTATTCTGTAATTTTGTTGGATGCTTGTTATAAACACTTTTGTACCAGTTACCCACCCAATATAATACTGTTTCTGGATTTTTAAGATTTATCAAAATGGAAAGTAAACTATTGCTAAAACAGGCACCCTAAACCTTTCTTCAAAAAAGCAAGAAGTGTGGTTTAATGTAGCTACTATTATATAAAGTAATCTGTAATTTGGAAGCTAGGTGTTTTAAAATATTGAATTGTTTATCTTTAACACAATTTTAATTAAAGGTTAAACTGCATGTGTCCTGTGTGACAACTTCTAGGTTGAAGAATAATTTCTAAGACTTTAGAATTTATTATGTTAAAACTTTTTTGCAAAAATGTCTATTTGGAAAGGAAAGTAAAAGCATGTTCCAAAGTCTTCCTATAGAGTCCCTCACTATTTCACCTAAACCCAGTCCTAGTCATAATTTTCCGTTTGATGTATGAATATTTTCATTCTAACTGGACTTTGAATGTGCAATGTGGCCTGCTGTAGGGGTTGCGTATTGGTCTTGTGAACGTGGAACAGGTACTTGATTTCATTACCATGAATGTTTCTGAAGTTATCATATGGAAATCTTCAAGACTGTGAAGTTTATACATGAATTCCTGAAAGATTAGTCCTAAAAGAAAGTTCCTGCTGGCATTCACAATCCTTTTTGACTGCAAAGAGTATCTGGCACATTTTGTGCAGTGTACTGGCAAATCAGTTCTTACTGTTCAATTGTTGTACATATTAAGAAGGCGGGAGGAGTAATCCCAACCCTGATCTGAAAAGATGATACATGAAATTAAATGTATAATACTTACGTAAGGTGGTTCTTATCAGTGTTTTTCTTACATTTGCTGAAGATCCGCTTTAACAGGAGGCATAAAGGCATCCTGTTCCTTTTACAGTCATGTTTTAATCTGTGTATTTACAAAGTAACTGCTTTTTCCAGTTACTTTGAAGACAACAGTAGTGGGATCTGTGGTGCTGAATTTTGAATGTATAGAAGCACATGCAGTGGAAACTGATGTATAATTTGCTAAACTTCTATACTCATATAGACAAAAATTAAACTAAAAAAAAAAGCTTAACAGATTAATTTACACTTTATAGGACTTCCAGTTTTTACAGTGGTGTTGAAATTATAAATCAAATGCTTTACTTATGTGAATAAATGTTTTGGCTAATGACAACAGAATTTGTAAGTTAGTACTGCACACTTTAAAAAAAAAAAAAAAAAATTCTATGTGCTTGCATAGAATAAATACTGCCAAAAAAACCCCAGTCAGAATGGAGGTGAGTTGCACATTCCAGTTATCTAATAGTCACTAGAAAGAGTTGGAGACTAGACTCTACTTAAGGTAGTTTATTCAGTGGAGAAATGTTTATGGTTTTTAATTAAAAAGCCTTTTTTTTTTCTCCCCATTTTCCTTCCAGGTATTGCTTTGTTTTTGCTTTGGGATACCTCACTGTGTGCCAAATTACTAGAGTCTATATCTTTGATTATGGACAGTATTCTGCTGATTTTTCTGGGTAAGGAGAAAATCAATCTTTCCATCTTATCTTCCTAAGGGACGCTGTCTATTATGGTTCTTTGTCCAGGTTAAGTGTGTCTATCTTCTGAACTTTGGGAGAAAGCTCTGTATGTGTGTATTGGCACACATAGAAATATATATGTACCTATGCTTTAATCGTGCAAACTGAGAATTTTGGAAACAGTTGTCTTGTTAGAACCACAAATGCATTGTCTGTTGCTTTCTGTGCCTGTCTGAAGGGCATAAAGGATTTGGTGGCTGTGGAAATTTTTTTTACTTCTCTTTCTTCCTCTAAAATTTTATGTTACCACACATGATAACATGATGAAAGTTGAGTTGTATCTGATGTATTTGCATGCCTGGCACAGTCTGATACCACTATGTGAGGAAAAACGGAATATTTTATGGTATTTAGCTTTTAGCTTCTTTCTGTTTTGCTTTTATGTTAGGTGTTCCAGAAGGAGAAAGGTAAGGAGAAAGGCACCTGTATGGTGTAGTCATCACGCAGCCCTTGGACACAAGACGTTTTGTCTGTATGTGCTCTCATTTTACATAATGAACTTAAACCTATATTTGACTTGAGCTGTACAGCAGCAAAACAGAATTAAATAGGTAAAGTAAAAATAAACTATATTAGTGACTGTTCTTTATACTGCAGACACAGAGAAGTGAAGTACAGCATTTTGTATAAAGAAGTTTGCTACTGTGATGTGCTGTAGATTTAAAGGAGAGTGTGTATTTTGGAAAAGAGAGATGGGGAGCATTTGCTAGTCTGATTTAAAAAAAAAAAATGCATTACATACTTTTCAGGAATACTATGAATGGCAGTGGGTCTTTGTAGTTTAGTGTTACCTGTGTTGTGTTGCAGGTTCATAAGTGTTAAGTTCATAATTTCTGTCATTTTTAGCTGGGTCTTACCTTCTGAAACATCTTTCTACATGTATGCCTACATCCAAGTGTCTGCCTTCAGCCAGATATCTAAGTTTCAAGTGTAGTCAGCAGAGATCTGATCGGTCTGGACAGTAGAGCATTTCAGCTGACCCACCACTAAGTATCTACCTTGATATGAACTGGGTCGCTTGCCGCATGCCCCTGACTCCATTGACTAGATCTCCACTGGCTGTAATGAGAGCTTGCAACACAGACATACGCATAAAGGCACTTTAAAATTAGGTTTACTGATGTTGAATTAGATTTCACCATTAAAAGTGGACCTGTAACCCAAATGCTGTCCCCTCCAGTTCACTGTAGGGCCAAAGCGTACAACCTTGGCAGTGATCGAAGCTCTGAGCTGACTCTGAAAGCAGTGTAATTGCACTTGTTGTTTGCTGCTCTCCAAACTGTTAGTAGAACTTGAGAACACCATTGCTCAAACGCAACTACTGCCTTCAGATAGCAGCTGTCTTTGTGACTGTCTTGGTTTGGTGTTAGCTCAGAAATTCCTGCTAGGTCTTAACGTGTCCAAAGACTTAGGAGACCTGTGCCCTGGATAGAACTGTATTGAAGCCTAGATCCAACTCGGTACATTTGAGCTGCCTGATTTAAACCATCCTTTCATGCACCAGTTTGATGTATGCATATCATATTAAATGTCTGGCGTATACTCTGTCAGCTCCCTTGGGTCATGAGACAGAGGTTACTTCCAAAACAGGAGCAGAAAAAAGAATTGGGCTATCTTCTGTCAATTTTCTCAAGTTCTAGGGGAAGAGAGTAAGCTCAAGAAAATAACAAAAGCTGCCTAACTAGCTGTTGAATCTCAGTACCAGCAAGTTCTTCCAAAGATGTTGGCATGGATTCATATAGTGGTTAGCCACAAAAAAGCTTTGAATGTCTGTTTACCTAGATATTTCTCCTAGAATACCATGCCTATCTGAGGTGGCCAAGCCCAGAGAATCTGCAAAAACTTTGAAAAAAGGTATCAATGTACTGACAGTGGAGAAAGCTGAGGAGACCTCATGCTGGAGGTGCAAATGCTTGTAGAGAGCTGTGTGGTCCTGGCTTCAGTACTAACAGATCCCAGCTGCCAGTGAGCCTTCCAGCACCTCCTTTGCCTTTCTGCCAGCACCTACAAGGGATCGTTTAAAATCCTGGTTCACAGCCTCACTGTTCCAGGAAGGACTCTTCCTCTTTTAGTCTCTAGATTGTTGCTACTCAGCCAAATAGCCACTTGAGAAGGAAAGAAATAGCAGGGTCTGCTCTGATAGTAATGACAGATGTATCTGCTAGAATAAATGTCTGACTGAGCTCCTCCTGGGCTCCGTCCTTCCGCCAGGCAGGATCCATGCTGTCACATACCCACTTACACAAGAAAAACCCATTATGATGAGAATCAGTTGGGGATTTCTGTCAGCACCAGGCAGGTCTGCAGGTCAAATGCTAGAAAGAGACAGGAGAGATTTCCCAGACTGCCTGTTCTTGTTTAGGTTTCTTCCTTGCTGACCCTTGCCTGTCACTCTAGCTTCAATATCAGGATTTTGGCACACGGCTATACAGTAGAAAAACCTTTTTCCCTGGTTGCATTTTGAGGACTGGAAATACTGTGTGCTTTGAAGTAAACTTAACCTTAAAAAAAATTAATTTGACAGACCGAGCCATTTGGCAAAATACTGGCATAGCCCTGTCAGTGAAGGACTTGATGACTGTTGGGTTGGTTTTCTGTGCCAACTTAAATGTGTCATAAAAAGGCCCAGTGCAATCAAAAGACTTGAATAAAACTCTGTGCCCATCCTACAGTATGATTACTTTGTAGTGTTTTTGTTGGTTGGGGGCGGGGGGGGGGGGGGGGGGGGGAGTTTATCTCCAGCTCAGATATTACTAGATGAATACTAGGTAAATACAATCCATGATACATTTATGAGATCTGATTTCCAAGTTAAATTTCTAAATTCTGGTAACCTACTTCATGCTCTTCTCTGTTTTCTCCTTCCCCCCAGTTAGCAGTGCTGGGATTTATGTCAGTCAAAAAACGCTTAGATGCTACAAAGATGGAATAATTTCTTTGTGTAAACCTGACTTTCTTAGCAGGGGAAAATATCTCTTGGACAGTTTAGGATCTGCTCAAGTGCACAAAATTCAAAACAAACTAAACTGTGTTGGAGCCAGCATAATTACGCTGGGTTTCTGTTTTGCCAGCTATATTTACTTGAAGCAAATAATAATTCTAGATGGAAAAATTAAGCATAGGACCAGGTGTTAGTAGAAACAGTGGAAGTGGTCTGCATGCATAGTACTGTTCAACTTTGGTATATTTTTTTATTTTTGCTTACTGTTGCCTTAATTTACAATGCATATAATTGCTGTTACTGCCCTTTTGTTCTTCACTCTTCCCACTGTAAAAAAAAATAAACTATGTTGTAGAAAATAAATGTGAAACACTTTGGCCATGTTTATGGAACCGAAGGCAGCAATAAAAGGCATGGGTTATCAAATACTTTGTCTAAGGATTAAATTCTTTTGCACTGAAAACTCTGTAATGGTTTGAGCTCCAAAAACTAATTGCTTTGTCCTTGCATTGAAAATCTTCCAGTTGCGAGTAACTAATTTGGACTATTAGTATAAACTTTGCCTGATGTTATTTGCATATGAAAGAAAATCCTGAACTTTTTTCTAAATTATTCTTTCTTCCTTTTTTGTAACAGTCCAATGATGATAATTACACAGAAGATCACTAGTTTGGCATTTGAGATTCATGATGGTAAGATTTCTTTAAACTGTGTTTAATTTTCCATACAAAAGAAACTTAAGGAAAGTTAGTCATGAGTCTACGAGTTACTTCAGTCCAGTTTGTGTTCTAGGGCAAAATGTGTTTTTGTCTCAACTGCTTCTTTTGATCCTTACTAATGGAAGTACCAAGAAATGTTGCTCAGACACTACAAAAGCTCTGAAGATGCTCACATTGTGCAGACGATACTACTTAATAGAAGATGAATGACACTTCTGAGGCCAGTGACTAAAGACCACTGACATTTTTGGGGGGCTGGAGTATTGATCCCAAGAGTTAGCTAAATAATTTCCAAATTCAGAGATCACAGTTGCTGAAAGATTGGTAGAAAAAGTACATGTAACTTCAGTTGTTGAGCACCTCTTTTTTTTAAAAAACGCTGTTAATCTCCTTCTAATTTGTGCCACATACCCTGATTTTTATAAAACCTTTGTACAGGTTTCATTTTGTTTATTGTCATAATGACATTGCTAACATACCAGTGTGAACAGGGAGATTATTTAATTATGATTCTGTCTTTTCTCTTGTCAGATTTATCCATCAGATAAGTGGGCCCTAGCTGTGACAAGAATTGATCCTAATGTTGCTTTTCATGGATCGTGTATCTAGATTTTTAGTTACCTTTAAATGCAAAGGAGTAGGTTTGATTTTAAGATTTAAAATATCGTCCAATAAACCTAGCCAGTTAGCTTGAATCACTTGGAGCTACAGCTGTCAGTTGAAGATTTGGGAGTGTAGCCCTGGACACCTGGATAAGACACCTGTTTTTCTGAAATTTTTTTAGTAACATTATGTATGGAGTTCAATATGGTTTTGTCTTATAAGCATCTTAGCTTTACTGCTGTTGGTGTTTTGGTTTTTTGCATTCTCATGAAGTTACACTGTCTAGAGAAGCCTGTAGTCAACAACATCCATGAATACAAAGAGTCAGGAAACCACCTTTCTGTAAGAACTGTTGTGTGAATGAAAATAAATAATGCTGGGTGTATCTAGTCAAAGAAGTTGGTATCTAACTCCCAGAGAAAATATATTCAGAAGTATTAGTCTTGTAAGCTGTTATCAATTAGAGTACGGAACACACAAGTCAGAGGAAACAGCGTGTTATAAGGAAGTAATAATTCTAGTATCAAAGATAAAAGCTTCCTCTTACTACTACTTTGCTAGGGGAAAGAGCTATTTTCTATTTGTTGACATCATACACAAATACTGGAGCTGTGGTATGGCACAAGCATGTGATTGTTCCTGGTAATCTTGAAACAACTGTTTCATTTAGTCAGCTCTGTTCTTAACTTTCATCACAAACTGAACTAGATTTTTCTCCTACTTAATTCAGATAATTTGTATTTTCCTTATAAGCCCAGCTTATTTTCTGTCTGAATTTCTTGTAGGTATCGCTGAATTCTGAGTATCAATTCTGAAGTTTTGTTCCTTGTTGACCTCGTATCAGAGATCCTCTAGAGTCTGTCAGCCTGTCGGGATTAGCTGATAATATATTGGAAAACTTTCTTTCTGGCTGCATTTGTGATTTAGCAGAGTATTTTACTTGAGTTGGATGATCACTGTTGCTGGGAGCATACTGTGAAGATGACTTCAAAAAGCTGACATGACCAATGTGAATTCGAGAGCAACTGCTAGTCTGGTGTCAGGAAATGTTAAGAAAACATGTACAGGGGAAACTGAGATTGTACTAAAGCAATGATTTTTAACCATTGACTACTTAAAAGGGATCCATCATGAGAAATTAGTGAAAACTAGCCCTCTGTCAGTGGGCTTTTTTTCACTGTACAAAGGTCCATCCTCCCCAGTGGGAGGGACAGACTGGGGAGGAGATAATATTGAAAACCATTATGCAAAGGCATTCAGAGTCTCCAGTCACATCAGCTTGGCTATATTAAACACCAATTACTTTATCCCCCCCCCCCCCCCCCCCCCCCCCCTCGTTTTTACCAGTACATCCAAGGAGAGGTAATGAAAATAAACAGCTGAAAGAAGGGTGTTGGTGTATTGGAAGATTGTGGTAAGCTTCAAGACTCTAGTTGTAGTCACACTGGTTTTGCAGTAAAAGCAAGTCTTCTGGACTTGATCTTTTCCTGACAGCCTGTTTGTTGTGTTTAGCTGGTTTCTGTGTTGTATTTGAAGGTCCTGGAGAGAACTGGAAGTAATCACAAAGGCTGCTCACTCGTGCTGCATATTAAAGAGTCTGTCTAGCTGAGTGGGTATGTTTGGTTCCAAGTTGAACAGTAGTATGGAATACTATAAATAAAAAACAACTACTTCTATAACTAGAACTACTTCTATAACTTACTGTGGGCTTTTTTTTTCAAGCAGGAAAATTCAATGCAAGTTGCATAGGATTAATATGATTGTGGTATAATACTGACGTTTTAGAAGGCTGCATGGATCAAAAATTTACACCTGAGTGAATTTGGAGTATGCCTTTGGTGTGCTCTGATTTACTTTTTGAACTTAAGCCCTTGATAGTTGTTGCCTTCTTACAGTTTCTTGTTATTCAGTTGAGCACTGCCAAAAATGAGTAGGCAGAATGTTAAGATTTGCTTTGTATTTGTTGCGGATTATCTTTGGCATCACACATGTATATTCTAAAGGCAGAAATGTTTTTACATGATTTGGAGAATGCTTGTATCCATATTAATTCTTCATGACAAGATATTTATGCAATTATGCATAATATGCAAAATATGCAAAAATCAGGCTAATTACAGAGTTAAGGGAGAAAATTTTTTTTTTACTTTAGATGCTAATTCTGGAGTACCTTTTATCCATCAACTTTAAAACTAGCGTATTTTGGAGAAGGAAGGGAGCATTGGAGTTATTCTAGAAGCAAGGAGCTTTCTACAGGTGCAGTTTAGAAGGGCTATAAAATGGAGGATTGTACTTGGACAAGAAATTTCTAGTTAGAGGGTGGCAAGTAGAGAAGCCTTTGCAATTGTAGTTAGAAGGTGCTAAAAGTTAAGCCGCGGAGAGAAAGAGAGATACTGTCACTGATTAACTCTGTATCTTTGCAATGAGTTCATGTGGTGGTCTCCCTTTTTTGCTTATGACCCACTCAGCTGTAGAGAGCCTTACTTGTTTTACTGCAATTCTGTAGGAGATGAGGGATCTCTACAAGAAAGACCTGTATTCAAATCTAACTTCGCTAATCTGTATGCGCTTTGTCAGTTTGTTTTTAATTATAGTACTTAATGAGTCTTAAAGAGCCTCTTCAATTGTTTATATTCATAACCCATTAAAGTTCTGGAGCTCTCAATGTATTTATTTTTAAATCTCCAAGAGATGCAGCCAGCAAAGCTAGGGAACATTAGACTTGATATTTGATATTTAAAAGGGAAAAAAAAAATTCTCACAGCTTCTTCCAATCTTATTTGTCTACTGTGATTTAAATTAAATAATACATAAAACTTTGAAGGAAAAAAAGTCATATTCTAAATGTAATACCAATCTACTAAACATGAAATCTAATTCTTCCAAATTATTTTTGTTATATTACTATGTTGCACTTGCCCATAAAAATGTGTGAATACAGGTAAGAAACGAGAACCATAACACTCTTCTTGTTCCGTTAGCTCCTTCTTGGTTCCCAGGGGCTTATTTCACAGCCTTTCTGACTACAAAAAAATAACTCTTTGTTCCTGTGTATACCCTTCTCCCATCCCCTATGCCTTGGGTTTTAGCTCTGTCTTGCTAATTTTTAAAAGTGCTTTTCGTGGAATGCTGCTGGCTTCCCCACTCCGCCCCGCCCCCCCCCCCCCCCCCCCCCCCTTATTATTTCCTCCTGTGTGTCTTGGTACTCTCCCTTAAAAGCAATAGAGTAGACATTGATGCTGATCTGGTGAGGCACTACATTTACTGTGAGGACTCAAAGGAGGTAGAGTACAGTGAATATGGAACTTGAATGATTGATATTTTTATTTTTGTTACCTCCACCTTTTAGTTTGAATGATATATTGGTGAAATACAGTTAAAGGCTAGTCTTACATCAGTGTTTTCAGTCTCTTTTAGTTTGATCCAACAGCAGGCTATTAGGACAAGGGCTGGATTATTTTACGCAATTTTCCTCATACTGCTGTTGTACTATTATAAAGCTGTAAGATTTCAGAATAGACTATTAGAGCCTATTTTCCTCTGCAGAAATAATGAAAGTATAGCCCCTGTCCAATATGGCCCTTGAGAGGAGAGCTATTTCGATGGATAGATGAAGCACATGAAAAATGGGAAGGAGATGAGGAAAAAGAAGCAGAAGTGATGTTGGAGAAACTTACGTGCAAACACTGTATTAGTTGCTGTGGTCTTAATTATCAATTGCTGCCTGGCTCATGATATTGTGGTACTATGCCATACGGTTGGGAGGTTTTTCGGACAACACTTGCTTGCCTTATTTTTCCTTATAAAGTAAATTTCTTGTTGGTTTGGAGCTAATGAACAGCCCCATCCAAACTGTAGTACCTGCTATTATGTTAGTAGTAATGGTTTTGTTAGCTGTGCTTGAACGGTGTAATAGTATCAGAAGTATTGAATAATATTTCTTGATTTAGTTGATATAAACATTTCTTCTTCATTTTCAATTAACTAGATTCTTTGCCTTTTCCTTTTCTCAAAGGAAAATAATTCCCATATTCAGCAGAAGGACACTACATCTTTCCAAAAGGCTTGCAGACAACTTCAGTGTTGGTCTGCTCTGGCTTAAAGGGTGGAAATGTGGGAGTACATTGAACTGTGCATGTATTTCTGTACCGTAGATGAGATATTTCAATTCTTTTTTAAATAGATAACTGTAAAACCAGACCAGGATTACCAGGCTGAACTGTTGATTGTCACAATGTGTCACCACGGTAAAAAGGAAGCATACCGTGGTTTTGGACCATTTACTGTTGTGATTAAGTGGAGTTTTTTATTGTAGTGAGAGGCGGTCAGTAAAGAATGTTATGTTTTTGAAAATAAAGGTCTTGTAAACTATCAAAGTGCTTTTCTGACTTCAGATAGGTCTTTTATTATTGCTATCATTATGTCTTTTAAAAAGTGTGTTTGGATGTTGCTGTTGTGAAAGTATAAGCAAGAAAAAACTGAACAACTCTCGAGACAGAAATGTGTGCTTATGTATGTAGAACTAAATACTTTTAAGGATTTTTGGTAGGTTATCGTGATCCAGTTCCACTTTATAAATGCAGGTATTACAGCAAAAAATTCTAGCTGTTTAACCAAGTATGTTGTTTTCTAATTTGTCTGTTTAATTATATCAGGGAAACTGCCATGGTATGGTAGTGTGTGGGTGTGTATTTTTTTTTTGGTAACTTGATGCTTTCTTAAGTCTAGGAGTTTCTTTTAATGCTGTCTTTCCAATTGTCTCTTGATCTGTGTTTTTATTTATTTATGTATTTTAAAAGTGCTCCCTCTTGTGTTAGTGACCGCATGGTTGTTATTGTTTCAGTATCAGTTACAAATTCACTTTGGTTACAGTACATGTCATGAGTGTTTAAAGGGATTATGTTGTATGTCACCCCTCCTAAGTCTTCAGGTGGTGTTCTGGGCCTATGTTTGCTTTCACAGCTCTCTGGATATCAAGACTTCTGATTTTTCTTGCTTGTTGTAGTTTCTTTGCGGTTTTACTCAGCTGGCCTTTGTGTCTGTTTGCTTTTGCTGCTGCCAATGTGCTAGTAACAACAAAAACCATTATTGTCTGTCGATCTTCTTCAAGTCTTAAAATATTTTAATAACAGCATGCATTTGGGCTCAGCTGGTGATCCATTTCAGAACTTGAAATTAAAATTTACTGTAATTACAACAGAGCCTGTGATATGATCTTTATGTTTAAGTATTATTAATGTAATATAATCTTGCATCTAAGCATTATTAATGAGTTACTGAGTAGCCAGATTTCATGCAAATACAAAGATGGGTATGTTCAAGCAGATTAACCGCAAAGCTGGGGTGGTGCTATGATCCAATTGTAAACATTGGATTACTGTAGTGAGAGCGTGGTAGTAGTCATAATATACTTTAATAAAGCCTATGTGGCAAGGTATTTGTACGTACCTGAGGATGTTGATTTTGTTGCCATTAGGATGTGTTCTCTTGAGGAGGAATGAAAAGATGAACTTCCTCATGATCTAGACCACGAGGGTTAAATATTTTTGCTGATGATTTACAAAGGTCTTTTACCAAGGACGGAACGTAGGAGCATTTCCTACTTCACAGATGAGAAAACTTGGTTACAGTTGCCAAGTGACCAAATGATTTCACCTCTTTAACGGAGGTTTGATAAAACCCATTTTCTCTGATCACCACTGTGTGATTTAGTAGCAACTAAAAGCTGCAGCCCTTGCAGTATTCTCCTGCTTTAGGACAGGAGAAGACAATTCTCCTAATCCCTAGAGAAAGGTTGCGAAACTTTGTGAGTTCCCTAGTGGTGGCGTGCTGTTGAAATGAGGTGTCTTCATCTCCAATGTGTAGCAGGTGTAGGGAACAGCTATGATTTATGAGGCCTCTGTTCCCATGGGCAGATACACTGTTTGAGAAATACTGAATGTATATATATTAATTCATCTCTCTTATTAGATAAGCATCAATGTAAGAGCACCTTTTCCATATGTATTTTTTATGAATTTTAAAATGTTAACAGTAGTTTCCTGAAACCTTTCAGGAGTATGACAGGCAGAGATCAGTGGTTTCCTTGTTCTTTCATTCTATGCAAAGATGATAAATAGGCCTTCAAGGCACCTAGAAGACATTAAAAAAGAAAAAAAACCAAACAGGGAAAGCCACTGAACTGACCTCAGAGAAGCTGCTGGCTGGAGGGAAATCTTAGTGAGATAGGGGGATGAAAAATTATGGAGGCTTACGTGTATGTGGTATTTTTGAGACGGCAAGTATACTCCTCATCAGGTTATTTAGGCCTGAAGTGACTTCTCATGTATGTATGTATGCAACTTGAACTCATTTGAAATATGTCAGTTCTTTCTTCCTTACCTGTTTTGCTGATAGACTGGATACGAAGCAAAAATGAATTCCAAATCAAATACAAGAATAAATGCCATTTATTATATTACACTATAATAAAGGAAAAAATAGCATGCAATATGATAAAAGGAAACAGTACTAGTTGTTATGCACAATGATAAAAGAGCAATAGGAGCGAAGCATGGAATCGTCACTGTGAAGCGTTAGGGAGACTAAGAAAAGGATACATCGCCAGTTACCACATTAACATCATCCAGGCCCACGCTTCAGCTGGGAAGCCCCATTGCAGCCGGTGCCAGAAGTCTCTTGGTAACTGGGAAAATTCCTGCGCAGTGCAGTAGGTGAGGCTTCTGACCTAGTCCTGGAGCTTGCCTATCATTATACTCGGTGAAAAACAAAAATAGTTTACACATCTAGCGTATGTAAACTTTTATGTTTAGGCTAAGTGCAGGCATGCACTATCTTATGGTTCATAAGGTTCACACACACCAGGCGTGTTGGCCAGATACCTGAGTGTGGTGGAGTTACCATCATGACATGGCTGCACATAATATTTATTGTCTGGATGTTCCTGCTCATATCTTGCTTGTTTGGGGGACTAGAGACAAACACCACCTGCTCATTAAAGTTGTCCTTGAGCTCCCTGAGCTCACTTGTCTAAGTTAAACAATCCCTAATTAAAGACAAAGACTTTTTCATAAGCAGTAATCAATTTAATAAATTTTCACCACACCCTTCCAAAAGTATAGGTCGTATTTCAGTGATTAGATTCTTCTATTTCAGGTTTGAGGTTTCTTTCCTCCTTTTTCATATCACACAAATGATGTGAAATCTTTCATTTGACTAATTACTTGTATTTAGTGGTTTAGTCAGGCTTTATGCAAGTTCATTTGGACACACTTGGTGACTGCTTCCTCTTTCTCACTTAAGGGCAAAATACTGATACAGAATGTAAACAGTGAAGGAAGCTCCTGTTCCAGTCAGTTTGCATTGTGTACGCTGTGAGAGACTGAAGGGTCTGTATGGGCTATTTCCCTACACTAGTCATGTTGTATGATCTGCTTCTACCTGTAGGAGTCTTTGTGTTAAACTTCTGTTTAAGTTTGTGTTAAATTCAAAGATTTATTACCTGACAACTGTAATCTTACGGCCTTAAAGGTTAAAGGACCTTTCAAAATGCTTCTCCCACATACTTTATTGTACAGTTATCAGTGTAGAAACCTTTGCTGTAGCACTAAGGAGAAGGTGTGAAAACTTAATGATGGGTAAGAGAAAGTGCCTGCGTGAAGTTAGTAGGGGTGATGCTTTGCCCTTCTGTTTCTTGCCTTGAGTGGGTACAAAAAGGGTTGACTTTCCACTGTGAAGGATCAGGACCGAGGAAGGTATTTTTCCAGGTCGTGTTGGAAGAGAGGTAATGGCAAGTTGCTAACCCCTCTGTTGAAAACTCAAAGTACAGTTTTAGAGTCGTACATGTATAGGTCGCAGTTCCTGGAGTCACACGAAGACAACAGAGTTACCTTTTCTTTAGATAACAAGTATTTCCATAAGTCATAGAATTAAATGAAGTTTTACTTCCCCTTCCACCCCTCAATCTTTTTTGTCCTAAGCCTGACTGATTTTGATATCTAAAAAACTTGGCTCCAGTTAAATCTTTCCTTATGCTTGGATCAAATATAAGAGATCCCCCCCTCTGTGGATTTACTGGCGTCAAGGGCTGGGGTTGAAGGCAGCTTTGCCGTGAGTGGGGGAGGATCTTCTATAGAATCACCTGTTTTCATAAAGCACATTGGGATTTTAAATCTGTATTACTGCTACTCTTCCATGATATTCGTTCATCAAACTTGGTTAGAAATTGGCTGTTAGGTTTAGGCACTCCTAGGGTGGAACATTATTGAAGTGGGATTCCATAAACTTCATAATGTTCAGGAAGCTGTGCTCATAAAAATAATTTGTTTAGTGCTTGCAATGGCAAAGAAAACTTGCAGGGTGAGTAGCCGGGAATGGATGCATGTGCTAACATCTGAACTAGTAGACAGGCTGCAGAAGGAGCTGAAGCAGTCATTTTGGCAAGCAGTGCTGGCTGGTATAAAGGAAGGAGCTTTGCTTCTTCTGTGCCCCTGAATTAATGTATTTTATAATAATTTCAAGTGCTGAAGGTCACATTTTTTACTTTTTTTTTTTTCGGTGTGGATTTTTTTGTTGGGTTTTTTGTTTGTTTTTTTTAATAGGAGTTCAAATTTTGAAGCCTATTTTTCAGGTGTGGGCCACCAGCATTTTGGAAAGTGAGGTGAATGGCAAGGAGGTAAATTCAGTCTTGCTGCTGAACTTAGACTTGGCCTGCCTCCTTCTGCTAGCAGGGCTTAGGGCTTCTTGTTAGTGCTCGTTAAAAAGACTTGAGCACCCTTTACTGTTGTGCCTGCTTCACTGGACCTTGTTTACAATGTTTACTTGGTGCATGAAGGTGCTCTTGAGGTCTGCCTTAAGTCTTTAATTGCTTAAATCTATCTTGGACTGTGTTTATACTGTACATCAAAAGTGCAATGGCTAGTGTAATGACCCTGGTTACTGCAATGTCAAAAGGGGCTTGGGGCTTGTCCAATTTCCAGGACTGGGAATAAAGGGTTTTAAAACCTGCAGACTTTGAAATCTTATTGTTCTTGAAATCCATGTGATCTCAGGTTTAGGCACTGTTGGATATAACTGAGAATATGAGAGTTTGTAATTTTGTCAACAGTAGGAACTGTTTGTTCTAACTCCAGCAAAACTTTGTGTGACATAATACCTCTGGAATTACTTGAGGGCTTAAGAAGTTACGTTGCAGCATAAGGCTTGCTCTACTGAGTAAAGAAACTGCTGAATAATGTATATGGGTTTTGCTTTTCTTTATTTTTCTTTTTTCCTGCCCTCTTCCCTAGGAATGTTTCGGAAAAATGAAGATTTGACTCCATCACAGAGGTGCTTGGCTGTAAGGTAGGCTTTCAGATATCTCTGAGTCTAGTTTTGGGAGTGGGGTTCAGAAGCTGATGGGTTGTGTGATTTGTTAACGCTCTGTGGAATTGCTACAGGTCACATTCAAGATGGAGAGTTTACAAACTCATGTAAAACAGATCCATACTTTTTGTATTTGTAGCTTAATTAATACATCTATTCTCCTGGAAAATATCACTAGAAGCAGGTTTTATACTTATTTAAGAAAAAAATTCTAAGTTCTGTGCGGTCTGTGCAAATTCTATGCCATATCAGATAGGAGACTAGTTAATGTCAAGTACACATCTAAAGGAGCTGGTGAAGGAACACTTTTTGTTAATTCTGTTTTTCAGTATTGAACTTACCCTTTCTCCTTTCTTTATTCTAGAGACTTGAAAACAGTATGTTGTCCTGGGCAAAACAGTCTTGACTTGAGGCATTTTCCTTAACTGAAATTATTGCCAGTTAACACAAACTTCTGTTCACTGATTCAGTTATTGAGGGGAGGGAAAAAGAAAATGCAATCAGTTGAACAAATGCTTAGGGAAACACCCTTCCTTCTCCTTCCCCAAGCTCAGTCTCAAGTCAGACACCTCTACTGGGCAAGGAGAGAGTCACCAGAGTTAGGGAGATCTGTCTGAAAATGCTCATTATGAACTGGAAAGAAATTCTATGTGTAGAATGTTTCAAACAGGTTACTGAAGACACACAAACTGCATTTCTACGTGTGGGTTTTTACTGTGGCTAGAGTAAGCAATAACATGGAGTATGACTTTTCCTGTTGTGGAACTTCTGTAGAACTACACATTCCATCTCACAAGTTGCTTGTCTTTGAATTACAGACGCATGCCAAGTCTACTGGAGTATTTAAGTTACAACTGTAATTTCATGGGTATCCTGGCAGGCCCGTTATGCTCTTACAAAGACTATATTACTTTCATTGAAGGCAGATCATACCAACTGCAACAGTCTGAAGCAAATGGGAAGGAAGATACAAAATATGAACAAACGGATCCTTCTCCAAATGTAAGATGTATGACTCTTGCAGTGCTGATGCTTACGTATCATTGCATGAAAAGCTTGGTTTGCACTGTTCATTTACAGGCATAACTTCTGAGCTGTATCTGGAGTTCATTCATCAACAGTATAGTTCCCTGTTCAAAAAGTTAAACGCTTATTTTTTTTAAGGCAGGTTTTCTCCATGGTTTCCAGTCTGGATCTTGTGGATAAAAGCAGATTAAATTGGAGCTTCCTACCAAGCTTATATGGTAAAAAGCCATCTTTAAATTAAAACAGTTCATGCATGTTTCCTTCGAAGCAACTACTATGCTTAAACACATCCTGATAAGGACAAAGTATGTGCTTTGTTGTTAAAAGACTGATGAGACTTAAAAGTTCCAGCAAGGTTTCATGAACATTCTCAAATTCTACTGTTGTTTTTGTATGTTTTCTTGCAGCAAGTAGAAAACATTCATGTGTAACAAGTTGAAAAACACTTATAGTTTCATTTTTCTTGCTTTCATTCATGTAGAGAGGTATTAAAGATGGAATTCGATCTGAAGGTGTAGTAAAAGGTGTACTAGCTGTAACGCTATGGCTTGTAACCCATAAAACATTTTTTTTCTTTTATTGGAAGAGACCAAATACATACAGAAGAAAATCCAGTTGATCATACCTTAACAAGAGAGATTGCTTGGCCTGAACTAAAATCAAAAGTTCCCAAAGCTTGTTACTTTCAAAATTTAATCCAATTATTTTAATGGTCAGGGTACTGAATATTATCTTTTCACCCTTTTCATATCCTTTTAAATAGGAGTATATCAGACTTACAAAATTGTGTGTGTCTAATGTAATTATTACCACACATAAAAAGCGGAGTTGCCATGGAGTTGGTTGGAACACTTCAGACAGATGGCTTTCACTAATTCCAGTGCCCATTACCTGTTCTCTGCTTATCCTGTGGACCACCAACTGTTGCTGGAGCAGTTGAAAGCATTCTCGCATGTAGATGCTTGTCTCCTCCTACCATCTAGATGTTACCATCCCCACAGGTGGACTAACAGGGAGCACTTCCCAACTGGTGGTGTCATCTGCAACCACTTCATCTGCAACCTTCGAATGGGATTGAGGACTCATTGCACATTCCATTCTACCTGTCTTGTGTGGTTGTAGTAACGTGCACCACAGGAATGTAAACTAGTGGCTAGAGGGTAACACTTTAAACTGCTCCACATGTTGACAGAGCACCTAAGCTCATAGAAGTGTGCTGTGGAGCAGGTCACTAGGAAGTGCAGAAGGCACAGGAGAACTCCTTGCATAGGTTGGTGCCTCATAGTCTGTAGTTTGCATTGATGTGTTGTATTGGCAAACTTGCAGACACTTCTTTGTTTTGGCTCAGTAAAGGCATCACATCCTATGTACCAAAATCCTGTTTCTGTAGAAAAACATGTAGTAAAATTATTGCAAATAAATGGAACTAACCAAATCTGTTAGTACCAGTACTTCTGGACGTGCATCTACTGATTGCCTGGTAGGACTTCCTAGCTTTTTACCACATAACCTTGCTAGTAATCTGAACAAAGTCAGTAGAAATAAATGTAAACCTATGATGGATTCTTCTTTCAGGTAAGCAGTTTTCCTTAAAATTAATTGCTCTTAAGATGCTTGAAACTTTTTGCAATTTATGCTGCATTAGCTTTTGACGTAAAAATAAAGAGAAGCTGTCTATGCTGTTGATACTTCATTTCCCAGCTGGTGTTAGAGAAATCTGGCTGCATTTTGTAACACCAGCGAGTATTGTGTGCTTTTGGAGAAATATGGATGATATAATTTTACTGCATTTGCTGCATCAATTAAAATAGTCATTGTCTTGTTCTAAAAGAATTTTTAAATACCATTAACTTCATATTAATACTTTAAATTTGTTCCTTGATTCTCATGTTATTATTTCAAGAAGAACAAATTGTTAGGTAACTTTAAAAAAAAATGTAATGGGGATCAGCAAATGTTAATGTAGTAAATGAAAAAAAAAATCTTTCAGCTGAGTTACAGCAAGTTTCATTTCTTGTTAAATATAATTACATAACCGAAGTAGTTCACGCCAGCCTCCTCCTCTATACCGCGTGTTGACTGCATGATGTTAACATGGTTTAGTATTTTTGCTGTGTTCATTGCATGTTAAGTGAATCAAGTCAACATATTAAAACTTACTTCTTATATCCTTCCTATTGTGCCTTTTTGCAAGCTATCAATTGTTGGTGCTCAAAGTGGTGTCAACTCTCAGAAATTAATATCTGTCTTTGTAAGTTTCTTTTTATTATGGCTACCCTTAAAATAAAAGATTCCTGTCAGCAGATAATCTGCTTTCTTGCTTAGTATGCAGACTCTTCCTACAGGTTATAAAGTTCTTGCTTCATTACCTACAATTTTTACTTGAGGTGCTAACCTCCCCCGAATAATATGCTTTAATATAGTTCAATATTGTATTGAGCTCCTTATTGGTCCTTTATCAACCAAGAACAAGTTCATTCAAATAAGTTTTAAAAATACTTTTCTACTTTTTTTATATGTTTTTATATTATACATGTTTATACACTAATACATTTGTGAAATTCCTGAGCTCAGTGAGTGTTTTACCTTTGTTGCTTCAATTAGAAAGCTGCTCCTGAACTCCTTTCTCTAATTAGGTATCTAGCTTTCAACCTAATTATATTCCCATGTAATTTATGCATGTTTGGTTTTGTCCTGGCGCTATCTTTTAGCTTAAGTACGCTTTCGCTTCCCAGAGTTGACCGTATTTGATATTTTTATACAGGTATGCCCAGTTTTTGTTTATCAAAAATGAGCCAGGCCTTTCTACCTTTTTGATGTGAAATAAATTGTATATTCTGTTTCATATGAGGTCAAAGTTATCCTGCAGCTTATGGTCTTTTAATTCCTTAACAGAAAGTTATTTTGATAAGGTGAAAACTTTAAAGAGTGAGAGAAATTAAACTTCGAACTTTTAAATTAGTTACTTCATCCTTGTAAAAACGGATCTACCCTCCTGTGAATGTGTAATCTAGATTACCTGTTTACGCCTTGGCAAAGAAACTTATATCAACAACCTAGTTAATTAAGCAATTGGAAATGAATTAATGTTTTACCAAATGCATTTCTATAGGTAATTGAACTACAGATTATTTTAGTGTCAGGTGAGGACTTTTATTTCTGTGTAGATGTGTACAAAACTTGACTGCTATAAACAAGCCTCAGGCTGTAGTTTAATAATCTATTTAGGCCACCAAAGTATAAACTCTTGCTGAATATGGAAGGTCCTGGCTGTGGGTTCTGGGTCCTCTGCTTATCCTGGCAGTGCTAACCTGTATTGCACTGCATTGTGTTCTGATTCAGATCATTTGATGCAGCCTAAACAGAAGTTGTCATTAAAAAGAACAAATACACAAAAAATCCACAAGAACACCCCACCACTGCCACCCACTCCTCCACCCCACCCCACCCCCAAAAAAAAGTCTAGTTTTTCACTGATTTTTTTTTTTTTTCTCTAATCTGACTCACTAGAAGGAAAAAGAGTAAAAATTTGCAGCCAAGGTGAGGAGACAGGGCAGGACTGCTGCTTTGTATTGCAGCCTGTGTGGGTTGTCCTTCAGAAACTCTGTTTAGACCAGTCCTCAAACTGCAGCTCCCAGCCTTTGTACAGGGAGGAGATTATCTCCATCGCTGTTTGCGAAGGACACAAACATCTCTGATACTGATTCCTGTAAGTGGTACCAGCATGCTTGATTGAAGTTCTGGGATTAATAATTATTGAGGGGAGTAGTATAATTAAAAAAAAGAAAGAAAGAAAGAAAAAAAGTCATGCTGTTTCTGGATGTAGTTATGCTTGTCCCTACACTTAAATGTTGCTGCTAAAGAAGAATTTTAGAAATACGTCATTTAAATGCTTAATAAATAAATTAAAACACCTTCTTCCAACAGCATTTTTTTCTACAACTACAAATTGAAAACTGCAGAGTAGTTGTTTTTTAAAGCACAATCTGTGGTAGAGCTCTGTATAAGTTTGCTGTTTTTTAAGATAAGTTTCGTGAAATTCTGATGCTTATCCTTAAGAGAAGGGCTTTCACCTTCACAATTTAGTAAAAAACCTTCAAGGAGGTACTAAGCATATTTTGGATTGGGTAGGCAGATTAATGATTTCTATTTACCAATAGAAAAACCGGTAGATAGAGAGAGTGGCAAAGAGCAGGACTTAAAACAGAGATAACATTACTTATAAGCTGCCAAAATATATTTTGAGATTTTATACATGTCTTCAGATAGAAAACATACATTTTATATGTTTATGCTTATATTTTAAGCCGTGTGTTGATGTTACCAGCATGTAAATACTGTTTCTCATGCTATATTGAACGTCACTTTTAATTATGGCTTAGGCTTTGGATTAAATCCTTGGCAACTGTCTTCAGAACTTTGGGGTGATGCCTTTTGGTATTTACAAATATCTAACTTCTGCTTATATCAGGTATTGCATATGAAAATCAAAGATTCATCAGTTTTAATAACAACTGATTGTATGAACATTCATTTCTGTTTAAATTCCTGAAGAAGTTAAGCCAACTGAACTTTCCCACTGCTCTGGCAAGGAGAAAGATGGATTAATAATTGCTAGAAAAACAAAGGAACACTTTTAGAAAATTAATGCCCTTTACTTTGAACTCTTGTAATAGAGTAAAATACTAAAATGTTTCTTAGAAAGGAGTAGAAACAATTAAACACTAGCTCTAGCTGTTAATAGGTAGTTGCTTCATGAATTATCCAGCTGGTTTGTTTAATTAGCTGCAGTTTCTGATCCTCTCTGAAAGGTCTTCTCAGAAGAGCCACATGAAATATGCAATATCCAAAGTTATCCTCACCATTTTGCAGCTTTTCCAAGTCTAATTTTTTTATCACATTGTACCACCTCTTACATCTGTGTGACTGGATGAATCTTCGGTGCTGTGTGCTTGCAGAAATCTGTGTTTTCAGTAGGACACTTAATGTTCCATTCTGTATCATGGAACAGAGTTACTCTTTATTTGGGAACTGAATATTTGAAGCTGCACTCTAATTGAAGCAGGACATTATACCTGCCCAAACTTTTAAAGATACTGGCAGCAGGATGGACAGAAAAAGGCTTCTGGTTATCTTTTTGTTCTGGTGCTTCAAACTAAAATTCCTAGATCTGGGGTTTTTTTACCAAGTTTAGTGTCTGTAGAATTGTAATGCAAATTTAAACTGTAATGTTTAAATTTAAATATTGAGATTATTTACAATCAAAACTTGTCAATTACATTTAAATGAACTAGCTCTCAAACTTCTCTTTTGTCGGTGCTTGGTTAGTATGTTACTTCAGAAATGTGGTGTCTGCCCTTGGGATATGGATTTTTAAGACTAGCGACTAGTCAATGTTATGCATTATTGCTCTGTGTGTTTTGTAGTAGAACCCTAGAAGTGTTTTCCTAAAAATACATACTTTTTATTGTGGTGGTTATAGCAAAACTGAATTTTGAGAAAATCTTGAGTCCAGGTCCTACCTGAACAATTGTATTTTTACTTGTCTGTGAGCGTGTTATTTGACCCCTTATAGCTTGATCACTCTAGTAGGGAAAACAGGTCTGTATAGAACTGAGTATTTTGGCTGAAAAGTCATATATTATTTCAGTATTTTAGTTGGTTTAGATTATTACAATATCTGAATTCTAACAGAGATGATTGATGCACTGAGTTGGGCAGCAACTGAACACCTGTATTATGCCAATGATTACTGAAAATGAACTGAAGCTTTGCCACTGTTTTTGGGATCTCTGCAATAATTGTGCTCATCTTGTCCTAGATAATATGCTTTGAGTTATGATATCTTAACAACTTGCTTGCTTCAGTAATTTGACAATGAAATAAGGAAAAAAAACCCACCTGATGTTGTAAAAGTGCTCCCATTATTGAAAGGGTTTTTAGAGGCTCACTGTAGTCAGATTGAATTTGCTGTGTTGCCAGAAGTGGTGCTCACAACTTAACCAGCGTAACAATATTCCTTGAGCCTCTATAAAATATTAGCAGCTATTTGAAAGTTGGTAGTATATATTACTGAAAACCTGGCGCATATATGTACATATATACACACACACGCACAGAGAGCTGTTTAGGGAAGGGAAGATTGTAACTTGCCTTTGTTTCCAGAAGATTAACACAAAATGAAGCTTACTAAGTCTCCCATCTTAAACTTTTCAGATAGCTGTGGCACAGAAACTCTTAATCTGTGGACTGTCCTTACTCTTCCATATGACTATTACAAAAACTTTGCCTGTGGAATACAACATTGATGATAACTTCAGAGCTACAGCATCATGGCCTGTAAGGTTTTTCTACCTATATGTATCTCTTATGGCTGCCAGACCCAAGTATTATTTTGCATGGACTTTAGGTAAGTAGATCTATTAATAGATACACTTTCTTTTAATTTTTTGAGTTTCATTTGAGATGCTGCATGCTAAGCATGTATTAAAAAGTGACAGTGCCCTCTTGAGGCCCTAGGAAAACGTGATTACTTCTAAGTATTATGAGATATTGTCAAAGTATATTGAATAGCATCTCTCTTTTTGAGAAACAAAGCTCGGTAAATCTAAGCACAGTGTTGTGACAGTTTTGCGAATGAGATCATGGTCTCCCGAACAAATCTGAGTGAAACACAAGGTTTTTTTGAGAACGATACTATTTTAATGAGCAATGACTTTCTTGGTTTTTGAGAAGTTGAAGTAAATCTAGTCTGATGTACAGTCCTGAATTGGTTATTTATTTTGATACCTTGATTTTGGCATATCTGAGAAGTTATTCTAAGCCTTTTTCTGTGGTTAGTTATCAGTAATTTGCTTGATGTTATTGAAGCATGAAGGAAAAATGAGTATATTGAAATTCAAGTATATCATAAATTTTGTTAATAGTACATGGCATTCACAGTAGGATTGTCAGAATTTCATGGGTGACACTTCAGTTTTAGTCTTTGTTTACTAAAAGTTCTAATGACTGGGATACCACCTGTAGTCACTGATTTAAGACAGCTGATATAGTTTAAAGAACATTTTGCTTTTTACTTCCTGCTACTTGAAAAAAAACCAACACATAAAACAGCAAAATGCTGTATTTATGTAAGCTGACATCTTGGAAGTGGCTCACAAAATAGATTTCATCAGCTTCTTCCTTCTCTCCAGTTTAACATATTTGTTTCATAATTCTTTTGAGAGAGAATCTGTGGGAAACAATGCAATAAAAGAAAGCTTTAGTGTAGCAGAGCAGCATGACTCACTTACAGCTGCTGGTTTCATTCCTGGTCAATGAATGAAGTGCTTTCAGCTTGTCTGGATATAGTAATTCTGGGGCTTGTTGTGGAATGAAATAATTTTGAATATTGTGCTCTTATGTGCCAGTATAATGGCCTGTAAAGAGTAGGAGTCATCTGAAAAACTAATAATCTTTGTGGAGTTTTTTTCTCCCACTATGATACTTAAGATGGATTTCTCCTTATGCACTTGCTAGTAGTGTAGAGCTAGCCTCAGTAAAATGCTGACAAAAAACTTTTAGTTTGCTAAATAGCGCTTTCTTTTTTTTTAACCACCTTCCTTCCACTTTACCGAATGACTTCTAATGGTATGCATAGAACGTGAAGGGGCCTTCACAGTTTTACCAGATGTTATGCTTTTGAGTTGTACATTACTATTCTTCACACTTCAGAAAAAAAAATCTGTTAAAAAAATGAATTACTTATAAGGAATACTTACCAAATGCTAGTTAATAAAATGAGTACTTACTGTAGCTATAGTCTTTGTACTCTAGCTAGCAAGAGATTACAGCGTTCACCTCCAGCTGTTTCTAATTGAGCATAAAACCATTGTCTTAATGTTTGAAGTTGATATCAGTGATATCAGATGTATGGCAGCAAATTTTTTTGCTTTCAAAGATGCTTTTAAAAATGTTTTTTATGAGGAAATAAAAATAATATGTATTAGTCTGTATCTGTAATACTGCAAACTCTTCTTCCAGACTGGTAGGTAACTGGGGAAGCTGAACTTCAGGAAAGGAACTGTTTGTGTGTCTGAGTCAATTGTTTCTTTTACTTTCCAAATACACTGGATTAATACCTTGAAAAACTTGTTGAGAAGAAAGGAAAACGTAAAAGATTAATTTCTCTTACATGTCACTATATATAAAGTAAATTCTTGTTAATATGGCAATACAAACTGAGCCATTTCTCTTGCCTTGCTAGTTGTGATTTAAAAAGTGACGGTCTAATTACAGTGCTTTAGATGAAATCTGAACTAACTCATGAGAGGGCTCACGCCCTGTAACTAGAAGAGTGGATCTGTATTGCTTCTGCAGAGCTTTTTGCCTACCTCCCTTCCAATTCCCCAGGACCCCTCTGAACTGGGAGAGGAGCTGGCATTCTTTTTCCCATGGTCACTTACTTACCCGTGTAAGTGGACACGTGATTGGGTTCATGCCTCACGGGTATGGGTCCATGACTAGGCACATGGAACCAAGCACCTGGCTCAACAGAGGCACAATACCTGGGAAAAAAACTCGTTTCCTTGTACGTGCCCATCCTAATTAAGAAGTACAGTGGAGGAGCTAACAAAGCTGAGGCAAAGGTGATGACTGAAGGTGGCAGTTGGTATGCAGACTGAGATCCCTTTTGATTTTCCTGTATAGTCCAGATGACAGTAGAAGCTTTTTCTCCTAGGGAAAAACACCATTTGCTTTGAACCATTCGACCTTTGACATGCTCTGTAAAAACTCAGCATTCAGAAGCGTTGTTAACAGCAACCTTGCGCCGTTAGCGGAAGTCTGACAAACCCTCCATCACTTAGTAAATTACTGTTTTCTTCTGTTAGGTTTGCACTGGTTGGTACGTGGTGCTGTGAACGTGCACCTGCTTGAAGTGAATCAGTGCAATATCATCTTTATGCTTTAAACATCACTGTTGCTGCGTAAAGACAACCCCAAAGACACGCATCTGAGTGTCGAGCTGATATCTCAGATCGTTACAACCAGCCACTGTTTTGTAGTCTTGATGCTTCTCATTGAGTTTGTTTTTCTGTCAAATTTCTCAAGCAAGTCTAAGTAGGTGGTATGAGACATCTGTACTGTGAAGTGGATAGTGCTACCTTTCCTTCTTTTCCTTTTGTATGAGTTTTTTAATTGAAAGCCAGTGTGTTGCTTAGATTATCTTCTGTTTGTTCATGTCTAATATGGTGATCCTCCATATTTTTAAAAAAATGTGTAGCCTTTACAATGTGATAAATATTTTGAATGAACAGCATGTTGTGCAATGCACAATTTGTAATATGGGCAGTTTATAATTAATTTGTTTCTTTTTGTTTCCTTGCAGCAGATGCAATTAATAATGCAGCAGGGTTTGGTTTTAGAGGCTATGATAAAAATGGAGTTACGCGTTGGGATCTAATATCAAATCTGAGAATCCAGCAGATAGAGGTTTGTTTCTGGCTCTTTCAAGTAAAATACATCCTTTGTAGGTAGTTGCTAGTAATTTCAGTAACTTTGCCTACGCATTTAGTTCCTCCAGATAGTGAATGTGTTCTGAGTCAGAAATGACATGTTCACACCCTTAGGAAAGGATGAAAAATAGAGTCTGTTTTGAATATGTTCTACTTGTCAGTTGACTGCCAAAATATTTTGTGGTTATATGTAGTTGAGTAAATACCTTATTCAACTCATCACAAAGTTGGGGTATTTTTATAATTTGTCAGAATTTTGAAAAAATTTATAACACACTACAATTATAAAAACAATTGGTTTGTTTTTACTTTACAGTTTTCCACAAGTTTCAAGATGTTTCTTGATAATTGGAATATCCAAACAGCTCTTTGGCTTAAAAGGTATTTATTTCTTAAAGGAAAGCTTTTCTGCACTGAAGTTTCTTACATAAGTATTTCTTTGAAGGTAATCTAACATTTAAAGCTAAACCCCACAAAACATGAGTTGTTTAGCAGCTGCATGGGATGTTCTTCTTGTAATACTTGAATTAAAGCATCTGAATTTATAACTTCTTTCTTAGTGTAAACCTCAGGTTATGATAGAAACTGGTTTTCTTCACTGGTCATAGAGCTACTGATGTGTGGAGATGTGTCTTGTATTTATTTATTTGTTTTTATCCCTTCCCTTTCCCCCACCTTAGCATTCAAAGAAGTGCATGCTGCTGAGAGCAGCAGGCAAAATGTACATCTTGGCCTGGGGAAGTTTTGCATTATTTTTAGCCACACAATGATAAAGGAACTTCCACACATTCTGTGAGAGAACTTTCTGCTCTCTTTCCCTAATGAGTGCATGGCAAGTAGCAAACCCTACAATGTGCTATCAACAAAAATTGCAAATGAATATTCCTCTGATGCACTTTTTTTCTTGTCTGGGGAACAGGTATAGTGCCCAGTGAACTACATTATTCTGCATTTACTACTACTTTGTAGTAACTGCAAAGCAAAAGGAGCGTTCTTGACTTGTGCATGGGATGGTGTGTCCCTTCTCTTAGTCTCTGTTTATTTGATCTTTTATCAGTAGCTGCAAGTTTAACTGAGATTCCTATCGTGGCGTCACTCAGAGGACTTTATCTCTTACTCTGGATGGCTGGAAATAGGATGTTTCTTCCATCAGATTTCTTTATAGTGTATTCGCTTCCATAATTTCTTCCCTAAGTATTTTTCTGACCCAATTAAAAGCAGATACTGAGTTTTGTGTGTTTATTCTAAGTGGGTGAAAAGGCAATAAAATCTATTGCTAGGACAGTCAGCAAGGAAGAATTGCATGCTTACAGGTATTGAAATGTATCATTTAATAAGCAAATAAGCTATTTGGGTATTTTAAAATGCTTTTTCATTTAGAGAACAGAATTTTATCAGTATTAAAACTTCATAGGAAAAGGTGGTATTTCTAAAAACTTTCAAATCTGTTAAATGGAGTGATTCTAAATGAAAATTCCTTTTAGTGGAAAGTAACATTTCTCTTAAGAATTAAAAGAAAAAAATATAAATCAGTTTCTGAGGGTGACATTAAAGAATATGTGGGGAAAAAATTAGAAGCATCTCTGTTAACAAGTATTTTTAAGGACAGTTATAGAAGACTCTTTGAGGACAGAGTAAATCCATATTGACTCTGCCACAGTGAAAGGGAGAGAAGGGTGGATGCTTTCTTGCAAGTAAAAGATTGTTTTAATGGTTATGTATGTGGACCATAAACAGTGGTACAGAATATATATTTTATTACCAATCTTTTGGCTAGTTGGAATGCTACAGCGGTTCAGACAGAGGCTCATGTATTACTTTAAACATGCACTTTTAATACCTCACTTGTTTGCCATTTATAGAAGTATCTAAAATCTTAGCTGTTAATCTCACGTGGAATACCAGATGTCAGCATTTGTTCTGTTCTTTTCTGATACTCTCTAAAGAGAAACCAAACCATCGGATTACAAGACTTAAACCCTGACTGTGTGTAAAAACAAACTCCTTGTAAAAGTAGAATTAACAGAGCTACAAATCACAAAGAAGTTTAAGGAACATTTAACATATGTCACAAAATACAGCAGTTCAAAGGTATTATTGTTACAAGCTTGCAAGTTAAAATAGGGATTTACATAGTAGCATATATCAACAACATATATCATGATAATGTTTCCTGACTGGTGAAGCTGTTATGTTCCCCCTTGGCCTGTTCATTCTTTTTTCCCAAAGAAAACGTCTAATTCCAATTGTCTTTGGTCAGGTTTGCAAAACCTCTGTGCTTCTTGTTGCTGCTCTCTTCTGGCATATTTACAAACTTCCTGTCTTCTTGCAGTGGATGTAGTACTTCTGCTAAGACCTCCGAGGTCTTTCCCTGGCTTGTTACAGGCAGAGTTGAAGATTTGAGTGGATTTATTACCTCCATTTTCTTCAGAGAACACTCTTTCTAATACATCACAGTATTACCTCTGTCTTTTTTGCAACAGCAATCTACTGTTGATTCATGCTCAGTGTTTCATACTGTTGGTTCATGCTTGGCTACACTTTTTCAGTAATGTTACAGGAACGGGTACTGCTTTCTATTTTCCAGTTTCCTTATTAGATGTTCTATACTTTGGATGACTCCTTGTTGGTTTCAGAACGTCATTCAAGTCTGCCAGGATAGTTTTGGATTCTAGTGCTCTGTCTGCCAAGAAAACAATGCTGATCTTGTCCACCCCACCTCCTACCCCATAAAAGAAAGGGAAGGCAAGGTGGAATAATATACTTCTCAGTCTACCACCCAAGCTAGTACTGGGAATATAGAACCAGACCGAAGGCAGTACCCTGTTGAACAGTTGATGCATCTTCCTGCTTCTAGAGAAAATGATGGATAAGATACCCTGCACCACCTGTATTTGAATAGATTTTGTCAGCCTGTGGTGATGACCATATTTCCTTGGCTTGCTTTTAGGAATGTCAAGTGAAGTATTTCAACAGTATTTATTCTTGAACTCCATGCAGGGGTTTAAGCTTGCTTTTTTACTCTTTGAAATTAAAGCCTGATTATTTTTTTTCTAGCACGTACCTTATCTGACTTGCATTGATATAGCTAAAACTTGGTTGGTTAATGTATTTTTGCTAGCTCCTGAGTGCTTTGAAGGGGAGAATTTGCTTGAAGTTGTTTAGACCAAATAAAGATCTAAGCCGTTTATCAGTTTATTAATGAGACATAATCAACCACCAGTCAGCAAAATATACATTTAGAATAAATATCAGTACTAGAGCAGATAGTGTTGTACACATTTAGTGTTCTGGTTTAATAAACATTTCTAAACACTCTTCTGTAACTGATCCCAAGGAGTTTAAAAAGTGCACATTTATGCACACAGTTACATGCAAGCTGTGCCTCCGCTCCTAAGGACACGGGGAATACAAACCCACGCCTCCTGGAAGCGTGGCCCCCTGCTTGTGTGCACTGCCTGTGGGGGCCCTGTCTCTGTGTCAGCCCCCTGACTCACGTGCCAGTTAGGAAAGCGTGCCATGATTCGGGTGTGTGCGGCAGATAGGCATGAGGTGCTGCTCCCCGTGCTGTGCTGGCAGTCCCCTCACTGGGTGCAGGCTACTCGGCGTCTCCAGGGAGGACGCTCTGGCTTGGTGGAGACGGAGGTCGTGATGCTGGTGGGGCAACTTCAGGCAGTGTCAAACCAACTTTTGATGACTAGTGTTTTGCTCCAGGATGTCTTCCTGATTTGTTACAAATTGTCTTAATGTTTTTGTACTTTCTGGGCTGACAGATTCTCTCTCTTAAAGGTCTCAAAAGCGTCTTTGAAATTCTGTGGTTACTGTTCAGTCTGGCCAGTGTTGCTTTTCTCTTCAAGGTGGTCTGGTTTTGGCAAATGTCCTCAGATAGGTTTGTGTATTATACGTGCATGCACCTGCACCCTACTTAGCCCCGTGTTCTCATCTTAAAGGCCGTTGTTTGGGAAGGGGAGGGGGTTGTGCTGGTATCCTGTGCTGAAGACCTCATAAGATAAAAGGTGCCACATCTATTTGACTGGAGTAAACTTACTTAGCAAAATAGGCTTTTGATCTTTCCCTATTCAGATCCTGTGTTTTTGCTTTCTGCTCTTTAACATGTATCGTTTGGTCTCAGCAGTCTTTTCTACATATGGAAGTTGTAGTGGAGTAGTTACTTTACTAGTGGATGTTTCAGCCCTCTGTATCATTGGCTTGTCGGCTTTGAATAGTAGATGTGCATTCTCTGTCTGTTACTTGCTATGTGTTTATACAACCTTTTGCATATTGGTGTCTCTGACCTCTTTTAGTTAAAACTCATTTTTGTACGTTAGCCTTAGATTTGTGTTCATGCATGCTTGTGCTGTTTACTTTTGCTTCATGTTAGTGTCTATCTGTTCCCATATTTCCTATTGCTTTTTGGTTTTCAGATCATTAAAGAACTCTTGATGAAGTCGTATCAGGACCTTACCATGTTTCCATTCATTCTTCCACATCATGATGGTTTGTCATTGTGTCATTTAATGTTGTCTTCTAGCAACTACCTTTCTTGGATTCCTTTTTCCTTTCTTCCTTCTAGAATTCCTTATTGTAGGACCTTGCCTAATAATTCAGAGTCTCATTTTTTAAATGGCATCATAGTTCAGTGTTCTCCTTATTTAGTATTCTCACCTCCCTAGAGTCATTAATTATAATTTCATCATCATGCTCACCTAATTGCCCTACACAGACACATTTTCAACTGTAGTCTCTTCATTGCTCAAAATTGAAGGTAGTTGTTACTTCTCCCCTTCTATAAGCTGCTTTTATTTTATGAAACATACGTATCTGACTCATTGCTAGAGTTCACGGTGTGATCTGTGCCTTCCGGTGTAGCTTTTCAAACATGTTCTTGCATGGCTCGAGATCCTTTATTAACACCAACACCTGTCTGGGGATGCTTGTGTATTATTTATTATAAATAACTAGCATATGTGATGGCACTGAGCAGAGGTTACCGCTGAGGGGTTATCTCCGGAGTGTGAGTAGCTTGAAGTATTTCATGTAAGTCGTACTGGCAACATTACTAAATAATAATAATAAACTGCGATTGCATTGCAAATGATGTGTTGAAGATGAAACTGTTAAAAGTAATAATGGTAACAGGGAAGATTGGAGATTCGTCTCATGTTATTTATCTTGAATTGTCTTTGACTTGCTAGAGTGTGCTATGAGCGAGCCACCTTCAGCCCAACGATCCAGACCTTCATCCTTTCTGCCATCTGGCATGGGGTTTACCCAGGATATTATTTAACGTTTTTAACAGGAGTACTAATGACACTAGCAGCACGAGCTGTAAGTACCAACCAACTATCTTCAAGTTTTGTAAAAGAAATTTGATCATGTTCTGTAGTCCAAAGGTGCACTTCAGAGTTGATACATGGTCTGTCTGGTAGTGGTGTTTACTTTTCAGTTATTAATCATTCCCATTGCTCTCATTACAAGGAGGGGTTGATCTGTGGAAAGCAAGACTGTACCCAGCCTATAACATCATTGCAGCACATTTTTTGTGGAAGCTCTTCCTCTGTATTAACTGATCATGTATTACTATGCCATGCTGAACAGGATGGTGTTATCTAAGATCAGAAAGTTTCTTCAAAACGATGATGAAAAATCACTGATGATGAGTAGCTTAAAATTTGGGGATCAGTGCTATATGTTTAGAGTCTGTCCCCTCCCTCATTTCTGTCTGGTACTATTGTAAAGATGGCGACGGAAGAATGCTCCCCAGCAGCCAGCAGATAAAAATCTCTAGTGCAGTTGCTATTCAAAATTGGCCAGCCAGCAGTGCTGTCACATTAATAAGCTTTTGCAGCTGCTGTTCAGAACCATATGGAACCAGAAAATCTGCCAAGAAATCTCTCGCAGTTCTGTTTCAGAAAGCTGCGTAAGAACAGAGGCAGGTTTATCAGTTACTCAATGGGAAAGAGGAATGAGCAAATCACTTGTCGGCTCGGAGCAGCATAACAGACCAGTTCACTGCTGAAAGAAACAGAATGAGAAGTGAAGCAGACTGCTCTTTGTTGCTATAATAGCATGGGGAAGGTGGTACTTCAGATTTAGATTATTACTAATGGTGATAAAACAGATGCTCCTCCTCTTCCTTCACAAAGATGTGGGAATAGTCCTTGTTTGACAGAATTGGCTCCTTTCTTTACAATAGGTATAGATGCCTTCTCCTTCCCAGACTCTATCACAGTGAACTTTTTATGTTTTATCAGCCAGGGGCTGGTACAAAAGCCAAGGTTCAGGGACAGTTCACAGGTAAAAGTTGTTGTGTTCCCGTAGTAAGGTGAGTCCAGTGAATCGGAGTGCTCACTGCACTGCGTCCTGGCCTTCGCTAGTAAGCTGCGCTGTATTCACATTTTATATGTAGCATTCAATAGGCTATTAGATAAAAGTATTTTGAGTTTCTGTAGTAACACGTAGTTCATATTAACTGGTAAGATATGTTAGACATACTTCATATTTATTATTATACTTTACTAGCCTTTAACTGCAAAGTTTGGTACCTCTGATCCACACTTTCTTCTCCTGTCACGCCTAAACATGTATGCAACTCGTTTTACTCTCTTTAATCTTTACATATCTCATAATCATGTGTTTACTAGGAGCAAATACAGCTTTATCCTAAAAGTTGTCCTTCGAGTCCTAAAATACTAGATAACTCTACAAGAAATTCCGTGAAATTTCATCCAAGTTTTAAAGAACTTATGAACAAGTCATTGTTGGTGACTATAAGAGAAAACTAGGGGATGATGGCAGGATGAAGGGTGTGTGGCTAGAATTACTTGTTAGCTTAACTAAACAAAGGCTGAGTGGGAATGTGTTATCTACAGGGGAATTTGGGTAAGAAGGAGAAAGAACGGTAAAGAAGGCTTTTAATGTAAGGGATGAAATTAGCCTTGGATATGTTCTTTAGAACCAGGAGTTCTAAAGTTTCTAAAGAAACTAAATTTTGAGGAAGCTGAACTGTACCTTGGTGTGCAGCTTTTCAGAGAGGACTACCTCAGTGCAGATGTCTGGAAATTGACTTCGATAGCAAGCCACACAAAGGCTGAATTGAGCCATCTTGGCTTGTCAGCAAATAAGAGTGTGAGGAAGAATGACAGTTCAGTCAGTGGAAGGGCAGAGATCCATGGGTGTCTTTTCCATTTTAGAATTAAATAAAACTGAACCCAAACCTGTGTGGGTTTCGGCTTTTTTTTTTAAATACCTTTGGTATTCCATTGCTTGAACAGAATTTCACAAACAAAAGAAAACAGCATAGAAAATTGAGTCATTTTATAGTAGTCCCACTTGATACTGGTTGTTACTAAGACTCCTGAAATATATCATTAGAACTGATACTTTGTGTATTCTGATTTATATTCTACTTGTCCTAAAATATACCTTATTAGCAAGCATATGAATATAGCTTACCGTATAGTAGCTTTCGACAGAAGCATTCTGGCTTTCATTTACTCCAACACTATATTTAAAGAACGGCTTGATAGAATAAAATGTCTGCCTCACTCAGACTCGCAGTCCAAAGCTGCGTGGGATTTAGTGGGGGGACTTACTTAGTTAAATTCTGCTTAAATTCGTAAATACTTAAAATTCCTGTGCTGGATGAAGCACATGATCCTAAAAGGCAGGGAGTTTTGACTGACTGCTGTTGAAGTTGATGGGCATTTTGAGTAGTTCAAAGATACTTGACCAAACTGCAGCATGTAAATTCACCCTGTGAATTTTGTGGAACTACAGCAAGCTCACTGTACAGTAAGATAGCTCTCAAAGTTTATTCCTAAGATAACTTACTATTATCTACTTTTTCAGATAAGAAACAATATCAGACACTATTTTGTTGAATCTCCTGCTGTTAAACTATGTTATGATATTATAACATGGATGGCAACTCAAGTGGCAATAAGTTACACAGTCGTACCGTTTGTACTGCTCTCTGTAAAACCCTCTTTCACCTTTTACAGGTAAGCACATTCTGCCTGTTTCCTTTTTCTTATCTTTACCTCGGAATAGAAATATTCTGTGGCATAAGATTTCTGAAGCTATTTTACTGATAACTACAAGATTGATTTATTAGCTGAGCAAACTGTATTTCTCTTCTAGGGCTTGAACATAGTCTGTGTTGTGTAGGAGAAACCATAAAATGCTGTCATTTTCCTGTCATAATAGACTTTTATTCCCTGGGCAGGGAAAAAACCCAACCAACCAAAACCAAAAGCAAGAGGGTACCTTTGAGATTACTATATGCACTTGAACTCTTCTATAGCAAGACTAGATAATGACCTCCCAAAAGTACCTTGTGGAAAAAAATGTGAAAGCAGACTTCTATTCACTTTACATCTCTGTTACAAAATTTAAGTACTGTGAGGGAAGACTTCATTTCTGATTTCCCCCTTATTGCTTTTTTTTAAAGGAAATATTAATGTTATCTTGTCTTACCTGCGAAGTATGCAAGTACGTTTTGACAGTTTATTCTTTAAGCATCCTGTAAGAGTGGTCAGAGTCTTACTTACTTTTTTGTTTGTTGTTTTTTTAGCTCCTGCTATTTCTGTCTCCATATTGCTAGCATCCTGGTGTTGTTGGTATTTCCATTGAAAAGAACTCAAAAAGGAAGTAAAACACATGAAAGCGTCCAGCCTGTGTGGTCCAAAAAACTAGAAGAAGAAAATCTTTTGCAAAAGAACAATTATTCCACAACAAATAATAGTTTCAGTCAGAAGCAAGAAATAACCTGCAGATATCAAGCATTAAAACAGTGATTGAGGAAATACTATGATGAATATATTTTGTATGTTTTCAGAAACCCATTTTTAGCACCTTTTAAAGGGGTTTGTATTTGTTTGCAAAGATGTTTAGTAAGAAAAGAATGCATTTACCTAGGAAAATCACATACAATAGCAAGACTGGAAACAAAACAAAATAACCCCTCCCATGCCATGTCCCTGTGGGTCACGCCTTATATGAAGATATTACCATTATTTCAATGGGCACTCAGGACTTGCAGCGTATGTCCATAGGGTCATATGTGTGCCCTTTGCTGAATGTACGTTGTGTATCCCAAGGCACTGATGGGATGGAATAAAATTGTGTCAATCTAGGATTAACAAATGGAAGTTTTCCAAATGAATGACTTGCCTTAAACCCTCTATTTACTGAAATATTGTTTCTAAGTGGGTATTTTCAAGTTTGATTTTTATGTGGAAAGCATATTTCAAATATATAATACTATATGCTATAAAGAAGATAAAACCAGAAAATGCAAAGTGATTAGAAGGTTTTTGAATCTGTAAAAGGGAATTGCAATAAGCATCTCAGTATTTGGAGGGTTTTCTTAAAGTACTCAAACTATTACAGTACAGTACAGAACTGTAAACTTTACTGATGCCAAATTATAGTTAGGTTTCTTTTGATAAAGAGTATAATTACACATAGCCCTTCTGAATGCATTAAAAAAAAAACATGAAACACCTGAAGGTTCACCTTTTCCAGGGCTTGAAAGCTCTAATCTAGGTTTAAGGTAAAAGAAAGTACTTAAAACCAATAAAACACTGCCAAGTAGTCTTTGCAGCTAGAGAAGGAAAGGCAGCCAGAAGACACAGAGGACAATGTGCAAGCACCAGGATTTCCACAAAAGTGCATTTTCCGCTTAAATACCAGAAATACTTGTTTTAGAATAAAACTTTTACAAAAAAATATTTTTAGTAATTTAAAGGTATTTTGAATTTTCAGGCATACACTAGTTAGTTGATGATGCTTTCAGTATCAAATAGTAAAACTACCTTGAGCTGTAGTGCATAGGTAGTCAAACATGAAATTACTATCATAACCGATTTCCATATGCTTGATAATTGATGGCCCTTTATCCAAAGAAGTATATGAATTTGAGGTAAACCTTTTTAATGAGAATTTTACGTGCAAAGTTCACATTGTATTTGTGGGCAACATAATGAAAGAAATCCTTCAGAGTATCTGACTTACTGAGTTACGGAAGTGTGTCAAGGGAATAATGCAGTGGTTTTATCTATTCCAGTTCATTTATTGTGATGATGGTTCCTGCTAGAGTACTGCTATTAAAGGGCTACATTTTAATTGCTTATATTCTGTATTTTCATATAATTTTTAAGTAAACACAAACTGTTTATCCACATGGGGTTTTTTTTTAGCTTTAAAACTGACACAAAATACTACTGGAGAAAAATAATGCAGCCTGTTGATTAATAACCTACAAATTAATGAGAAAAATTTGGTCGTAATATTTTGAACCTTAGGTTTTTCATCAAATATCTGGCACTAGTGGGGTGAAAATTCTTGGTACTGGAAGTGCAGTGATGGGCCTCAGCTTTGAGAATACTACCATACAAAAATAATCACAGCACTTCTGGCTTACTTCCTAGAGAACCAGCTCCCAAGTCAGGTCAGGTTGTTTCCTTGCTGTGATGGTTCTGTGTCTGGCCTTTGGCTCCTTGCCTAAAACTCCAGGAAGATAACATACCTTTTCCATGTATGTAGGTTAGCACTAATTAACCTGCACAGTTAGAGGGAACTAAATGTGAAATTAGTGGATGAGTCTGTTAGGTGAGCAGGATGTTTGTTGTTTCAGTGGCAGCTGTATTATCTTTAAGATAAAATAATCTGTGTTCCAAATATGTGCTTTGATTACCCAAGTAGACTTCCCCTTACCTGGGGTCATGGTTGTCATATGCTTCTTTGAAACGGCATTGTGTCTTTTCTCTGTTGTTTATAAGGGCACACTAATTTCTTTATGTTTAATTATCCTTATTAGATACAGAATCAGGAAAGATTTTTTTCAATTTCCTATTTTCAAAGGAATATTTACATGAAATAAATTAGAATTGCATATTTCTGGGTGGGTAAGTAGGACTAGGGTCGATTCTTTCAGAATTTGTTGCTGTTCAACTGAAATTCATCTTGATGGTGCAGTCTATCCAAACAAGCACTTTTGAATGCCAGAACAAGATCTAATGTGCCATTTTTCCCATTAGTGTTCTGGCACTCTTGTTTTGGCATGTGTGTCCATATGTGCGATAAGAGGCTTACTAATTCTTCGTTATGAAGTATGAAAACAGTTACAAGCACTCCCAGAAAATAAGCAGGTTTAGGATAGTGAAGACTGGTACTTGAAGGTGGGTGAATTCACAGGTACAGTTTTGTTCAGAACTTTTGTATATGGGGCAGCTAGAACGGCTAAGAAAATATTGACATGCTTTAGTCGGGCACAAGTGGCAAGGTAAGGGTTTCAGGACTGGACATGACTGGTGTCTGTGTGCAATACAGTTACTTTTTTCTTCATGATTTGAACCCCTTAAATAATTGCAACAAGAAAATTATTACAATTTATTAGTTCTGCACAGAATTTATTTGTAAGTTTAGTCTTAGAATTTAACCCTTAAAATGTTATTTCTGTGTATGAAACTACTTTGAACCAAAATCTGCTCTTCATGCAAATGAATTCTCTGAGGGACTATGGAAAGAGGTGTTTTGTTTTAAAGGCAGCGCTCTGATTTTAGTCGAACTGGGATTTTGTTCTTGTTTTCCTTCTGTTTTACTAGTTTTCTGCCTTGCTATCACACTGGATCTTTTTTATCCATTCAGTCAGAAAGTCAAGAGCAGCCAGCCTCGATGCTTTAGATAATGTGTAGGTTTTGCACACATCATTTTATATTACTGAATTTGAAAGGATGGTGGTGATGTACTGTTGTTCTTGCGGAGAAAAGCAGTAGAAAGTAAATTCCTATAAATGTTTTGGGCATGAAGGAAACATGGTTTTAAGTATTCTTTCACTTACTAATTAATGTATATCCAAAAGGTAAAAGTGTTCTCTATGTTGCAGATCAGCACACTATGAAAAGTAAATACAACATATCGTTAATGATTTTATGGTGCTTTGCGGATATTTGCCTATTGTGAACAATTTGTTCAGGCACTTAAGGAGTTAATGTTAGTTCGTAAATGTAGTCACCCTGATAGTTACTATTTGCTTGCTTAACCTTTTTTAACCTTTATGATTCTGTATTAATGAAAGAGATCTATATTATGTATTTAAATAATACTTTCAGTGGTGCCTACTACTGTTGTAATCGGGAAGGCTTTGTTAGCTTTACAGTTACAGATATGCCCTTCTTATTCGGGGAAACTTACTCTTCTACGACCATTCCTTAAGTTGACATGTCGACAAGATTTCAGTAATAGGTGACATTTTAAAATACATTACCATGCAAAAATATTGGCATGCATTTCCATATGCTCTTGGTAACAAATCATACTTCAGTGACAACACTTTACAAAGAGATCTTTGTTTATTTCCCTGCTCTACACTGACCCATGATATAAGTTTTACCAGTATAGTATTTTATTTATTATAAAAATTTTACACTTAAATAGCTTGTTCTGTTTCTCCTGTGGGAATAAGTAATATTCATATAAATGCTATGTTTGTATGACAGGATGCACGCTCGGTGGTTGTGCCTCTTTTAATGGTGTTGATTTGGTTAGTGGTAAAATATCCTCTGATGCAGAGGAAATGTTATGAGATCCTCACCTCCTGTCAAATTCATATAAAAAGTAATTTTAAAAGAGTCTGGATTTTTCTCTCAGAAGCTTTGCTAACAAATTGTTGACAATTTGCTTAAATACATGGTCAAATGTGTCCTCATGTTTGCCTGCAAATGTGTCACTATTGCTTATGTGTTAACTTTCACGTGCTCAACTTTGTAAGTTGGCCTTGAATGATAAAGAAATTTAAAAGCACAAGTTACAGTAATTTAGGCTTTCATTTCCTCTATCCTTAAGTCTTTTCACTTTGTAATTCTCATTGAATTCTGAAATCAGATTTGATAGTATTTTGTTTTCAATGAAAATTTGGAAGTATTGCCATTTATGCTGAAAAGCGATCAGTGTTAGGAAAAACAGATATGGAAATAAAGATTTTAATATGATGTAGACTCTACATATAAAAATACATATACGTTGGTTCTGTACTGTTTCATCATAGCATTTCACTACATGATTAGCCTTTATGTATTTATTTAGGTCTAGTAATACTCTGCACAGCACGTGGGAGTATTTTCAGATTTCCAAATCAGTTGGCTCTAAGTATTTAAGTATTTAAATGCTATGCTGAATAAGTATCTAAGCAGAAACTGTAGTGAATTGGGCTTATATCCAGACAGATCTGGTAATCTAATGAGAGTAAGCTAGATTGCACTGTCAGTCTTGATCTTCTTCATAGTCAGGACGGAAAAGCTGGCTGTGAAGAAGCCATGGTAAGAAGGTGTTCTGTCAGTGGCCGGGAGGTTTTGCCACAGAGTTCCTGGGGGAGCTTAACCCTCCATGCAGAGCTTGACAGAGGATCTACTTGCTTGTGACCCAGGCCACAGCTGTTCTGTGCTACATCTACCTGCATTTTTGATGTGTTTGCTCTCTTAACCTAGACATTTTACAAACACCATGAAATCCAGGCATCCCCGAAGTCACCCTGCAAGGTTAGAACTGTGAATATTGCAACAGTTGCTTATTATGGTGAAAACTAAATGGAAAAGAAAAAGATTAATTCCTTAAAAACTTGTTTTGAGCTGAGCTTTTTGTATGTTTTTTACAAAACCTAACCACAAACTGTATCTGTTTTCATCCAATTACATGTTTAAAGCATAATTTTGCTCACTTTACGTATACAAATGTGCAAAAGCAAATTGTGCCACTTCATCATCTGTGCATTAGCTGTGTGTCCAGTGACTGACTTAGGCCTGGGTTTGGTTTTAGATGTTTTAGGTTTTCTAAAAGCCATGTGCATATCCATATAAACATTGTGGAAGCGTTATGAATTGACAAACTGTAGTTAAATATAGTGTGCATAAATATACTTCAAATAGGCCATATCAATGTTGGCGTGAGGCTGGTGTTGAGCCCTCCAGTTGTATACTACGTCTGCTGAAGACTGCTGGGGCTCCATTCTCAGGATGCTAAGCTTCCTGCTGCCTCAAGTGAAAACAGAATCTGTTGGTTATACTTTTAAGTGGAAAGTGAAGGGCTTCTTTTACTCTGTTGCAAAACCAACCCTTGCAGGATATTCCGCTGCAGGCTACAAATACAAAATTTTACTTCAGATACATGATTGAAATCTAGTTAGGGTCACTTTTGGAGGAAACTTTGTATTGATAGTGACTCAGTCTAGCACCTTATTCCAAACAAACCTCTTGGCAAAAGAGAGATCTCTGCACAATCTCTTCCCTTCCTTTTGTTCTCTGAGGGAGAAATACCCCAAGCTGGATTTTCGTTTAGGTTTCACTACAATATGTCATATGAACAGATAGGTGTGGTCCATGCTCTAGTCAGATGAGGCTTCCAGGCTGTGAGGATGTTATCTGAAACAAAAAATAGAGAAACAGGGTGCCTAGAGACCGGTAATCAGCATAGTGCAACACTACGTGTTAAAGGTGCAACAATCTTTTGTCACGATAAGTTAAGGAGTATTTGCCTATGCATACTTTGCCTTTCTATGTGTTTATCAGTTCTCTTTACATCTTTTCTTTGTACCTTCTTTTGTCCAGTGGTGTTGACTATTTCTATGAAGAATCTTCTGATGTGTCTTACTGTGACAAAGGTGTCAAAATGATACGTTAGTAATTAGGTAGTTACTCTTAAATCCCAGACCTCAGATGTGTTCTAGATCAGATAGAAGAGAACATTCAAAATTTATTGAATGAATAATAGTTTAAGATGGGTGATATAGCATTATTCAAAGATGTTGTAATAAGTTACTCAATTTAAGAATTTAAAATATGGAACTTTGTTCTTTCCTGCCTTGGTTACACATTCAAGGGAGTAGTTTTACCTCAATGCAGTAGTTACACCTCCAACTACCCATATGTTAAGGCGAGAAAGCACCCCTAAAAGTGGATAGCTACAGTATTCCTAAATTTGCCTTTCCAGGTTCAGATTATAATGCATTGTCAGTGAATTTCATTTTTATTATTCCAAAATATATATTTTTTAAAAAGTGTTATTTTTCAACAGATCCATAAACTAAGTGTTGGTGTATGGTAAAATTAAAATACCACTGTTAGTTACACTGTGTTTGTGATATTTTAATAATTACTTATTTCTAATTTGTCTCAGCAGTGCTGCAGAAGCAGCATGCTGTTATGTTTTAAAGGTGTTTTTAACTTGCCTATAAATGTTTTTTTTCTAATTTGTGTCTTTAAATCTGATTAAACTGTAGTTTAAAAAAAGTGAACTTGTTTTTCTAAAGTCTTTATGGTGTCTATCTTTAATGAGTGCTGAAGAACAATATTTTAATGCAGTTTCTCCTTTGAGAAAACTAAATATTACAATGTGTGCATTTACACTGTTTTTTGGAGTGTTCTGCTTCAGAATTGCTTTTATATCTTTTGTTTTATAGAGCTTATATACAAATATATGTATATAATTGTTTTCCAATAGAGCTGGTAAACAGAACTTCATGTCTAGCCTTTTGTTACCTGGGAAGGGTACTTACACAACTTTAAACCCTCCATCTCAAAGCATATTGCTGCCTCACTTGCACTCCTGAAGGGAATTTTAGCTTAAGAAATGGAAACCTCCTAACTAACAAACAAAAATCAATGTTTTGAACAAGATGCTGCTGTAACTGATGCTTCCAAAGAAGCAGGACTAAATGTGTACCATACACATGCAGGTTGGTTTTTTGTTTGTTGTTTTGTTTTTTGCTTTTTGAAACTTGACTACTGAGACTCCACTATGACAGTTCCTGTTGGCTGGTGACTGTACGTTAAGAGTCCTTACCTACAGGCTCTTTACCATGTGTGTTTAGCTTGTTAAAGAGAAGGGATATGACATGTCACTACTAAACAAGGGCTGTTTACATCACTTCCTGTGTTACACTGAATAATTTTTTCTTCTTTTGATCTGGTATTAATTCTGCTTCAGTACAAACCTTGTGAAGACATCTTCATTTCTGCAAGTAGTCCCACCTTAGTGGACTGGAATGTGTATGTTGGTCTCTTGAAAGGCCTTGCTGTAGTAATGATTTGTAAGCCTTGTGCATTTAGAATTCTTTTTTAGAAAGCTGTATTGTGAGATAAAAATACATGCCATTTCAACACAAAGGACTACAGATATAATTTTGGAAGTTCTTGTGATACTTGTCATTTCAATCAGAAGTTAGAAACTGCCATGGAAATTGCCTTCTCCAATACACATTCACAATGGAGTTGGTCAGGAGCACGAGAAGTATCTTCATGAACTAAGCTTTTATTACTGCATTTGGTGAAAAACTCATTTGAACAGATTAAGGTAAACCACAGATTTCTGCTGCTACTTCAGGATGCTAAGACTTGGTGGAGAATCTGATTATTCTTATGATGGAAATTTTTAACTCTGCTCTTTTAAGGTACTGAACAGAAAGAATCCTGATTAAGAACATCCCAGAACCAGCGGATATTTTCCTGTGCCTATAATTAACTTAATTCCATCTGAGTAACCTCCTGATAACATGCAGGATGTTTCAGCACAGAATACAGAAGTAGTTCTAGGGAAATGTCTTCAGCCTACTTACTGGATTAGAGTTGGAGACTTGTATGTTCAGCCAGATTTGCCAGTACATCTTACAGATCTTCTAGGATGGTTATATATAGTAGCAAAAGAGTTATTTCTCTGCAGGTTACTCATTATCTTTCCAAACTAAATAAATTATGACAGTAAGAGGACTCTTTACACTTTTATTCTAGTTATTCTGCTGTCATAAGAAAAACATTTACATACAAATCAAACATGAGCTATAAAACAAAACACTGCTGTATTAGTGTGTTTTGTTTTATATTAAGTGTGTAAAGCAATGTCTTTCCCAGTGATTTCCTGATGGGGTACCTAAATTACCTGATTGAAAAATAACAACTTATTTAATGGGGGAAGAATTCCATGCCAGCTTTCCTTTTTGAAATACGGTGGTCTTTGTGTCAAATCCTCCTGGTTTGCCCTCCATTGCCTACTTTACCATCTGGGTTGTTACACAATGATTAACATGGCTGTCCATGTATTAGACTCCATAACAGCCTCTTCTTATATTAATGCTTTTGTCAGACAGCAAAAATATGCTTGTTACATGGTCATGATTTTGATCAATTTAAGTTGAAGAAATGGGAGGAAGGAAAGAAAACAGTTTTAAGTATTATAGTAATTAGAATAATAAGCTTATTAATAAATGAAAGCACAGCAATATTTTTTATTTATATTGGGTAGATATTGAAATCTGAAATAGTGGGGCTGTTTTGTGCCTGAGGCAAGTTTATTTAATCTGTCTGTTAAAATTTTCAGTTTAAAAATCAGAAGATGAAAAATTGTATATGTATTATGAGGGAGGCTAAACAAAAAGATTAAGAATTACTTGGAAAATGCATTTAATGTTTTTTTGGGTTAGGTGTTTTGTTGTGGTGTTTTTATTTTGGGTTTTTGGTTTGGTGGGGGTTTTTTTGTGAGTGTTGCTAAGCTTTATCCATGATTTTTGGAGTACTGAATATCAGCTAATCCTGGAAACAGGTTCCAGGCACTTGAAGAACAAGAAGGTGATTGGAAAGAGTCAGCATGGATTCACCATGAGGAAGTTATACTTGACCAACTCAGTACATTTCTGTGATGAAACAACTGTCTTGGTAGACAAGGGGGGAGAGCAGTGAGTATTGTGTACCTGGACTTCATTAAGGCTTTTGACACTGCCACCTGTAAGATCCTCATTGAGAACCTGTTGATGTATGGGCTGGATGAGCGGACAGCAAAGTGGATTGGAAACCGGCTGAATGGCCAGGCCCAGAGGGTGGTGATCAGTGGCACAAATGAGTTGGAGGCCAGTAACTAGCAGTGTATTCTGTGTTGTTACTGGATCCAGTCCTCTTCAGCATCTTCACTAATGGTCTGGATGATGAGGCTGGGCAAACACTCAGCGAGTTTGCTGGTGACACCAAACTGGGAGGTGTGGTTAATACACCAGAAGGTCATGAGGCTACCCAGAGGGCTGGAGAAATGGGCTGACACGAACCTCATGAAGTTCAACAAGGGGAAATGAAAAGTCCTGCAACTGGAGAGGGGTAATCTCATGCACCAGCATGTGCTGGTAGCCACCCAGCTGGAAAGCAGCTTTGCAAAGAAGGATGTTGGGGTCCTGGTGGTCACCATGCTGAACATAAGCCATCAACATGCCCTTGCTGCAAAGAAGGGGCCTCCAAAGGCCTCTTCCAAACATAACCATTCTGTGAAATCCTATAGGAGATGTAATAGCTGGAAAGAGAAAATTGCTTGGAAGAAATTTTTTGTCAGATTATATGCTGTGCTGCAGCAGTTTACAAACATCAAAATCTATTACCTTTTAAAAAAGTATCATAAAAATCAAGTATTTCTATACACTGGAAGATTTCTACTCAGACCTCAGTGTCACTTAAACAATATTAATGATATGACAAAAGTTTTTGGGGACAACTGTTAATTATATGCCTTAACAACAAAAGGTATTTGATGAGAAATGGACTGCTTTGTGTGAAATCCTAACGCTATTAGATTCCAGTTTTGACTTTTCAGTGGGACCATATTTCATTGTCTATGTGAATTAATCACTGGAGGGAAAGCGTTCCTAGTGTAAGCGTGCGTAGGGTACAAATAGAAGAGTGCAAGAATATCAGGAGTTGGACTGATGTGTAGCAAAAGGGGAAGAAAGAGAAGAGCCATACAGAAAAGTCTGCCTTCTCTGCTTCTGTATGCCTAGTGTGTGTACAATTCCTTCATACGTAGGAGGGAAGGAGATACTGTGGTGTGAGAACACAGTTAACACCTGATGGGTGGAAATGCTGTAATACTGGAATAAGGATTTGGCTGATGAGATCATTAATTGAGGGATTAGTACGCATTTTCATGTAAACTTTAAAAAAGTAATATTTGAAAATCCATAAAATCTTAAGAGACTAAAATAAGTAGTTTTATCAGACTAACTTCTTTTATGCACATAAGATTACATGAATGCTTGAAACATTAGGACCACTCATCCTTGTGCATTGGCCTTTATGCATACATTCAGGTGGTACAGAGTGAGCACTTTTCAGCCTGAGGGTTCATTCGTCCTCCATCTGTTCACATTGGACTTCTATTATGTAAGTAAGAAGAATGTGCTTTATCTCCTTCATTTGTCCCAGTTTTTCAGCTGAATCTGTGTTTCAGTGCAAGATCTAAGTGGATTTAGCTTTTGGTTTTCATAGCTTGCTCTTTTGCTTTGTATTAATGACTTCTGTCTTTAGTCTATCTGGGTGTGAAGAATTTCTTAGGAGAAATCAGGCTTAAAGTGGGCAAAAGCATTTGCAGTGTGCTTTCTGGTTTTAAGTATTTGGGAATATACAGGAAGCACTGTCAGATGTTTCTTTCAGAGGCTCACAGTCATGGCCCTCTAGAGAGATGGAAGATCTCAGTTTTGTAAAGATTTTAAATTAACGCTTTGACCCTTGGGAATCGGTAATGTTCGAAATAAGCAGGCAGATGGGGGCTATGCTCCTTTCCCCTTGCTGGTTTCTTGCCATCCTGGGTTTAAGCTAGGTTCAGTGATCTCTTTTGGAGACTTTATTGCTGCAGTCATTAGAGAGCATTATCTGTCATCCCGTTATCCAAATGAATTCTATTGTCATGGGTTTGGACTGTGCTGAAGATGGAAGTGACCTTTAGCAGTCACTGGATGCATTTTTATCACAGAAAGTGCAGATTGAAGAACCGCAAAACATGTTGGAATGGGCACTGTGATGCCCTGGCCACATACAGCCCAGCCCAGGCCATGAGGTGAATATTGAAACTAGCCGGGAAGCTGTCCGGGCAGCTGGGCTGCGGGAGAGGTCTGGGAGAAGCTGGTGGATCTCAAAGTTTGGGGTGAGGTGAGATTTATTTCTTTTATTTGTATCTTTTTTTTTTTCCCCTTCCCCACCTTCACCACAGCCATCCTCACCTTCGGTTTGAGAACCAGCTTTCGTTGGCCCATCTGTCAGGCGGCAGCCGTTAACAAAACCTTATTTCTCCCCCGTTTTCTTTCAGAAAGCAGCCTGCGGGTCACTGCCAGGTGCTCTGCGGAGCGATACCGCCGCTGCGGGGAGGGGTGCCCGGCTCCGCGCAGCCCCCTCAGGCACCGCCCGCTCCCGCCCTTCCCGCCGCGGCGCGGATGACTCGCTGCCGCCAGGGCTCCAGGGCAGGGTTTTTTGTTTGGGTCCCCGTTATTAGCGGCTTCTATGCGGTTACTAGCGCGCCGGCCCCGCGGGGCTGTCCAACGCGAGGCTCTCGGTGCCTGCGCGGCGCCCCCCGGCCGGCCGCCCCCGCGCTGGGCGCTGAGCGGGTCCGGGCGATGGCCGCCCTCCCTCACGGCGCTGGGCGGGGCCGCCCCCCAGCCCACGTGACCGGCGCGGAGCGGGCGGAGGGAGGTAAGATGGCCGCTGCTGCCGGGGGAACGTGAGGAGCGCTCGGGGTCGCCGCCACCTTGTCAGCCTCCGGCTGGGCCCGGGGAGCCGCCCGCAGGGGCCGAGTCCGTCCGACCGCGGGGTGAGTGGCCACAGGAAGGCGGAGAACGGGGCGGCGCGGGCCGGGCGCGGAAGGACGGGGGAAGGGCACGGGGGAGGGGGCGCTCCCGGCTGCCAAACAAAGGGCGGCCGCGGGTCCCCCGCCGCTGCCGCCCGTCCCCCACCGCTGCCGCCCCCTCACGGTGGCGGGGCCCGGGGGCTGGAGGGGGCAACGGTGGGCTTGTGGGCACGGCCCCCTCCCGCCCGAGGCCGGGCTGGGCCGGAGGGCCGAGGGGCGGGAGCGACGGTGCCCGGGCCGCTCCACCCTGGCCGGCCCCGGGGCGGCGGCAGCGCCGTGTGCGACCGGCGGACGGGGCGCTGGGGGGCGGGGGCGGCTTCCCGGCGGTGAAACGGCCCGTGGGGTGCCGCGGGCACGGCCCGGTGCCGCTGTCAGCGCCGCCTCGTGCGCCGTTTTTTTCTCCCTTTGTTAATTTGGAAAGACGGGTACGAGCCCGACCCGTTAGCGAAGTTTGGCACCTGTTTCCGAGGTGAAGAATCACGGAACGATTGAGGCTGCGAGGGACCCCCGCAGGTCACCTGTCCTACCCCCTGCTGTGGCAGGGCCACGTCCAGCCAGCTTCTGTGTGTCTCCAGGGAGAGAGCCGCCACAGCCTCCCTGTGGGCAACCTGTGCCGGTGCTGGGTCACCCTCACCCTGACAAAGTGTCCCCTGGTGCCCGGACAGCTCCTCCTGCCATTCAGGAGCCCCTTGCCTCTGCTGCTGTCACTGGGCACCGCTGAAGAACTTGAGTAGCAAAACGTCTTCAGAATAGGGCTTTGCTACTTCTCACGTATGCTTAAAAAATTGGTTGGGAAATGAGATTTCCTATCTGTAACTTCTGACAGGAGAAATAATACAATAATTCTGGAAAAGTGTTTGAATTATGGGATTACCTGACAACCCATCGCACCCCCCCATCAAATAGTAAAGAAGTGGAAAGCTAAAAAGGAGGGGGTTTTAATCAGGTTATAATGTGTAAGGGAATATGTGTGTTTGTCTGCTGGATAGGCATTTATTCTCTGTTCTGCAGTGGTGGTTATTCAGAGTAACTTGGTTAATAAGAAACTCACATCTACTTGAAATCCTATGCAACTACATCTTATAAAATGTGACCTTAAAAATTTAAAGATCTTATTAACGAAGATCTCCATTACACAACTGACTTTTTTCTTAGGTGAAATACTCTAAAAGTTAGGTTTTCTTTCAAAGGGTTTGTATCTGTGACTAACAAACAAAATCTGTGATTTTATGATCACAGAAACACGTTGGCTTTACAGTATTGTGTAAGATGATGTTGTAGACTTTCTTGCAATGCTTGTGTGTGTTTTATACAGGTTTTAACAGAATTGGTTTATATTGGTATAATTTCTTGGAAAACTTAATATTGGCATCTGTTTCTATTTACTTTCTTTTATTTGAAGTATTTGAAAGCTGAAATAGTGTTTTGTCAAACTGAGCTTTTTGTATTCCTGTGTACAGGAATTGAATTTTGTCTTAGAATTCAGATATTCTTAGCAATACCGTATTGCTCATTGACCATATTTAAATGCCATTTTAAAGGTACATTAGTTTCTCTGATAAGGTTTAAATCCTGTGGTCAGATAATTCACAACCCCCTTCTTTTAATTCGTCTTTTTAACTAGGATAGAACATGGATGTATCTGATAGTTGCTGTCAGATGATAATGGTGACTCCTTGTTTAAATACATATTTGCATTTTTCCAGTCTTTCGGATGTAATCCCCAGTCTAGGTTGTTTTGTTTTAAAAAACATTTTTAAAAAGCCCTCTCACTACAATATTTTGAAACAATTGTTGCCTAAAGTGCCTAAGGTGGAAAAGAATTACTTATGTATCTCCAGTTTCCTGTATTTCTTACTGTGTACTGTGATAACAGTTACAACCATAGGGACCTCCTTTTGCGCAAACTTTTTTTAGTTCTGTTGGTTAAGGGTTTCAAAATAACAAAGTCTGCATGTGTATCTTCAGTTACCTTTTTGTGTCTTTTAATATTTTCTAATTATGCTGTTTGTTCTTTAATGTGAAGTAACAAACAAATAGGGTAATGTATTAAAATGTTTCTCATCTGGATAACAGGAGTGTCGCTAAGAGAAGAAGAATAAATGTTTCCAGATAAATAAGGAAAAGACGAAAACTGGCATAAGGTCATTAGTCATACTGGAGCTTCAGGGACTGGAGGAGAGCTGTGGGTATAGACTATTTATGGAAACTTAGATTTTATTTATATAACATAAATATAACATATAGATGTTATTTCTTTCTGCCAGTGAATACCAGAAATTAGTATTTTAGAGACTCACTTCAACTGTTTTGAAAATTTGTTCTTTAAACAGAATCCTGGTTGACTCAGTCCCTATAGAAAGAATAGTTAAAAAATATTTACTTCTTCACATAATGCCTGACTTGTGATCTCTTAATGCTTATGAAGTATGTCCATTAGCAAGTGTTTATGATACGGTGTCATCAAGGATAGGTAATGTTTGTATTAGCAACATTCTCTGCAGCGTGAGCAAAGGTGATGTTCCAACATGTTTTTGAGTTCTTTATGCCATCATGAAGTATAAAAATGTTTGAGAATATGAAATTTATTTCTGTTAGTCTTTTATAATAAATTTTATATCTACATTTCTTCTGTATTCCATACTTCTTTAAATTCTGTTTTGGAAATGTGGCATTTCCAGTTCTTAAGAGTGACATACTGCATGGTTCGGTATCTGATTTGTACATGCCCAGATTTCAGCGGCACTGTAATTACTTTCTTTTACAGTTAACTGAAAGATCTGCCACAGTACTGCATGTTGGGAAGGTAGCTTTTGTGTCTGGAAATAGAAGGAAACATGTTAAAAAGAAGGTGACAATTTCTGCATTGTATGATGAAAAGTATGAATTTTATGTAAGTCACTACAATCTTTATTAAAAACAAAACAAGAAAAGAAAGTCTTCTCAATAAGGCTAGTGTTTGTTGACTGGTTTTGATATTCATCAGTAAGCACAGCTCACGCAGTAAAAAAATTATGGGTGAGAGCTATGAAAAAGATGGTGATATTTGGAAAATTTTAGCGTAATAATAATTTTCTCACGTAGTTAGAAGCTGATACAAGATTCTGAGAGTACATTAAGTATCTGCAGATTTGAGTTATCAGAACCTCTGTTGTCAGTATTGGAGTAGCTGAGAGAAACTAAATTCTTGTAAATCAGCAAATTTTTGCAGTCCTTCCAAAACAGTGATAACGATAATGTCTGCTTCAGCTGAGGATGTGAGTGCCTTACAAAAACAGGTTAATCCTTGTGCAAACATTACCTTCACCTGAGCATTTGTGCTCTTAGAATATCTTTTCATAGTTCTTGGCGTGTTGTTAGTCTTATAAAATACCAGGATTTGGTGCCTGGGGGCATTGTGAGATTTTTTCAAGCTTGGAAGTTTGGATTGTGAATAAAGAGCTGGTTCATGGGCTGGGAATCAGCTCACTTTGGTGGGAGGAAAAAAACACCCCAGCATTAATCCTTACAGGAAAGGGGATCAGTTTCCAGATGGGCTCTTGATTTTCCACTAGACTTAATGAAATTTGGCAGGGATTAAGTTCTCGTCCTTTATTTTGGTAAAGGATATGCTACTGAGGTGTTTTTGTTCTAGGGTTCTTTGTTCTGAGAAGGGTATGAATATGTATTTCAGGAGCTTTTTCCATTGGAGGGGCCAGAACAGAGTTACTTACCTAGATAGAGACTGTGCCTCAGTCTCAGTTCAAAGCATTTATGATAATTTAAAAGAAGTCTTAAGTATTGGAAGAAATTTTAGTGTCCAGCACCCATATGGACTTTGGGTGCTTAATTTTCATAACATAAATCTTACTTACTAAAAAGGCGGACTCTGTCTGTGCTCTAATTTATATTGGCTTGGTGTCATGAATGAAAACATCATGAATGAACTTCAGCCTATTTTCGGGTATGTTTATTGTTCTTGGGGGAATGCTTCCAAAAATCATACCACCAACCTTGTTTACATATATTTTGTTGGTACGGTGGTGGGGTTTTTTTTGTCTTTTTTCTTTTTTTCTTTCTTTATTTTGCTGGGTTTATTAAAGGATGAGAACAATACTAACACATAGATTAACCTGGTGAATTCAGGTTGCATTTTAAATGGAAATTTCTGTTGCTGACTCTATAAACAGTGCTTTCCTAAAGCCCTCCAATGATACTAATCTTTTGGATGCTCCGAGAAGCTCGCCTGAACAATGGCAAGTGGAAGCACAAGGATATGAAATTCATAATATCCGATTTTGTTCTTTTTTTAATAAAATAGATATAAAATATCAATTCTGAGAAGGGGATATGTGCCAGTGAAGCATAGGGGACAAAGAATATTAATATGCTTGGAGGTGCTTCAGCCCTACAAAACTTCTATCATTTTTAAAAGTAATATTAACATGGAGTTAATGCAGCTCTGGATGTGTCATTGGCATCAGCTATTTCGCTGTTAGGCAAAGGTTTGAGTTGCCTCTATAAGGATTCAGATCTATATAAAGGTAGAAGCTGTGCTGTCGTGATAACTGGGAGTTCAAGTAATGAGTTGTGAAGCAGGATACAGATCTGTAGTGCAGCGGGGCTGCGTCTGCCCTTTTGAAATATCACAGTAGGGAAAATCAAGGGAAAAATCTTTGAGGAGGAAGCAAGGCCAAATACTTTTTCTCACTAGCTCGGAATTAATTGGTGAAATTTTGATAGCAACTGCATAGCGTAAATCACTTGGTGAAACATTGTCATGTTTTGCTGGTGATATTAAATCTTTTCAGTTTAGTATTTGGTATGGAACATAGCATGGGGGTTTAAGGTACAGCTACAGGAGAGAAGGTGGGATGCTGCACAGGGAAATCAGAAAATGTGGTAGCAGTGGAGCTAGTGGCAAGTCATATTTCATGAATTTCTGTCAAAATATGTAAAAATGTATGGGAGGAATTCACATGCCTGCATGTGAATATCTAAACAATGTTCTAGGCGCTGGAGAATATCAGAGACATCTGCATAGGGCTGTAAGATACTGGTGCAGGCCATAAAGGAGGTGGACTGTTCTGGACTGGCAGCTGAATGCCAGGCAAGATGCTGACTTTTCTGGTGGTTTTGTATCTGAAATAGCAGTAGGAGCCTGTGTGTGGGCACTGAGTCACTACAGTCACTGTTCCTTTTCAACCTTTCATTTTTGGCATAGTTTAGGATTTTTAAAGTTTGCAACCTCTCAATTAGCTCTTCATTCTACTGAAAAAAAAAATAAAGACAGTTATGTGACACCACTGTTGTTCACCCCCCTTTGCATGACAGTACTTTTAACTATGCAGTAAACATTACAGACTTTTTGTATTCTTAGTTTATTTATAACTTCCTTGTGGTAGAGACTGGCTGTTTGTGCAGTGCCCAGTAAAACTTGCTGGCCTTTGTATGTCAAATCTAGATATTTTTTGAACTGATTCTAGGTTTGAGTTTTAAATAATGTCTGAATGATATGATTAGCTTTGTGCATTTTTGCATGGTATGTGGACATTCAGAGCATGGAGAGTCCAGGTGCCGAAATCCTATTTGGAATTTATCCTTTAAGCTGCAACCTGGATTTTAAGCCCAAATTTAACAGTGGGAATCACAGTCCAACCTTTTCCTCTCTTCTTCCTCTCATGCTCTTCTGTTTGCATGCCTAAAATGTATGGTTTATTTTGTTGTTAAGCATTCGTGTGTTCCTAAAGTTCTTCTACATGTACCCAGAGCTGCTGGCAACTGAACTGGGTGTGTTGGCTTCTTTGCCGGCATTTTTATGTGCAAGGCATTTCCATATGCGAGTCATCTGATGGCTGTGGTGCTGCAAGTGGGCTCAGGTTGTGTCTAACATCCTGACAGCAGCGTGTTTGTCTATGTTTACTTGCTAAAGGAGAAAGGTTGGCGCAATACTGTTATGGTCTATGTAAGCAGTCTAAAGCTGAAGTAGATTGTTCCATTCAAACAGCTAAATCTAAGCTAACTTCTCCACGCTAAACATTGTGAAGTTCCTGCTGGCTTCCTTTCATTTCTTTTTTCCTAAAGTTCCATTTCGGTTGGGAGTGCAGAAAAAGTCACTGGCTGCTTTTCTGTGAGAATAAAAGTTAGAACATTTGCATGGGAAAGCGATTGGTCTTTGGCTTCTGCCTGGTAGAGAATAGCCTAACCAGTAGGCTTTAGCTAGCACTAAACTGGAGTTTTTCCTCTGCTGTTACATTGCTATAACACACAAAAAAAAAGCCAGAGAGACCGTAACTCATGTCATCTACTGGTGAGGAGAAAGGTGGCAGTGGGAAGGGTGGAGTCTTAAATTTAGCCTAAGACTTCTCTGCATCCAGTGAAACTTAATTTAGGTGCAGTGAATAATTTAGCTTCTGGAGCTGTATGCATATAAATTTGGCACAGTAATACTGCTGGTTCTCTGAGCTTACTAGCCAACAGCTTTTTAGGAAGTCTTTAATGGTTCTTAATTGTCTGCATTCAGCAAGAAAAAGCTTTCCTGTCTTGGATACTGGAGGTTAAAAACATGTAATCAGTTGACAGAAGCTATGTTAAGTTTGACTAGCAAGTTAACAATGTGCCACATGCAAGCATTTCTGGATAAAATTGGTGATAACTGATTTAATAAACGGTGTTTCTCAGACTTCCATATGGCTGCAATTTAGATATTATTGCTGTATTTCATAGTGCTGAATAGTGTCAATATTCTGCTTATGTACATAGAAGACAAGGGTTATATTGTAAATAACTAAGCACATGTAAAGTATGTAACATTTACAGTATTCCTATAATGTTATATATGTAGAAAAAATATGCAAATGAAGACTACTATGCATTCCATTCAAATTACATATGTAGACAATACCTAAGAATTAGAATAAATTCTGTAATTTTCCAAGAACTCAAAAGAGTAAGCAATTGAGTTTTCATTGAAATATAGTGTGTTTCACTGCAATTGTCTCTACAGCGTTTTGATGAGGAGAATGATGGGTATTTCTAGCCAACCAATAACTTATTGGCATGTACAATTCATGGTTTCTAATGTCAAAGGTAACTCTCTTAGCCTTTACTTAAATTTTTTTTTTTTTCCTTTCCTGAAATAGAGGTAAGCTTTGTTACAGAAGCATTTTAAATACTGTGCGAAGATGGCAAGTCTAATGAGTCAGAGTCTGTTGACCTACGTAGAAGAAGGAAATGTTCCTGCTCTGAAAGCACTTCTTGAGAAATGCAGGGATGTAGATGAGAGGAATGAGGTAAGATGATTTTTTGAAAGTTCAGTTTCATATTGCAGCTTATTAGTTATTAGTTGCAGAATGAGTAATTAGTGAGATCACACTGGTTATTTAATGTACAAAATTTCAGTTTTATTTTCAAATGATTGCTTACCTTTGCACAGAGTGTTCAGTCTCTTTCAACATCTCAACATCTTTCATTGCATTTGTTTTCTGAGTGTTCTTCTGAGCTGGAAAATGCAGCTCCATCCTTACGTTGTGAATGAAGATTATACCTGTATTTCCACAACTAGGAATTGTTCCTTAGTTCGCAGATCCAGCTGCATGTGCGTTCTTGCCCCGTCCACTTTGGGGTGAAACCCGGGATAGTAACAACTCTTCCACCACATCCTGGTTTCCAGGCAAGAGAAACTTTGTTATATGATCCAAATAGAAGCATCTTTGTAATTTACTTTGAGCAGATGCTCACCTGGATGAAAAGACCTGTATCCAAAAAGTTAAGTCTAGATGTAACCAGGAGGATTAAATGACTTTACTGGGATTATGCGGGAAGTCTTGATACACAGTAGAGAGTTTAAATATGGATTATTCAGAATCCTGTGATAGTGCAATAATTGTTAGTGTCTGATTTGAGCATATTGCCACCACCAATTTAAGCAAATGTGCTGCGGTGCTGTGGTTTCAGTATGCTGCGCTAAAGATTCCTGAGAGTTTCTTGGGAGGTTTGATTCATGCAAATGTCTGTTGCTAGTGACTGTTTACATTGTTTTGCACAATGTTTAAAATTCAGGTTATCTTTATGTACTATTAAGTCTTCTGTGTATTTTACAAATAAGTTTAGATGATTTGATTAATTTGTTTCATCTTCTGTGTAGTTTTTCTGATTTGTAAGCATTTGGACTTTTCTTTCATCTGGATGTGCAACTTGTATCATAAAATTTTATTTTTGTTCTGATTTTCTAAATAGTGTTGTAGATCTGGAACCTTGTCAACTTAACATAGGATATTCAGAGAATCAGATTTGCAGAAAGATTCAGGATAGGAGGGACCTCTGGAGGTCATTGTATTCAGTCTCCTCCAAATTGCAGGACTAACTTCATTGTTATATCAGGTTGCTCAGGGACTTAACAGGCAAAATTTGAAAGTCCCTAAAAGCTTGGAGAACCTGCAGCCTCTCTGGGCAATTCTCCAGTGCTTAACCAGTCTTTGTTTAAAAAGATTTTCCTTTCCTTACGTTGTATTGGAATATCCTTTGCTGCATCTTGTGGCTGTTGCTTCTTGTCTTCTTGTGTGTCCCTTGAGAAGAATCTGCCTTTGTCTCCGAAGATTCCCCTTCTAAGTCGGGTAAGACTGATGTTAATGCCCCCTTACTCTTCCCTTTTCCAGACTGAACAAATCCAGCTCTTAGTTTCTGCTTGCATGTCTTGTGTTCCAGTCTCATAACCATCTGAGTGACCCCATTGCTGGACTCTGCAGTTTGTCAATCTCTCTGTTGTTGGGAGCCCAAAATGGGGCATTGTGTTCTGGATTCAGCCTCACCAGTGTTGAGTAGAGGGCTAGCAGTGGTCTTGTTAATGCACCCCAGTATTTGAGTTGCCTTTGTTGCTGCAGGGGCACACTGCTGACTTGTGGCCCTCTTGTCCATTGGGACCCCATGCCTGGTTCTGCAGTGTGGCTCCCCAGGCAGGCGTCCCTAGCCAGTACTGTTGCCTGTGGTCAGTCTGATCCAGTCTCTCTGCATTTGCCTTTGTTGAACTGCAGAGGGGTTGTCAGGCCTTTTCTCTGAACTGCAGGCATATCAGCTGCTCTCCATAGCTTGGGGCAGTCTGTAAACTTGATTAGAGCGCTTTCTGTTTCATGGTTTATGTTGATGAAGATGCTACAGTGTTAGCCCCAAATCAAACCCTCCCAGACGAGCATCCGTTACTGTGAACAGTTGGCAATTACCCACTGAGTCTAACAGTCTAGGCAGTTTTTATACATACCTTACAGTGCATGGAAGAGCGGCTTTCTGATTTTTTTTATTTTTTTTTAAGTCTTCGAAAATGCATGTTTTGTTCTGCTGCGTTGTTTTTTTAAATTTGCATAAGATGGCAGGAATATTTTTGGAAAGAAGTCGAATGGCATATACCACTCAAAACCAAAAAGCATCATGCAATTGTGAAACCAATGTACAGAATTTAGCCTTACTGTAGTTATCAGTTCTGGCTTCAATTAAGACAGTTTTCTCTCATTGTCGACACATTTATTTCATGCTGTGCATGTGCATATGCTGAGGTAATTGAGATGGGAGAATTTTTGTTTCAGAGTGTTTACTGCATGCCAGGTGGTGAGGTTCATGTGTATCTGAGGAGTAGCTTGTTCCCTCTGCTGGTAATTCCTCTCAACAGCATGGCCAAAATTAGATGGATAGTCTGTGTTGACTTTATCTCAGCAGTGTCACTGCCTTCACCACCTTTTCTAAATTTTACTTCTCTTTTTGATGGGACTAAGTGCACTCCTGGGTTTCAGTAACTGCCTTTTTTGCAGAGATCATTTCCCTGATACCGAATTTTTTCAGTCTTCTGATATATTGCATTGGAGAAGGCAATTTCTGGAGACATGTATGGTTTGCATCAGTGTTAAACCCAGGGACAACAACTGTTTGTATGTATCAATGATAAGAGTTTTTTTTAAGTGGTAGCTCTTCACTGGAGTTCAGTGGCATTGAGTGCAAATTCTGTTTCCAGTTCTGGACCTGCCAAGATGTCTTTTCTTCTTGGGTAAAAACAAAATACCAAAATGAGAATGTCAGTGGAGTAGATCTAAAAAGACTTCTGACAAGCCAAGGTTTGCTAGTGGCAGGACCTCCCAGGCTGTAGTGACTTGTCCAATGGTAGGATCACCCACATTGTTACCAACCCTTTATATCTTGGCTGTGATCAGTTGCTGGAAACATTGGGATGTTCCAGTCAGTTTGCATATGGATGGTTTTTTTGGATTTACACCAGCAGTTGCAGTTAAGTGGAACAAGTCTCAGTCTCTCTGCCTTCTCCCTGCACATCCTTTTCCCTGTGTGCATTCTTCTCTGACACCAGATACATAGATTACTTAACAGCTAATGATAGATGCTTGCCTTGTCTGATACACTTTGATCCTAACAGCCTTCAGTTTCCTTTGATGTGTCTTTCTTTCTGCTTCTCTGCTTTTGATACTGAAGTACTTTATGCATCTTCAATTCTGAATCTTCCATTCTCTCATGGACTGCGAGAGAGCTAATCTGTAAGGTAACACTGCTGAATGGTTTCCCTAAAAAGATACAGGTGTGCCTCTTTATAATTTGGATATGCTGAGGTAATTGAGATGGGAGAATTTTTGTTTCAGAGTGTTTACTGCATGCCAGGTGGTGAGGTTCATGTGTATCTGAGGAGTAGCTTGTTCCCTCTGCTGGTAATTCCTCTCAACAGCATGGCCATCACTTGGCTGTGATGTACAGATATACTTGTGAGAAATATAAGCATGTAGTTGTTGTGGAGTGTCTAGACTCCTGGGCAACTTTTGATACTTAATCTAGGTGTCACAGGGATTGTTTCTGTGTTGGTGCAAATCTCCATTATTTGCTAAAACATTGAAACTGTATTGGAGAATCTCCTAGCAAAAAGGGAAGGATGTTTTTAGTACCCCTATAGAAAAGTTTTACATCCGGCTAAGAATACCAGAGCCTAGTCTACAACTGTATGACACGTCTTACAGGAGGGGATCCTTTCCTTACCCACAACATCCTCTTGACCAGAGATACTTTTGTTCAGTTTCTGTTACCCACCTGTGGAAGACAACAATCACAATGATAACAATAGTAACTGTTCAGAAGGAGATAAGAAGAATGCTCATGCTAAAATAGGGATTTTATTGTGTATTGCTGAGCACTGTTTGGAAGGGACCTCTGGAGGTTACCTAGTCCTGTGTCCTGAGCGGAATTTGCTGCGTCCAGCACAGGGCAGGCCCAGCGTCTTTTCACAGAGGCTCTGTGCAGCTCCCCCAGCTCCAAAGCCTGGACACTTACATTCAGTACAGTGAGGCTCCTGTCTGCCCGTTTCTCCAGCCTGTCAAGGTCCCTCTGGATGGCAGCACAAGCACCTGGTGCATCAGGCACTCCTCCCAGTCTTGTACTGGCTGCAAATGTGCTGAGGGTGCACTCTGTCCCATTGCCCGGGTCATTAATGAAGGGCCACAGTATTGACCCCTGTGGTACTGCACTAGTGACTGGCCTCCAGCTGGATGTTGTGCTGCTGATCACAACCCTCTGAGCCCAACAGCTGAACCAGTTTCAGTCCACCTCACTGTCCATTTATCTAGTCCGTTCTTCAGTAGTTTGTCTGTGTGGATGTTCTGGGAGACAGTGCCTAAATCCTTGTTAGAGGTGGGCTCAGCAGTGTCTCAGCTCTTCATCCACCGAGCCAATGATACTATCACAGAAGGCAGTCAGATTGGTTGGGCGTGATTTCCCAAATCACTTGGCATTTGTATTCCCAAAATATTCATTTGCAAATAAAGAACTCTTCTTAAGGAGCAAAAGTTATGACTGTTCTCTCCTCTGGAGAGCTATTATCTTCTAGAAAATAGTATTTTCCTTCCTCTTGATTTTTTGAGCATTTTAGGGGTTTTTTTTGTGTCCAGACCTAAATACAGCTGCTTGTTGATACAAAATATACCTTAGGAACTATGCAGGGATACCATTTTGAATGTATACAGTGTATGGTTATAACAATATAAACTTATACGAGAGCATAATTTCTTCCTGTAAAAAAATTACACTGTTAGATATTAAGTTATATCGTGTCACAAGTAATACTGTTTGTCATCCATAATGTCGTGGGGAAGATTCTGTGAAGTCTGGTTAGGGAGTAGCTCATAGGCTGGAAAGCTTTTTTGAAAGAATCAGTGCATTTCTGTGACTTAATTTTTTTTTAATTATTTTGTTCAAAATATATATATATAAAGAGCAGAAAGAACTCCTCAAATATCTTTATTAATCTTAACTGTTAACTGTTTTACTAACAAAGATTAGTGATGTTACTGTGTTTTGATTCTGCATTGATTTTTATTTTTTTCAGGGAAGTTGCTGGTATATAACTCCTAAGATGTAACTTTTGAATTATTTAGAGACTAGATAATTTGAGGTTTCTATATGGTACAGTGAAAAGACAGAAGAGAGGGCAGGACAAATTCTTTTTGTTTATTAAGCTTGTTGAAACTCACAAATCTACTGTCAAATTTACTAAGTTTTACTTTTCATCATTGTGGTGGGTTGACCCTGGCTGAATGCCAGGTGCCCACCAAAGCTGCTCTATCACTCCCCTCCTCAGCCAGACAGGGGAGAGAAAATGTAACAAAAGGCTCGTGGAATAAGATAAGGACAGGGAGAGATCACTCAGCAGTTACTGTCACAGGCAAAACAGACTCGACTTGGGGAAAATTAGTTTAATTTATTACCGTTCAGATCAGAAAAAATACCTTCTCTGCACCCCTCCCTTCTTCTTGGATTCAACTTTACTCCTGATTTCTTTACATCCTTCCCCTGAGTGGGGCAGGGGAACAGGGAATGGAGGTTATGGTCAGTTCATCACATGTTGTTTCTGGCACTCCTTCCTCTTCACACTCTTCTCCTGCCCCAGCGTGGGGTCCCTCTCACAGGAGATGGTTCTCCATGAACTTCTCCAGTGTGAGTCCTTCCCATGGGCTGCGGTTCTTCACCAACTGCTCTGCTCCAACATGGGTCCCCCCCATGGGGTGCAAGTCTTTCAGGCACAGACTGCTCCAGCCTGGGCTCCCCTCTGGCATGGGTCTGCAAGTCCTGCCAGCAAACCTGCTTCCACATAGGCTTCCCCTGAGGTTACAGCCTCCTTTTGGGCATCCACTTGCTTCAGCGTGGATATCTGCTCCACTGCTAACCTCCACAGCCTGTCTCACCATGGTCTTCACCATGGGCTGCAAGAGTATCTCTACTCAGGTGCCTGGAGCAACTCCTGCCCCTCCTTCTGCACTGACCTGGGGGGCTGCAGAGTTGTTGCTCTCACATACTTTCACTCTTCTCATTGCTGGCACAGATTTATTTCCCCCTCCCCCCTTTTTAATATGCTATCACAGAGGTGCTATCACTATCGCTGGTTAACTTGGCCTTGGCCAGTGGTGGGTCCATCTTGGAGCCGGCTGGCGCTGGCTCTGGTGGACGTGAGGGAAGCTTCTGGCAGCTTCTCACAGAAGTCACCTCTGTAGCCCACCCCCTACCAAAGCCTTGCCATGCAAACCCACTGTGGTCGTGCAGAGCAGTTGTATCTCAGAAGTTTGCTGGCACAGAAATAGGCTAATGGAAGGGTGACAGATTGTAGCTGACTTTGAAAATGTCCTTGAAGGCAAATAAAACAGCTTTTCTATCTTTTCCCTGAGGTGAGGCTGTCTGTTAAAAACCTGTGTTGCACAGGGCAGGAATAATTTGGTCTGTGTTTGATGTAATGTCAGATGAAAGTATGGTATATAGGTTGACTTTTTTGCAAGGCTTCAGCAAGAGATCTTACTGTTACTCTGAATCAGTGTACATGTTTTAATGGCCATTGTTGTTCATACATTGGATTTATGTACTTCTGAACAAGTGACTGAGTTACTTCAAGATGTAAAGATGTACGGGGTGTATTAGAGATGTCTTCAGTGGGCAAATCATTCAGAAAGAAAGACATTTAGCAATGTAACTTTTTTCTGGTAGCCATTTTTAATGGCTGAAATGTTGGGGTTTTTTTGGTTTTGGTTCTTTTAATCTCTTATGGGACAGGGTTTAATGCCACATTCTCCATTTTAATTGCAAGTTTACTGCATTGTTTGAAAACCAGTCCTTTTCAGTTCTTCTCACTGGCAGTTAAAATGTAGAAACAACTTAACATTCCTGTATAGTATATGGCCTTTGATTGTTGGTGTGTGTGTCATTTGCATTGTTTCCCAATGCATCACTTTTCCTATCATTTTGATTTCAGAATGGCCAGACTCCGCTCATGTTGGCTGCTGAGCAAGGCAATTTAGAAATTGTCCAGGAGCTTCTCAAGAAGGGAGCTAATTGCAACTTGGAAGATGCAGTAAGTATTAGTGCTTTATGTGATGGTACCTAACAGCAGAGGAAAAAGAAATTTCAAGAGGCAGGCAAAGAAAAGGAATTTAGGTTAGAGTTGAGGGGAGGGAGAAAAAAAGGTGGAAAACAGTGACATATAAGAGACATTTTATCCAAAGTTGCTTTGCTCTGTATTTCTCTGATTTGATTCCTCATGAAGAATAGGGATATTTAAGATGTTTTAAATGTCTGAGGGTCTCTGCTGAATGCTGCTGCTGATTTCTTAGGATTGGCAGTCATTGACATAAAAAGGCAGGTGGAATAGAGAAATTCAGCATCAAAAATGAGGTCCGGGTGATTTTGCTCATCTTGGTGATGTTGTGGTATGTCAGGATATTTTATTTATTTATTTTATTTGTTTTTGTGTGGCCTTGGTGTTTTCCAATAAGTACTGAGGGAGGATTTCAGTTAAAGGGTTATTTCAGGTGAAAACCAGAACAGTGACAGAGAAGGGTTTCAAATTTATGAACTGTCTTCCTGCCTTTACAGAAGAGGTTGACTCTAGGTGAAAGATGCCCAGAAAGGATGAATAGGACAGAGGTGGTGTTAAAAAGTTTTGAAAGGTCTGTATATTCCAATGAAGAGTGACAAACAGGGAAAGGATGTTGCTTGGGTGGTTGTATTTTATTCTTCTGTACCTGGTTTAATTTTAGCAGTGTAGACATCCAGAAAAGGTCTGGTATGAAACCTGTCACTTCTAAAAAACCAACCAAACAAAAAAAGTCTCTGTCTTTTTTGAGACATTTTATTATATTTGCTGTAAATGCTACAGTTCTTATAGGGAGAACAGTTACCACGTGAACTGTTGCTGTATTTACGTGTGAATAGCACATAAAACAGTAGTCTGCACCTGGACGTGGTTTGAGCAGTGGATGGAAGGGAAGTGTAATGCAAGAGGAAACGTATCTCCTGAAGTGATCCTAAATCTAAGAGCTGTGGTCCAAATTCCCCTGCATATTAGCCCCTTGGGTGCTGCCTATTAGCTCCACTTGGGTGGTGACAGAACACCACCTTTTTATGTAGTCTTGGTTGCCGTCTTATCCCCACCCAGCAGTTCTCAATGTCTTGACCTCATTCTCTAATCTTTTGTAGGTGTTGCTTCCTCCATAAATTTTTTAAGAAGTTAACCAGCAGTGAAGTGACGAGTGGAGGGTGATGGATATTGGGTGGGAAAGGAGATAATTGGAGGGGAGATTTTGCAGTAGTTGTTGGTCTGTATTTTCATGTGTATAGCTGGCAGGTAATGTATGAGTACTTTTCTGTGTGTTTTGGTTGGTGTTGTTTTTTGTTGTTTTTTTTAAACAGCAGCTTTTTTAAAGAGTTGTAGATTTCCTATTGGGCGTTAAACACTTGAAAAACAAGGTAATTGTACTGAAATACTGAATATCGCTTTTTAAATGTTTGTTTTTTTTCTTTTCGTAGGATAACTGGACAGCTCTTATTTCAGCAGCGAAAGAAGGACATGCAGCTATTGTAGCAGAGCTACTCAACTACAATGTCAGTTTGGAGCATCGGGATTTGGTATGTGCTGCCCTAGTGTAAAAATAAAGTAGTTCTTAGTAAGAACAACAGTTTTGGCAGTTGGAGATTTCAGTTCTGTAAAACAAATCAAAGATCTTTTATTCTTAAATTATGTACTCTGCTGTTAAAATGGAAAAGAATATATATTTAAATGTTGGTTTTACAGCTGTAAAATAGTTGTTTTAGTGTTAATGGCAGCTTGTTTTCTTCTAGGGCTGTTTTTTTCTTCTTAATTTGCTTTGGAAAAAGGTTAAACTGAAGAACAGTTGGATTTTTGGCTGTGTTTTGTGGGGGAGAGTTTTTTGAGGAGGGAGGGTTAGTTTGTTTTGTGGTTGTTTTTTTTGTGATGATGGCTTTTTTTACAGTATTCTGGTAAAATAAATTTTACCTTTTCACAGAGGGTACCTGTCCGCAATTACTTTTCCTCTGGACAATTGTGATTACTCACATAGTAGTCCTTGTTCTCGATATCCTGGAATTTTTTTTCATTCGTCTTCCCAAATTTTTCATATGGGAAAGTGGGTGCTCTAGTCCACTCCACATAAAGCCTTACAGAAGTTACTTACATGATTAGAAGATTAGATGCCTCTGAAGAGGTATAGTCTTGTCTCCATTGACTGAAGAAGGAATTAGGTACTTGGAAGGACCAATTTAATTCTGCTTAAGTTAGAGTATGGAAAACCACTAGGGGAGCACTGAGGTGCTTCCTTCAATTAAAGTTCTATTCTGTCTGAAGGCTGAGGCATCTTACATCTTACCATGTCCTGCTAACCTAACTTTTTCATAAGCCTAATGTTAAGCACACCCACGAGGCCAGTGGTTGATTTCTAGGGCAGTGTCAGTCTGAGAAGGATTTTTTACCTCCTCAAAAGTGTTTTATAATAAAAATTGTGTTTACAATTATCAGAGACATACTGTTATTTTAGACTAAGTTTTGGTTACCTAATCTGTCAAATGCCTTAGGTAGTGAAACTTCTTGTCTCCTAGTTTACAAACTTCAATGAACACGCTAATGCAGTTTGAAGTTCATTGCTTTTATTACTCCCTTAAGAGGACACAATTCACTTCTTTTTCATGAGGAAGCAAATCATTACATAATTACTGTACAAAGGCCAGCTGTCTGTTACACAGATCAAAAGTAAACACTCCATATTAATTGATTTGGGTTCTAGACTTTTGTTTGAAGATAGTGCTTTCTTTTTTGGTTTGTTTATCCAGTGACTAGATTTGTATGCGCTTGAAGTCTGAACTGTGTTTACAGCAAATTCAGGAACGTTTAGGACATGGTATACTCCCAAGTTTTCTACACAGCAGGAAATTGGTACTTTCATATGTGTTCTGTTATTTACCCTACATAAGTAGGATTACAAGGTTGTGTAATTAATCTTTACAGTGTTTTGGATTTAGGACAAATACAATATGAAAGAAAAGGTAGTAATTAGGATTCTAAAGAGTATTTTTCATTTTTTGCATTTCTTTGAATTGTACTCGCCAGGGAGGGTGGACTGCCCTGATGTGGGCATCATATAAAGGCCGTACTGAAGTAGCTAAACTGCTGCTTGAGAAAGGAGCAAATCCAAACATCACAGGAATGGTAAGTTTTAGTCTTAAATGCCCCCTTCTCCCAGATGTTTAAAATCTGGAATTGTACATTCATCTTATTATCTTGATTAAACATTTTGCATGTTTTTGCAGTATAACCTTAATAACTATATAAAGGGATTGCTTTAATAATCTGTATGACAGCCACTGGTTTTTTGATTAATTTTTTTTAATTAAAGCAAGTGAGTGTATAGTCCTAATAAGATTCAAATTAGCAGGAGAGGAAATAATAGAAAAGATCAGTAGTGTATCTAATGCTACTTGTATAACAATTGTAATTTTTCTGCATCTGTGTAAGTTAATGTAGTAACTAATACGTGTAATTTGGAAACAACAATTCATTTTAGTTGTTTCACAACAGTTACCAAATGGGCTAATTACATAAATATGTACGATACATGTGAAAGAGAATTAAAAACCTTAAGATTTTGAGATTTAGTTCATTTGCTTAGATTTTTTTTTTTCATTTTACCTTGCTGATTGCTGATTCCACCTGGTTTGCATGTGCAGCTTCTGCATGCGTGGCGTGACTGGTCTGCGGTCCTGATTACTTAAGGATATTGCATAGCTGTCTGTTGCTTCTCCCTTACATTATGTTTATATTAAGATAAGGATGTGAATTTTTAAACCTTAAGACATTACAAACCAAAATTACCTCAAAACAGTAGACATCTTCCTAGGTGTCATCTAGACAATGTACTAGGCAACGGTTACCGATGTGTAGTTAGATTTATTTCTGTATATTCCTTCTTTTGTGGGTTTATTGTCTCTGGGAGCATTGTGATCCATACTGTTCATGAAAAATAATTAAGACTGTAATTTTATTTCATGTATTTGGTTTTCTGTTTTTTTTTTCCTTCCCCAATTCTAAGCAATACAGTGTTTATCCAATTATTTGGGCAGCAGGACGGGGCCACTCAGACGTAGTACATCTCTTACTGCAACATGGAGCTAAAGTGAACTGCTCTGACAAAGTAAGTTATATGTATATAATATTCAAATTCTTTTATGCTTGATATCTTTCTTGTAAAAGTAAGTTTTATTAAAAAAATCTATGAGTTTTTGATGGGAAAAACACCTGCGGTTTTATTTTACCCTTAAGATTAGGATCTGTGTGGTATGCTGGAGATGGTTGTGAACATTTACTTCAGTGGAGCATACTTCTGTTCTCTAAGCTATTGGAAACCTTGCTATCCTAGGTTGCATAGAAAAATAATGTACAGCTATTGTCTACAAAGAGGAAGTTAAAATGGCTTTTCAAATGCTTGAAAATTCACCAGACCGAATTATGTCTTTGTAAAAACTAAAGCAATAAAGCAGGGGTCCTCAAACTTTTTAACCAGGGGGCCGGCACACAGATGAAGTGGCAGGCAGTCATCTGCGGCTGCTTGGTTTCCCCCCCCCAGCCCCCACCGGGGGGGGTCTGTAAATACCGGGGGCCGGATTGAGGACCCTGGGGGGCCGTATCCAGCCCGCGGGCCGTAGTTTGAGGACCCCTGCAATAAAGCATAGTATGAATACTAGATTGTAGGGGGGATACAGAGAGCAATATGATAAAATGTTCTAAATGTTTTTTCAGTATGGAACCACTCCACTGGTTTGGGCAGCAAGGAAAGGTCATTTAGAGTGTGTGAAATACTTGCTGCAGATGGGAGCTGATGTTGATCAAGAAGGAGCTGTAAGTAACTGTTTTCTGGTGATAGGGTGTGGGTACATACATGTGTGTTCTGTTTTATTTTATAATATAAATACCAAGAAATCCATGAAAGAAGATGAAAAGTTGATGATGGAATAATTACCTTGTAAGGGTTATTTAAACTGCTTTGTGCCTTTTAATAAAAATATGCAACTAGGGAGTCATATAGACAGTTGACACACTGTTATGTGAAGTGTAGATTTTAATGAACATGAATGAATTTCAGTTATTGTTCTCTGAAGGTTAACACTATCAAAATTCATTCTGTACCCAAGCCCGATATGTCAAACAATTTATTCTTCAGTGCCATTTGAAAAGTAAATCAAATGCAAAGCATCTTTTGAAAATAATAAAGACTGTTGTACCTTTTCAGAAGGTGGAAATTTTTTAGACATTTTCAGCTGTGTTTTGTTTTCAAATAAAACAGATTTTATTTTTTTAAATGCTTGTCAAAATAAAGAATCGGTAAAAGTGGATAACTTTTGGTATTCACATGATTATTTCTGAAGTTCTTAAACACATTTGTGAGTGGGATAGGCAGACCTGCTTGCTCTAATTATACTGTGTTGTCATATAACAAGATAATAACTTTACCATGCGTGTAACATTCAGGAGTTAAACTGATCTGATGCTTTACTGTTTGCGTTTGAAGTGTTCTCTGCTATAGTACTTAGTTTATTTCTTTTTTTTAAAAAAAAAAGCATTGGAAGGGTACTTTAAAACATAAAACTGAAGTAACATTTGGATGGCTAAGAAAGTAATATCAGTGAGTATTCTTTCGTTACTGAAACTGCTGAGGTAATGATGGTTTCTATATCCACTGTACAGTAAAATCTGTTGTTTTGTTTTAAGAATTCTATGACAGCACTTATTGTCGCAGTGAAGGGTGGCTATACTGACTCAGTAAAAGAAATACTGAAAAGAAACCCAAATGTAAACTTGACAGATAAAGATGGAAATACAGCTTTGATGATTGCATCGAAGGAGGGACATACTGAAATTGTGCAGGATCTTCTTGATGCTGGAACTTATGTGAACATTCCTGATAGAGTGAGTAAATTTTCATCATAATTGTCATTTTATATATATGAAATAATGATATATATTTAAATATCAGCGTACACAAATTTGTGGGTACATGGTTTTTCTGGCTTTCTAATTTTTCTGCCACCTAGGGGTATTTTTATGTGTTGCTATGTTACAAGTTGATGTAAGTGAAGGTAAAGGATAAACTACAGAAGCTACTCTTTCTTTCTTTGAGATTCTTGAATTCTGAGTTTCCATAGGGCATGGACATGATTTATGTTTGTATATTTTTGTGTACATAACGTAAAACTAATACTGAATTAACTTGCAGGTTTGGGGTGGCGTTTTTGTGTGTTAATACATGTGGCAGTGCTGTTGAAATTATAGAACAATGGATATTATAAAAAAGAATATATTTTGTTCAGTGTCTACCCTTACATCTTTTACAATGAAACTTTTTACTACGAAACTTGCGTATATAAAAGGAAGACTTCAGGTCTGGGTTAAAATGTAGATGTAACTGTTGAAAGGTGTGCTGTGTACCTGAGCTGTGATTTCATTGTTCAGTAGAGACATGCAGTGCCCAGAGTGTGAATCTGCTTGCTAGTGACTCAGGAATTAATGTGGTTACTTATATAGGTGCCTTGGAATGTCTGCAATGTCCTCTTGATAGTAAGGTTTTTTTCTAAAGTGTCACAAGTGGTCCAAGCACTGCACCATGGGGCTGTGGGTGGTTAGAACTTAGGTGTCTCTGTCAAGATCAGTGTTTTAGTTTAGAGCAGCAATATGGTTTTGAGGCTGAATTCCCAATCTCTAAATGGAACTGCTTAGGGTTTCAGAGAAGAGAAGAAAACCTAATATTTGCCACATTAAAAGGATTTTTGGATGCGTTTTCCTTTATTTCATATGTCAGCTTAGTGTGTTTCTTAGATGGTTACATACTGAGCTGCAGTGTTTCATGTGACAACAGATTTAATCTCAGGCACATATCAAAGCAAAACTTTTAAATATTTAAAAAAATACATTGCAGTCTCCATTCCCGCCTCTTCTGGCATGAAATTCTACAACTGCATTCCTGTGCTTTTAGGAAGGATAAATTAAATTACAGCTTTAAGTACAGCTGACTGTATCTCAAAAATAAAGCAAGCAATGAGTAGTCTTAGTTTTGGATGCGAGAGTAGGTTTTGATAAGGAAAATCTCTTGGTTTGCAGCCAAGTATGTAATGACTGATTAATAGGGGATCTACTGCTACTGAGGTTTCTAACTGAATTCCATACCTGTGATTTAGCTATACTTCTATTTATTTTTCCTGCTTCATCATAAAAGAAGTATTAGGTAAATTCAGGATTTCATTTTCTGAAATTCTGACATATCCTTAAGTGTATTAAAATCAGAAGCCTTAAACAGAATTGTAACTTTATTTTACATATATACAACTCCATTTACCACAGCCAAGTATCTTTTTCTTTTGATCAATTTCACATAAAATCAGCCTTTTCCTTCTTTTCTTTATAACAGCACAGTCTATGTAAACAGGATAGCAGTCAAATCTGCACACACACAAAAAAAAGATAAAATTCTTTAAAATACTTGGAGATATTTTGTTAGCTGTGAAACAGCTAAAGGAGACATCCAACATTCCTGTCTGATTGTAAAGTGGTTATTACTGTGAGTGGTTGGTCTTCCTATGAGTATAGAGAACAGCTGGATTTTTTCATATTCATTATTAATTTGTACTGTTGTTTTTTAGGATGGTGGTTTAAGCTGGGCCTATTTTTGGTGCTCCCATAATATGTTTTTCCATAAACATATTTCATCTCTTTGAAAAATTGTACTAAAAAAATGGATAATTTTTTCTTCTGTGTACCCATTTTTTGCAGAGATAACTGTTTTTTTTGTGGTTCTCTTGAAAATGAGTGCAGATTTCTTTATATAAGTAGGCATAATGTGTATTTTTAAGCAATATTTTATTCTGTGTTGCATTTCTTTTGTTAAATAGTATTAATTAATCTTCAGTATTCTTTCATAATTTTTCTAGAGTGGAGATACAGTGCTGATTGGGGCTGTTAGAGGAGGTCATGTTGAAATTGTAAGGGCCCTGCTCCATAAATATGCTGATATAGATATCAGAGGTCAGGTAAGTACAACAATGTAAATGTTAAAGTAGTTCTTAAATAGGATGTGAATTTGAGTACCATGTTTCTAAAAACAGGGCTTTAAAAACTTGCTCTTTTTACTTTGTGGGAAACTCGGATTCCCATCAAACATTAAAAATACATCATACTGCCATGCAGTTTTTAAGATATAAGAGATATGTAATTGCAATGACTTGTTAAGCAGCATTTTTTTCAGTTAATTTGTATAATGGTTGAAAAGCAAAAGATGTAAATTGAACTTATTTCCTCTGCCCTACTGAAGAGATGAAATACTTTTAAAAAAAACCCTTAATATTATTCTTACTTTAACACTTAATATTTTTAATGTAATTTCAATATATTAAGTACAATACACCTTAGATCATATCTGTTGTCAGGGCAGTTGTGTCACTGTGCTTGGTTGGTTCTTGTCTCCACTAACTTCCTTTCTTGCATTAAGTGGTGTTGTCAGTGATTTCTGTGTTTTCTACCCACCCTTTCTTCTTTTGTCCCATGATTAAGATACTGATTTTAGTCTTCTACCAAAAGCTCTCTTACTCAGCACAGTACTTGTTTTTATTGTTACATTCAACTTACTTTCTTTTGCTTGAAGCTATTCAAATCACTCTGCTTGCGGGCACATATGCTCTACTGAGTTCGAACACAAAACTGAGTCACGGGGAGCTGCAAAGATTCAGTATGCGCTATTGATGCAGAGCCTCTTTGAGAAGCCAAGAAGCTTTTAGTTTGGAGAGAAAGTAGTGTTTGGATCTCTTCCTTTAACCTGCCATTGGAAACCTGGAATTGTGTGTCTCAGCTTTTTGCTGACATGGGTCTGAAAAGCTCCAGATTTTCAGACATCTTGATATGATGAAGGCAGTGCAGAAACAGCAGGAGAACCCAGCCTCATGGTGGGCAGGGAGGGTTGTGGCTGGTAGTGTGAGGGTGTCTGTATAGCCATTTGCAGTGGTTAGTCTAGAGAATACGTTTGTGGCCTTGTTGACACAGCATCAACAAGTCAACATTGTTGTTTTCAGTACCATCAGAGGAAGATTGTGGCTCTGCACTTGCTTCAGGACCCGCAGTATCAAAATCAGTGATGAGCACTAGTGTTCAGCAACTCCCCTACTGTTTGGCATTGCCAACACCTGTCTGTCAGCCAGACCTGTTCTGAGGAGATTTGCTGCCTGCCCAAATCTGTGACATTCCAGTTCTTGTCCAGCCTTCCAGCAACTGTGTTCCTTGCTGCTCATTCATCTTATATGGACACTAGTCAAGGGAGACCTTGAGCAGACAAAACATGACTATAGGGCTCTAGGAGCAAGTGTTGGGGCAGTGGAGGGTTTAGGTGGTGGTCTTACCAGTGCTTCTGGTAAGGGGAAAGAATCCAGCTGGGAGCATCTGGCAGACCTGTGCCTGTCTGTGCAGCTGATGTTGCTAGTGAGGAGACAGCTTCCTCAGGCTGGTATCTTTCTGGAAGCAACTTGACTGCAGAACAGTTGGCATGAAACCTAGGTGACCAGAGAGGAAAGAAATCTTAATGATCAGGCTTGTTAAACTGGCAAGAAAGGCTTTAAACTCAGTTTGCTGTGAAGTGCTTGAGCAGGAGAGGAAGAACTGGAAATGAAAGAAGCAAGCAAGGGAGAAGGCTGCAAGGGAAACTGTGACAATCCTGCTTAGAAGCAGGTATGTGTTCAGAGGCTTTTCTTAAATGTCTCTGCACATGTGTGCCTCAAACAGAAAGAGTTGTGGTGCAGTCACTAAGCTGCACAAAGATTGCAGGCATGGAGTCTTGCTGGGACAGCACACACGGCTGGGAAAAAAAAAAAAAATCACACAAGTTGATTTGCAGCTATCAACCATTTCCCCTGGTTCTGTGATACAATGTATGGCTAATCTGGGTTCTGGTACTTGGGGTTGGCTGTTCATGTCCATCTACTTTTACAGCTTTCCAGCTTGCATGGCCTGGTTTTAGGCCAGCCAACCAATTCAAGAGTTTTATTAGACTACACTGTAAAATTGAGAACAAAAATGGGAAAAATTTTGTAAAGGCCTGGAAGTGGTTAGCACAGGAATATATATATATATATATATATATAAATAAAATATTTTTTTAACTGCAGAGAAACATGACTTCACATAATAGGGGTAAACCAGAACAACATTATGGAAAAAGTTGTTTTATTTCATTAGAAAACTTGTATATTTGAGTTACAACTGAATATATATAATTTTAAAAGTTGTTTCAAGATAGGTTGAATCTGCTTGGATTGTTAAAGCTCTTAATATATTTGGCATAGGTTTTTAAAATAGACTTGTGTACTCTAGCCACATTGTCATTCCCCCTCAGGATTCAGCTGGTGTGTCAATTGGATTTGGTGGTGTTGCCCTTTGCCCTGAATTGTGTTAAATTTGCTATATTATGTGCTGTTCTCAATACTTTGTATACAGTTTTTGAAATTAATCCAACTGTAAACATTGAATACTCCTTTTTTTTTTTTTCCGCAGGATAATAAAACTGCATTGTATTGGGCAGTTGAGAAAGGAAATGCTACAATGGTGAGGGATATCTTGCAATGCAACCCTGATACTGAGACTTGTACCAAGGTAATGATGAGAATTTGAAATGAATTGCTTTGTTTAACGTATGTTCTCAACTCCTGTGTGATGTTAAGGTCATAACACCAAATTCAGTTTGTCAAGTGTTGGTACCTTGCACATTGTAAAAAACCAAACCCCAAACCCTTCTGAAATAGAGAATTTATTCTCAGCAGTGGTAATGTCCCCTTTGTTGATAAACGTCACCTGCTACTAAAACTCCATAGCACGGAAGGTGTGGGTACTTTCAATAACATACGTGCTGAAGTGTTGTTACTTGCACAGTAAGATTTAATTTAAAAATTATCTTTTTGTGTTTGGGATTTAATTTGTTATGCTGTCGCTAGTTTTTGCTTGGTTTTGAGTATATGGAGATCTTTTTATTATGCCTACTTTTCCCTTTTAGGACGGAGAAACACCGCTTATAAAGGCAACCAAGATGAGAAATATTGAAATAGTAGAGCTTCTTCTGGATAAAGGAGCTAAGGTCTCTGCTGTAGACAAGGTAAAGCATATCTATTTGTTTACTTTAGGATGTGTAATCATTTTAGTTTCGCAGTAAGAATATTGTAGTGAGCTGTCAAGGCTAATACAGAAAGAGAGCTTTCCATATGCTTAATAATTAAATAGACTATAATATTTAAATATGTATTAATTCTCACCATTACTATATTGATCTTTTGCTTGTATTAGGATGCTTTTAGTAATATGAAAAGAAAAAATTCCGGGTTATCAATAAAAATTTCACAGATAAGAATACTATTTCTTAGTACATTTGAAAAAGAGCGTAGTGTTTGTGATTTGTCACAGATGTTTGTTTTTGATTAATAGACATTAAACTAAACAATACCAAGGAGAAATAGAATGGTTTGTTGCTGTCCTCTTATGCATTACCTACTTTGACTGTAATCCTTTTAAATACAGAAACATTTGGTAATTTTAAACCTCTTAGTATTATATTTAGGGCATATAAGTAATAGTGTTGATTTGGTGGGATAAGGAAACTTTTACCGGAAAGCTTTTTTGAGAAGTTTGAACAGACATTGAAATCATTCTTAACAAGCAGTATCTTTTGTTCCAACCAGGTTTCTGAATTTGCTCGTAGACACTTGTTTCTAAGTAAAGATTACAGTTTCCATGAACTTTAAGATGCTATTATAAACATTTGAGAAAGAAGAGGCTGCCTTAGCTTTAGCATTACAAGAACTCCCTTTTCACATGTCTTTTCTGAAACTTTTGCAATGCTCTTTTGAGGGGAAAAAATGCTTGCTGTAAGGTGTTGTGATGTTTGGAATACCTTAAGATGTATTTCAAGTAAATAACACATCTGAAATGATGTGGAACATACAGTCTGTTCATAAGCTTAGGAATTCATGTTAGATATTACTCATTTTTCACTTAATTGCAGAAAGGAGATACTCCACTTCATATTGCCATTCGTGGAAGAAGCCGTAAACTTGCTGAATTACTCTTAAGAAACCCAAAAGATGGTAGATTGCTTTATAGACCAAACAAAACAGGAGAAACACCTTACAATATTGACTGTAGCCACCAGAAGAGTATTTTAACACAGATATTTGGAGCCAGTACGTATAAGTATTTAATTTTCTATTTTTTTTTTACTTGCTTGTATATTGAGAATCCAGTTTATTCAATTCTGTATTGAAAAGTGGTAACTGTTTAGGTTTTTTAATCGTGCAGCTAATGGGAGAGCTTTAAAAAAAATCAGTTCGCAAAAAAATTCATCATTCTAAAAGCCTAACAAAGGTCAAATGTACCTTTTGTTTTTTACTTTGACATTTGATACTGTGCAACTTCTGTTGGTCGTTTTGTTTTTACATAGATTTTGCTTGTGTAGGAATAATTTTCTTTTGACTTACTGTGATTCGGGTTTTTGTTTGTATCTTTTGTGTTAAGCTCTAATGGTTTTAATACAAATACAGGCGAACCTGTCATGATTCTATGTATGAAAATTGTCATATTGAAGAGATTTCTAAAAGCAAAGTTCTGTAACATAGTATTTGTATTACAGGACACTTGTCTCCCACGGAATCTGATGGTGACATGCTGGGCTATGATCTGTACAGCAGTGCTTTGGCTGATATTCTGAGTGAACCAACCATGCAGCCACCTATCTGTGTAGGCTTATATGCACAGTGGGGAAGTGGAAAATCTTTCCTGCTCAAGAAGCTGGAAGGTAAGAGTTGATTTAGCCTTTTCTGTAGGTTCAAATCTATGAAAAGCATCGCGTGGGGGTTACTAGTTTTTGTGACAGCCATTGGTTGATGTAATGTTATATGCAGGATTTAAATTTTGGTGTGGTCAGGTCATCCACAGGTTGCTTTGTTCATTTATACATTGTCGATTCCATCTTTAAGTGTTTATGTCTATTGTCCTGTGGGTTTCCTGCAGCAGTGAATCTACCCTTAGGTACTGCTGAAAGTATGGCTGCTGAAATGTGCCTTTCTAAGGGTGTTCATGTGTCAAATCAGGTTCAGACCTCTTTTGCTGCAGTATTTATTTATTGTGCCTCCTAGGTGTTGTCTTTTTTTTTCTTTTATGTTTAAGAACAAATTCCAGGCTATTAATATTTTTTCTTTCTAGTATATTTTCTGTGTCTAGTTTTCTTCCCTTTTTCCCTTATTTACTTTGTTTTTTTGAACTTTCTGAAATGATAGAGGATGGCAAATGCAATATATGAAGAGCGTCAATGCTTTTTGCAGTGGAAATAGACATCTTTTTTACAGTTTTAGCTTTTTCTAACAAAGGATGTTTTTCTGAGATGTGCAGTATAATTCAAAGTACTTTCACCAGTCTCAATGTTTGTTACTTTTTGTGATTTCCGTGTTTTTAAAAGCTTCTATATTAGTCAAAATAGGTCTCTCTGTTTATTTTGTTCACCTCATGCCCCATGTCATAAACAAAAAGCAGTGTGCATTTTTGATTGTGGTGTTTATTGCTGATGAACTCTTACATTTTTAAAACACTTTTTCAGTATTCCTGTACCTCATTCATCTTTTTATTCTGGATTGTGTATTTAATATTTCTTATCCAATAGATCCTAACTAAGTTTCTTCAGGAATTCCTGTTTTAGTAAATAGGAATCAAACAAACAAGTAAATACTGAAGCCTTTACATTGTACTGTTATATACGACTATTTGGGGAATATGGTTCACGTTTCGATGAATGAAGTTTTGGGGGTGTTTGGGGTTTTTTTGACAGATATGATGTATTTATTTTTCTTGGTTTCATAAAACATGTTTTAAACTTTTGAAGGAGAATAGGAAGTGACATAGGTTTTAATATGCCTTTAAAAGTAGAAATTGACAGCAAACAGTGCAAGTATTATGTATGTAAATCATTTCATTGCATGGATGAGAACTTAGGGTTTGCGCTTAAGTTTGAAGAAGAATTCAAGCATCGTTGTCTTTTTTGGATCAGTAATAGGGAAAATGTATGGAGTCTAGTGAAAGGTGTTTCTTTTTCAAAGATGATCATTATTATACCTTTTTTGCTTTCTGTTCTAGAATGTTAACATGTGAAAACTGCTCTTTGTCTTTTTGTTTCAGATGAAATGAAGACTTTTGCAGGACAGCAGATCGAACCTCTTTTTCAGTTCTCCTGGCTTATTGTATTCCTCACAGTTTTGCTGTGTGGAGGTTTGGGTTTATTGCTTGCTTTCACAGTGGATGCAAAGCTTGGAATAGCCGTGTCGCTCAGCTTATTAGCAGTTCTCTACATTTTCTTTAGTAAGTCTTAATTTATATGAAGTTTTGGAAGGTTTTTATCTGTTTTGGGGATTCAATATTGTTTTGTAGACATGCATTGTGATTCAGAAAAAATATTAAATATTTTTTGTAGAAAATAGAATCCCTTTGGACCCTTTCCTTGTGTTTTGCATGTAATTTGTGAGAGGGTATTCTTAAAAACAAGAATTTAGTATATTAACTTCACTGTGTTGCTGTTGCCATTCTCATTTTTAGCCATAACTGTTAAATATTCATTAGACTCCTCTTATCTGTTCAGACTTCATGGTTCTTTCAGTTGTGAACATTGACTAAAATAGAGCCATAACATCTTTTTAAATTTTCAATATTTTAGCTGTAATTTACTTTGGTGGCCGAAGAGAAGGTGAGAGCTGGAACTGGGCCTGGGTGTTAAGTGCAAGGTTGGCAAGACATATTGGATATTTAGAGTTGCTTCTCAAACTCATGTTTGTAAACCCACCAGAATTACCAGAGCAAACCACTAAAGCTTTACCTGTCAGGTTAGTTATTTCATTTATTTACTCTGAATGGATAATTCAGGTTCACTCTATCAGTTTTCAAACTCTGTATTAATATGCATGTTTATCTTCTTATGAAAAGCTGATGAGATTCCTGTTTGAAAAACAGTAGCCCTGGAAGATCACGTAGTTAATTTTTTTCAGTGGGAGGAAGATAGCATTGTTTTCAAGAAAAACTCTTTGCCAGTCAGTGAAAGGTACTGCTTTTTAGTATTAGGAGTTTTGACTCTCTTATTAATAGAAATTTGCAACAGATAAAATAAGAATTTAATTTATAGGTTACTGTGTTATGTGTAATGCTTGTTTCACCGATTACTTCTGTTAAGGTCTTTTTTTAATTATTTTTTTTTTTTTAATTTCCCGTAGGTAGAGCATCAGACTGCTCAAGGCTTCTAGTTTACCTGAAAGCGAGGAAAATTTATGCCATGTGTTTTATCATTTTGTTTACTCCTCTTGTTTAGAGACTTGTATTTTAGCCTCATGGTGCTTTTATGTGATCTTGTTCTTCTGGTTTTTTTTTTTAATTCTCCATAAATATTTGAAAATAGCTCAGAATGCAGTTTTTAAAATGCTTGTCAGTATTGTATTTTGGCCTTATAAAGATATTTTTATTTTTTTACTGCCATCTGAGGTGCTGTTAGTGACATGATCATTTTTATCATCTTAAGAAATCAAGTTTTAGGATAGGAAGTGGGGCAAAGAAGAGGTCGGTAACAGGAGAAGTAATAAAGAAAAAATATTTAAATTCCATGCAGAATTTAAAAAAATTTAAATATTCAAGTATTTTACATTTTGTGCCACTTGAAAAAACTTGCAGTTGCAAGGATGCAGAAAGATTTTTGTTTTGGTTGCCAGAAAATATTTAAAGCTTTCTAAAGCATACAAAATACATGGTTTTTTCTCTTTCAGATTTTTATTTACAGACTACAATAGACTGTCCAGTGTAGGTGGAGAAACTTCATTGGCTGAGATGATTGCTACCCTCTCTGATGCATGTGAAAGGGAATTTGGTTTCTTAGCAACAAGGCTATTTCGAGTTTTCAAGACAGAAGATACACAAGGTTTTTGTTACCTGAATTACATTTCCGACTATTTCATTTCAATGCACTGTTATCAGGGGTTCTGTTTTTCACATTATAAGCTCTTTTTAGAAACTGTTGTAGTCGTGTAGAAATCTATACAGAAGGGAAAACTCTTTGTATTGTTCTGGAGAGAAAAAAGCCCTGATTTCTTTGCTCATCTTGATTTTATTAATTACGTAAAGGAATATCTTCTGTGAAGTATAGGTTTCAGAAGTGTCAATGGAAATGTATATTTATATGTCATCCTTTTAGATGCAGCATGGTATTTCTCCATAGCACTTCAGTCATTGTTTCTAAGTCAGATTGTGACGGGATGGTAACGCTGCAGTAACCTTTTGTGCAAGTTAGTTTTTAATGAGAAGTATGCAAGTTAATAGATTTTGTATGCACCTGTTACTACATTTTACATTAATTTTAACAGCAAATACTTGTTTCCTAGGTAAAAAGAAATGGAAGAAAACTTGCTGTCTCCCATCCTTTGTGATTTTCCTGTTTATACTGTCTTGCGTTGTTTCTGCAATTGCCCTCTTGGCGATTTTTAATGTAGAACCGGCCAACATGACAGTGAATGTTATTCTTATATCAGTTACCTGTGTTGTTGGTTTGGCCTTTATCTTGAATTGTCGCACGTGGTGGCAAGTGATGGATTCAGTTTTGAATTCTCAAAGAAAACGTCTTCACAATGCAGCCTCCAAACTTCACAAGTTGAAAAGTGAGGGGTTCATGAAGGTAATCATTTGTATGAATTGACCATTAAAAAACCTGAAACAAATCCCCAGACCTGTAGCCTTCTCTCCTGGTTTTGACTGAGATAGTTAATTTTCTTCCCAGTAGCTGTTACAGTGTTGTGGTTTGGATTTAGTATAAAAATAATGTTGATGACACAGTGATGTTTCTGGTTGTTGCCGAGTAGTGTTTATACTAAGTTAGGGAATTTTCAGCTTCTCATACTGCCATACTAGTGAGAAGGCTGAAGGGGCACAAGAAGTTGGAGGGGGCAGAGCCAGGACAGCTGATCTAAACTGCCAAAGGGATATTCCATACCATAGAGCATCACGCCCAGTATATAAACTGGGGGGAGTTGGGTGCCGGAGGGGATCGCTGCCTGGGGACTGGCTGGGCATCGGTCACGGGTGGTGAGCAGTTGTACTGTGCATCACTTGTTTGGTTTGGGTTATGGTTTTTCCCCTCGCCTTGCTACTTTTCTTTCTCTTTTTATCATCTCCTTTTTCATTACTATTATTATTACTTTTTACTTAATTTCAATGATGAAACTGTTCTTATTTCAACCCATGGATTTTATGGGGTTTACCTTTTTTTCTGATTCTCCTTCTAATCCCACTGGGGGCAGTGAGCAAGTGGCTGTGTGGTACTTATTTGCCAGCTGGGACTGAACCACAAAAGTCCGTGTTGGTGCCTAATGTGGGGCACAGAGTGTTGAGATAACAACAAATCTGACCAGAGTGTTAAAACAGACTTGTTATAAATATTCCTTTTGTTGATTTAATAGTTGCTGGTCACAGTGTTGATTTATTTGCTCTCAGAGCTGTTGCACATGTTCAGAGTTGTGTTATGATGTAATACCTTACTTTCAGTATGTGTTCCCTGGGTTTGTATTTATTGCCTCCGGGGCCTGGGCTAAGGTTCTTGTTTTGTTGTACTTTGTAATGCTGGCTTGTGATACAATAGAAGTGCTGGTCATGAAACTAATCCGGTACGTGTATTCAGCATTGCCATCACCTCTGTACTTTGGGAGTCATGTAATGGGAACTATTAATAAAACCTTGCCTGCCAGGTTGATTACAGTAGTGTTTGAGAATTTTGAAGATTGTGGATATCCTTGGGATCTTGAAACCAGCGTGGTCCTAGTGCAGAGAACCAGCATGTTGCTGAATGTGCTCCGGAACTTGTTTAAAGTAACTATTTAAGAATACCACACAGAGATCTGTCCCAAGGCTGGACAGTTAAGAGTAGCAGGGTGTGTGGGATAGTATGGGTAAGTGCCTAGGACAGTGGGCACCTCCAGTGTTTTGGAACTTCACCCCTGAACAAGTGCAGAATCCAGGAAAACCAGTGAAATACTAAGAGAAACCATGCTGTCACCCTGGCAATTGTGGAGAGACAGAAATCCCTGCAGTGTGCTGGGGCTTGACCCATGCCTGCTGGGTGCTGTTCAATGCTATTCAGTACCCTTAATGGGAAGAGAAGGTTTCTGGATCTGATGGCAAAGTGACAGACACTGCGGCTACTCCAACCTTGGTGATAAGACACTGCGGCTGAACCAGAGAACCAATCCATGACAGTATCAGTCACCCCTATACACAAGAAGAAGTGGACATGAAAGTCAGCTTGTTTAGTAAAGGAGAACGAAGCAGGACATCTCAGGAGCAAGAGGAAGAGGCAGAACAAGAAGTAATCACTTGATTCCTGTCCCTAAGTGAGCTATGGGATATGTGAAAAGATTTTTAGCTGTTTGCCAGGTGAGCACATTATCACCTGACTGCTCTGATGTGAGGTGACAGGGCTAATGGTTCAGAATTAGAGGACAGGGAAGCTGAGCAGCTGGGATCGCTTTCTAGGGAAGGGAGTATTGACAAGGTGATTGGAAAAGGGACACAAGTCCTCAGCTGCTGGAGGTGACTCCTGTGAAGCGTGAAGGAAAGGTGTCCCTTCAAGGAAGATGTTACATGTCGCCCAGGCAAGTGGACTGCAATAGAGAGAGGTATCCGGTACCTGAGGGAATTAGTCATGCTAGAGATGATTGGTTGTGACTCAAACAACATGCAGTTACCCACAGATGCAGATCCAATGCACACAACCCATGTGGTGGAAATTTATATGGAGCACACCAGCATTGTATGCCAGGTCATTGGCAGCAATGAGCTGTAGAGACGAAAGGGCACTGGTGGTGGATGAAGTGGCTTGCTGACTTCAGGTATACGAATATAATCTCTCTTCCTCCCTTCTCTCAGCTGTGGAGAAGTTGGTCCAGCCAACTTCTATCAACAAGGATAGGTCCTACTCCTCACCTGTACAGACCTGCGGCTCTGCTATTAACAGTAAACATCCTTTTGCTCGAGAGGGAGGAGGCAGAAGCTACACACCATGGGGTACACTGTGATTTTACCTGTGGGACCATGGAGAGGACATGAGGAGGTGGGATGGAAAACCCACCTCAACCCTAGAAGCACGGGTACTTGAATTTCAAGGAAAATCAATCACAAATAGAGGTACTTCCAGGAAGGTTGCTGCTGCAGTCTCCAGTGGGCAGTTTCCCAGATGGAGTGAAAGGGCTGACTTACTCCTGATCCTATGGAAAGAAATTCTAACCCATTTTTACAAGAAGTGGAGAACCCTATGACCAGGATTAGAAGGGCCCTGCCCCCAGCTGCGTGGAGGAGAGGGACAAGCAGGTTTTCTGCACTGTGTGGATCTGATGGCCTGGCACGTCAGACGCAAGGAGTATAAGGCTCTAGTAGATACTGGTGCACAGTGTGCCCTAATGCCATCAGGGTATACAGGGGGTTGAACCCGTTTGTATTTCTGGAGTGACAGGGGGATCCCAGCAGCTAACTGTGAGGCTGAAAGAAGCCTGACTGGGAATGAGTGGCACAAGCACCCCGTTGTGACTGGCCCAGAGGCTGTGTGCGTCCTTGGCATAGACTGTCTCAGGAGAGGGTATTTCAGGGACTCAACAGGGTACCACCGGTGGGCTTTTGGTGTAGCTGCCTTGGAGATGAAGGAAATGAAGCAGTTGTCTACCTTGCCCAGTCTCTGTTGTGAGGTTGCTGAAGGTCAAAGAAAAATGGGTGCCGATGGCTACCACAGTGGTGTGCCGGTGGCAATACTGCACCAACAGAGACTCCCCGATTCTCGTCCATAAGTTGATTCATCAACTGGAGAGCCAAGGAGCGATCAACAAGACTTGCTCACCCTTAACAGCCCCATATGGCCAGTGCAAAAGTCTAATGGAGATTAACAGTGGACTATTGTGGCCTGAATGAAGTCATGCACTAAGTGATGCCATACCAGACATGCTAGAACTTCAGTATGAACTGGAGTCAAAAGCAGCCAAATGGTACGTCATAGCTGATACCCCTAATGCATTTTTCTGAATCCCTTTGGCAACAGAGTGCAGGCCACAGTTTGCTTTCATTTGGAGAGGCATCCAATACAGCTGGAATTGACTGGCCCAGGGGTAGGAACACAACCCTACCATCAGCCATGGGCCGATCCAGGCTGTGCTGGAACAGGGTGAAGCTCTGGAACACCCGCAATATATTGGTGATATTAGCGTGTGGGGCAATACAGCAGAAGTTGTTTCTGAGAATGGGAAGGAAACAGTCCAAACCCTTCTGAAAGATGGTTTTGCCATAAAACAAAGTAAGGTCAAGGGACTTGCACAGGAAATCCAGGTTTTTAGGAATAAAACGGCAAGATGGATTTTGTGAGGATGGATGTGAGCAGCAAAATAACAGCTAGGTCTCCACCAACTAGTAGAAAGAAATAGGCTTCCTTAGGTGTTGATGGTTTTCGGAGAATGCATATTCCAGAGTACAGTCTCATTGTAAGCCCTCTCTATGAAGTGACCTGGAAGAATGATTTCAAATGGGGCCCTGAGCAATGACAGGGCTTTGAACAAATTAAACAGGACAGTATTTTTTCTCTTTCTGTTTTTGTTATCTCCCTTTTCAGTAGTATTACTATTAGTAGTATATTTTAATTTTTTTTCAGTTATTAAACTGTTCTTATCTCAACCAATGGGTTTTACCTTTTTTCTGATTCTCCTTCCCATCCCTCTAGGGGTGTGGGGGGTGAGCAAGGGGCTGTATGGTACTTAGTTGCCAGCTGGGATTAAACCACAAAAATCTTAAAATAGAGATTTATTTAGTTTAGTCATTTATTTAGTCATTTATTTAGTCAGGCCAAGTCTTACAACGTTAGAATGAGACTTGGTAAGTTTTTGAAGGGAACACTTCTGCTGGTGTACAAGATTACTACTTCTATTGCTGCTGGTGTACTTAGTGTGCAAGATCTGTCTGCTCAACTGGGAATGTTAAATTTGGGTTATGTTTTCAGTTTCTAATTGTGTTTTTGCTGAGAGGAAGGTACTAGGAAAACAGTTGTTCTAAATGATCAGTGTTTAGTAAAAGCTTACTTTAGATCATAAGATTAGAAAGAATAACTTAAAGTAATCTAAAGGTGAAAAACTAAGCGTAACTTTGGCTGTCTGCAAGACCTCTTTACCAAGAAAGGAGTGATAGCACTGAAAGAACATCCCAAAACAGTCCGCATCTCATGAAAAATGATAGAAAATACTATTGTTTTGCTGGGTTGTGTCTAAACTGATAAAAAATGTACCCATAAGGCTGTCATCAAATATCCTCTATGGTCTTATTTGAAAATAAATTTTAGCGTCATGATGGTTACCTCTGTAGGTTACAGCTCATACATTGTGTAACAATATGTTGTGGTGATACTTTTTGTAGCACAGAAGACATCTGTGTCTTGCTACTGTGTTTCTTGACAGTTGTTTTTTGAGGGGTATTTATCCGGCATAATTTCAGCCATTTAAGAGTTAGGTTCACCCTTTGCAATCCAGGGAGAGAAATAGGTTTTTTTATTTCGTATGAGTGATGTGATCTTAATGTGCACATTCAAGTTTAATCTAGTGGTGACTAGATCAGTTTTCAGTGTCTACCTGTTAGCTGCTGAAATTAGGGCAGGTGAATTCCACCTTTGTGTCTGTATTAAGGGTAGCTGTTAACTGTGTAACTTGATGCTGAAAAAACTTTAAAAATCTTCAGATTTCATGTCCTGAATAGGAGTGACTGAGCATTAGAACATAATTTGCTTAGCTGAAAGGCAGATAGAAAATTTTAGTGTACGTTTTATTTAAAACCTTTTTTGAGGATTAGATGAAGCTACAAATATTCTTGTTTATTCTTGAAATACTGATTTACTGTGCGTAAACATTACTTTCTTTTAAAATAACTTTGCCATGGAATTTAAATGAGGATAGTTTGTGATGTTAAAGTGGAATATGCGGTTCTGCTGTACATTTTTGTGCAAATTGGAAATCAAAATTTTGTAAGTGGCACTTTAGGACTTTCACTTTGGGTATTTATAAGTTTACTTTTGTAACCTTACTGAAGTATTTTGGGGACAAGTAGCAATCTGCAAAATGAATTATATGCATTTCTGTGAGTTTTAGATATTATAGTGATATCTTTTTCTTTCTACTTTTCATTTTTATAGGTTTTGAAATGTGAAGTGGAATTAATGGCCAAAATGGCAAAAACCATTGACAGCTTCACTCAGAACCAGACAAGACTTGTTGTAATTATTGATGGATTGGATGCTTGTGAACAGGACAAAGTTTTACAGATGCTGGATACTGTGAGTTGGATCATTTTATAAAGCTGATCTCTGGATCATCTGGATTATCTCATTCATAGATGAGCTCAGATACATACAGTAATTGTGTCTGCAGAGTCCGTGTGTTGTAGTCTTTTAATGTTTGTGTGCATTGGCATAACTGTAATATAAGAGCAATGGGTTTTAACAGTTGAAAATTAAATCCCAGTAGTACTACACGTTAATACTTTTGTAAAGTTTTGAAATAATCATATGTAAATTACTGAAAATTAATACTCTGTTGAAATAAACTTAAATGTTTGGAGAGGTTTTCATACTTACTTTTTAAGTACTTTAGATGAAAAATACTAAAATGGTAAATATGGGGGGGGTGGGCTAGAACATTACTGCATAATACCTTCTTGGTGATTACTTCCACTGTAACTACTACTGCTAACTTGTCAGGTATGGTTATTTCTAATTATGAAGTTCCTAATATTAGATATATCACACTGAAGGATGTGACATCTGTATACATCTCTTGTCCCATCAGATTTATAATTCAAACAGAATGAACATAAAATGTTGAGTTAGATGTTCAAACGATCCACAACTATTAATTATTAATTACTGTTAACGAAGTGTTCCATCTACTTTTTTACAGGTGCGAGTCTTGTTTTCAAAGGGGCCATTTATTGCTATTTTTGCGAGTGACCCACACATTATTATAAAGGCTATTAACCAGAATCTCAACAGCGTTCTACGTGATTCAAACATAAATGGACATGATTACATGCGAAACATAGTCCATTTGCCTGTTTTTCTGAATAGCCGAGGGCTTAGTAATGCAAAAAAACTGATGGTAGCTTCAACAACCAATGGAGATATTCCGTATACAGATAATGCAGGTAAGGTTATGCAGCAGGATAACACAAAAGTTACAAAACCAGTGTTCTGAAAATCTGTTTTTTGGAACAAACTACTTAAATAATTGGCAGATTTTTACTGTTATTTTAAGATCAGTCAAATGTATATGATTGGAGAAAATGCTTAGCTTTTGTTTTCTTTTCTGTAGGATTGCATGAAGAGGTTGACAGAAGAGTTTCTCAGAACAGTCTTGGGGACATGACCAAGCTTGGTAGCAAAACAGCTCTCAATAGGCGGGTGAGAAAGATTTGTAGAGTAAATGGAGATACTGATAATACCTTTTTTCTTCTCTTTTCTTTTCTTCTTTGGCATTTTTAATGATGTCCACTTGGAAGACTTATTAAACCATTCTTATGAAATTAATATAAATGATCCATGTAGGAAGAGTACAGTTATAAATCAGCAGAGTGATGCACTGTCAAAGCGGAAAAAGTTTACTTTTCCACAAATACTTAAATTCAGCTTTCTGTGAATGCCGAGATGATACAGCATGCTGGTAGTAGCTATGATCTATGTATGTATGTATATTTTGGATTTTTGTTTGTAAGCCTGCTATCACTTGATCACAGGATGTTTCAACAAGGGGCAGTAATTGAACAAATCAAGGAATTTAGAATATTATAGTACTAGAATTCTACTGCAGCATGTCCAACACACTTTCTTTCCTGCTTTCTGTTCTGTTACCCTATCTTTATGTAAGATCAGGAAGTGGTTGAATAAAAGGTATCTAGGAAGTAGTGAAAAGCAACACAGTCTGAGGATTCTGAGGTTTTTCAGCTACCGTAGAGACTTGGGGAGTTCTGTAGCAGAGGAACCTGATGTTCACTTCAATTTTAAAATGTAATTAGTAAGTGGATGGCATTTAATTTTTTTAAGAGAAAGTAGGAGATTATGATGGCTATTCTAAAATTAGTAAGCCTTTTACAGTGTATCTCGCTGTGTCACTCTATTTTGCCCTCTCAGAATTGGCATGGAACCAAAATGTGTAACTCTCACTAGTTCTTGGCTTGTATGGAAATCATGTTCAACTGTGACCAGAATTTAATTCTGATTTAGCTGTGTAAATATTTTTATGGTATTTCATGTCAACTTCACAAACACATATTCACAAAGGTTCTAACTTTATAATCAAGTAAAACTGAAGTACTTAAAATACATTAAAAGTTTTTGATACTAATCAGTATTCATTGCTTTTTTGTATCTTTATCAGGATACTTACCGAAGACGCCAGATGCAACGTACCATTACCCGCCAAATGTCTTTTGATTTGACCAAGCTGTTGGTTACAGAGGATTGGTTCAGTGATATCAGTCCTCAGACCATGAGAAGATTGCTAAATATTGTTTCAGTAACAGGTAGGTGTGGCATGTTTGTGTACAGTAAAGTGTGTTGTATTTTGATTGCTTGTAGTTACTTCTTAGTGTGTAAACTAAACAAGTCAGTCCATGTGTTGATTTTAAAAATCCTTCTGATAGACTATTTTGTGTAGAATAAAAAAAAATTAAATATTTGTTGTTTCATTGACTTCAGTTGGGAGGCAAATGATTCTAGTCTACATTTTTAGGAAATTTTATATTTGTAAATTTTTAAGTGGGATAATAAAATACATTTTTCAATTTCATAATACTCCAATATGAGCAAAGTTTGTAGTACTGCTGGTATCTTAAATGGTAAACTGCGAGGCAAAACCAGGTATGTGTCCTTTATGTTTCTGCTATGGGTATTTGGAGTCTTTTTTCTGTAAATGGTTGTCTGGGGCTGACGAAAACATTTTATGAACTATTTTCCTTCAACAAAACATAATCAAGACATTGTATCTTTGAGGTTTAAAAACTGGAAACAACTAGAAAAGGAGTTATGAAAGTCTCATAAAATCACGCTTCCTATAGCCAGTGAATGGGGAATGATTATTTAGTGTCTTTTTCTGTTACAGGCACTAAAAGGCACTGAATAACCTTACAGCTAACTGGTTCACAAATAGCAAGTTGAGTTACTTTTCACACTGTATATAGCTAAGTGCATAACTCTACAAAAGTATCATATGGATGCTGGAAGCTTACATGGATTCAGAAGCAATTAAATATCTGAAAAGTAAAATTCATCGTCTGGTTTTTGCAAACTATAGTACAGATGTGCAAGTATAACAAAATCATAAGCTGTTGCAAAACCAAAAAAAATCCTGCAATAACACTTCTAGTGTACTATTATCTGTGAGTATATATATATGATGATTTCATGAAGAGCTTCATGAGCAGAGCCTTCAGCCTGTAAGTTATACATCATCACCAATATTAATAATGTAATTCTAGAAAATTGGCTAAAACTTGAAATATATGAACTGTAGCATTAACTTTTTCTTGGTTTTAAAATTAACTTCATTTGTGATCCATACCTTGTCTTACTAACTTAAAACAGTCTTTTCTTTATAGCTTTGAAGTTTACTTCATTGGTTCTTGAAGATGGCAGTTGTATGCTTAACTTGTTTTGACCATATTTCATATGTTAATACATAGATCTTTCACAGTATTAGCGTGATTCTTATGTTTAGATTGAGAAATTAATGCTGTATGAAATTCTCTATTGTTTTTTGTTAGAGTAACTTAAGGTTCACCTGCAACAGGATGATAGTAATCAGTGTTTAACCTGAAGCTGAAGTTGACCGTTTTAGAGAGTCTCAGGTTCTGATCATGTATTTTCAAGAAATTTTATTAGGTTGTCAAACGATATTTTTAGATGTGACTTGAAGTGATTTTGAACTTACTGAGCTAAAAATACAGTAACAGGAAATTCACAGATCAGGTTAAAGGACTTGCATAGCTGTTACTTTGAGGAGGGAAAAAAACCCCACAGCCTTTCAAAAGAGAAAAATCCCCTGTGTTTCTTCCCACTTTCCCTGTTATATTAGGTCGTTTGTTGAGAGCTAATCAGATCACATTCAACTGGGATAGACTGGCTAGTTGGATCAATCTCACAGAGCAGTGGCCATACAGAACATCATGGCTCATACTGCATCTTGAAGAGACAGAAGGTGTTCCTGATCAGCTGACTTTAAAAACCATCTATGAAAGGTAGGTGCTCTTCTGTTAATGGTATACACCTTCATGATTAAAATATTAATCATTGTTAATAATTGTTAGAGTAATACAACTTTCAAACACCTACCAAGTTGTAATCTAAAATTCCCACCATCTTGCTCACCTCTGTCAACTTTTGGAAACTTCTAAATTACTTTAATTGCCATTTGGTGTATCATGGACGAATGTGTGCTTTGTATTAAAACCACAATTACACTAGAATTCTTTCACAGATAGCTATCTGTACTTCTGTTTTTTCTTGATACAATTTTCATCTTTACCTTGGCCAAGCTAGGAGTTAGGTTTTCTTCCCTAGTTAGAAATCTGAACTAAGCGCTACAAAAACTGTCCATACTGGTAAAGGTCTTTGAAGGTTTGGTGCTTAGCAAGCGTGCTTGAAACTATGGCAGTGCCTTATGCTGTGGTTAAGGAATACAAAAGTGAAGCATGACTTTTTCCATTGCTGATACAAGTTGCTGTCCAACTGAGCTGTGTAACTGAGAACAAATTGTCCCTGTGTTGTCAGCAAACATGCCTCTCCAGAACCTGGCTGCTTGTAAGAAAGGGCTTGTGGATTGTGGCAAGTGACCTAGTGACAGTAGGAGGAATGGAAGAGGAAGAATGTGACTGGGAGTTGGGCCTATAGCAAAAATGCAGAATCTGAGAATGAAAGCCAGTGAGAGGAAAGAAGGGTTTGACTTTGGTAAGAAGTAATTGAGATCAAACGAAAAGGACAGCTGAGGTAAAGAGTGAAGACAGGGATTAATTGAACGAGTTACCAGAAAATCTAGAGACTTTTCAGGGTCCAGGGAAAGAATAGAGAGGAGAACGAACTTGGACAGAAAATTTTGGGAAGGTGCCCTGCACTGGGAATCAAGGAATGGCAGATGATGAACTGGATGGGATGGACTGGAAATAGTTGAAGTGCTGAGAATGGCATATGATTGATTGGGAATGACAACTGGAGTGAGTTGTATTGGGAAAGTCAATGTAAGGTTAAGATTTGAAAACCCAGAAGGTAAAGGGGCAAGGGTCAACTGGGCATGATGAGGCTGAGGATTTAAATATACAAAGAGGGCAAGTAGTAGACTGGAGTGGCTTCAAGCTGAGGGGTTGTTCCTGAAATACCAAACTTCAAAGGTAAATGAGTGATTAGAAAACACTTTCCTCTAGAGAATGGGTCTAGTTTCTGGGTTTTGCATTTCCTATGTGAGTGTAAGATACCTGTGAAATCATAAAGTAATGGGAGCCCACCTCTCCATTGTTGGTTCACAGGGCTAGTGTCACAAATCTTTATGTGATCAGGTAGAGTAATTCAGAATCATCACGGATTCCCTCTCCTGCCATGCTTTTCAGTACCTTTGCTGTAGGTGTTTCTGACTTCCCGTTATTTAGATCTGCCATATGTCATGTTTCACAATTTTATATTTTCAGTATTTACCCAACAAACTTATTACAGCTTTTTGATTATTATCATCAACAGTAATAAATCACTTTGGAGTGATTGAAGTCCAAAGCTGTCTTCAAGACATAACAACCTTTATGTTTTCTGATAAACCTAAGGAGGTATTAGAGACCTGATTTGTTCTTGTAAATAGGTACTAGTAATTACAGTATAAACTAACATTAAATCTGTAGTAAACCAATGTGAGGAGAAGGAAAGGACAGTCACAATTAAATGTGAATGGCTTATTTGGGTTCTGGATTATTTGTTGTTAGTACAGACACTTGAGCTGTTGATATTCAGTGCCAAGTGGAGTGTGTCAGGGTTTATTAGTTCAGGTGTGGAGGAGATTAATGACTTCTGCTATGCTGTTGTACCTCTTGCTGTGCAGGTTGTTTGGGAGTAATATAGCCACTTGAGTGGAGTGCCAGTTCATAACTGACAGTTATAAACATATAAATAAATTTATAGTGTATAAAACTAGGATCTGTAATGTGAAGAAACAATGAAGAACCCTGTACTAGATATTGAAAAAGGGAAGGTGATGATCTTCTTTTAAGTAAAGCTGTCTGTATTCTACCTGCAATACCAGGAAAACAAGGACAAGAAAAAGGACCAACATTCAGGATTCTCTCTTTAGCAAAAAATCCCAACAGGATTATTTGATATGAAAATTATAAAGCTACAAGACTGAGTTTAATTAATTAGCCATAAAAAAGGGGGGTTCATAATAACATCGGTGCATGATCAGGAAGAGAGTTGATGTCTCTTAGCCACTTCTGTTGAACCTGTTTAAGGAATTAAATATGTAACTCTGCTGATGTCATGACAAAGCTGAGATGTCATCTTTCTGGTGATTTGTGTGATCGTCTTTACCATATGCTGAATATGAAAAGGTCTGTAAACTCTTCTCTGGGGTTATCTAATGCTCAAAAAATTCTGTTTTATCCAAAATAATCCTTTCTGTGTCACTGTAATTCTGTTTATCTACAACTGTTTGAAGTCACTTGGCTTAAATATCTGTTTCTGTGTCAATTCAAAGTAGACTATTTACTTTAGTTCCTCTTTTAAAACTTCAGTTTCTGTTATCTAAGGTTTTCTGGTTTATAGAGCAGCTTTCCCATTTGGAGTCTCATGAATAGATACCAGATTTTGATACTTTTATAGCTTCTGTTCCTGTACTGAGTTTGTGTTATTCCTTCCCTGCCTTTTATTCTGCAAGCATTTTTAAAAAAATATTTTGTTACTTTAGAACAGGAGTCAGAATATAATATTCCTAGTCTTGAATAGTTTGTGTCAAACTACTTTTTCTTGTGACAGTGCAAATTCTTCTTTGGTTTTGCTGCATTTCTGAATTCTGTGTTGTGGGAGTGGGGTCTGCTTGGACATCTCTCTTGGATGAAAGGAATATTGTAGGTTCTGTGTTAAGCATGGGAGTTTCACACTGAATCACATTATATAAGGAGAACGCTTTGATATTTTAGTTTTCCAACTTTTAAAATATCACGTGTTAAAAAGCTTGTGAATCGCCAGGGTTCCCTTGCAGTGAGAACTCTCCCTTGCCTTCCTCTTAGCTGCTGACTCTGCGGGGCAGAGGGTTAGCACGCTGGATTGATCTCTTACAGGTACCCTCAACTGAAGAGTTACAGCAGATAATTTGTGTGTGAACTTGAGGGTATGACAGGTGGTAACAAAACCTATGTTGTGTTACTGCTGTATCTGTGGAGGCAGGTTATACCCAGCTCTTTGCTGTCGATACTGCTAATGCTATAGGGAGAGTGATTCCGTGCAGGAGTTACACGTGGTACCTGTGTGTACGGGGCAGCTGTGCCGGCAGGTGGCACCAGCAGAATGACTGTCTGTCCAGCTCTGGCAGCTTCTGTTTGCTTGTTTGTCTCAGCACATTCTGTATTTGTATTTAATGTTAGTGATCTTTTTCACTAGGTGCTTTGATTTTTCAGTATTTCAAAGAATAAGCAGTACTTCAACATAAAAGAAGCGTAGTAAAATGGAAAGAATCAAGTAGTCGAGCATTAAGAAAGGAAAGAATAAAACCAGTCTGCAGTTATTTCCCCTCTGTGTATGCATTATGATATATGATTTGTATGATCATATGCTATCTTGCCTCCATAATATTACTGTCTTATAATGTCCAAATTTAATTTTGCAAACTGTATAGACAGGCCATGTAGTAGAGGGGAGGGCCATCTTCTGTCACATCTCAGTGCTATCTGTTGAAAAGAATGCAATAGGAAAACAAAGACAACTGAAAGCTACTGTAGAATTATTTGTCAGTGTGCGTGATGCTGGACTAATTACCTCTATCATACCTTTCACTTGGACAGTATTTGTGCTTCTGTTGGGAGGCGGTATACAGTTCTGTAGGCTGATATTAGTAAATGCTCAAGTGTTCAGAGCAGTATCTGAAGCTAGTGGGAACTCTGTTTTCAGTTGGAATACTCTGGGGGGAAAAAACAGGTATCTCAATTTGGTTACTAAATAAAAATACCTATATCTCTGTGCTTTATTTTTTTATTTAAAAAAAAAAAAAAAGCTAAGTAATGTATTCTGATTGTGAAGGATTGTTGGGGAAAGTAAATTTGCAAGTGCTTTTCTGTAGATACTATGATGAATATGGAAGACTATATTGATGAGTATGAAACCAGTTCTGTCAGGAGTAGTGTTTCTTTATTGTATCATACTTCACAGAGATGGGAAAACCTACTGAATGTTAAATTTACCACAAAAAATAAAAACAAAAACCAAAACCAAAATTAGGCTTCAATTTGTGACAGAGGCACTCCTCTGTTGAACAGTCTTTATGAATTGGAACCACTTAGACTTTTCTCTTAGTAACGGGTGGACACACTATGTTGTTGTTCTTTTGCAGAGGAGAACAAGCCCATGCTTTGTAATTGTGTCAAATTTTGGAAATAAAAAAATGGTTGAGTCTACATTTTTTGCTTTTGATCCAGATTCTGGAGAAGAATATCTTCACTCTTTTTACTTCCTTAAATTACTTGCTGTATCATCTCACTTCTGTCTTCTTACTTCCAGCCTTTCTCTTTGCAGGTCTAGATCTCTCTTGGGTTGGCTTTCCAGCTGGTATTCTTATTAGTATCAGTATTTACTCCTTTGGGTTTATGTGTTACCTCTTCAAGTCACCTTATCATGTGAAATGCCAGGATGGTTTGCAGAAGTTGCAAAAAGCAAATTTTTAAAGCCCTGAAATGGAATAAAATACATGCGCTTTCTGTAAATGAATTTGTAAAAGAATTAAGTTGTCAGATTAAAGCAAGTTTCTGTTGAATGTTTGCAACTGATTCTTCTCAGACTTGTAAATTAGCCAGCTATGGGAATGTGCTCTCTTGTGAAGGCTAAATGAAACATCCATAACAGCAGAATAAATGTCAGTGCCAGATCTAAATAAATGATATACTGGGAAAAGTCATTGTGGCTCTTGTAGAGAGAAAATATATTTCAAGAAAGTGAGTTCTCAAACAGTCGATGAACGTGTGAAGGCAGCAATGTAATATTTTGAAATTAAAGACATTTTAAGCAAGACTTGATCTAAGAACATTTAAATGTATTAAAATGTAAGGTAATAACAGGCAAGATTGCCTTGGGAAGAACAAAAGAAGGAAGCAAATGACAGGAGTAAGTGTCTCATGAGAAACTTGCAGGTGAGGTTTCCAAAGATAATCCTGGTGTTCTTTGACATACCTGTAAATGGTCTGGCAGAGGCAGAAGATGCAATCGGGGAATATAACCAGGACAGCTGTTTCACAGAGGGTTGTGGAAGCAGCTATGAGTAAATTACTGGTCAAAGTCATTGTGTATATAGGTATCGTAACGTACTAGGGAAAATAATCTCATCTATAATTCTGCTACTGTAGTAATGGGCTGTAAATCTGCATTGAGGAAATTCATTCACAAATCATTGGTGATTTCTCTGAAAAAATACATTCAGTGCTCAACAACAGTCAAAAATGAAACTGTCTTTAGAAGTTACTAGCAAAGCACTGGAAAGAAGGAAGGTATTGTATCATCCAAATCTGTTATGTATCTAAATTCTAAACATTGTGAGATTCTCATCACCACATTTCAAACAGATTGTACCAAAGTAGAACAGATATTAAAGAGGATGAGGAAGGGCCCTAGTCTCGCATAAATTTTGCTGTGCATATCATCACTGTCTGATTTCCCATGCAGTGAGGAGTCCTAGTTTTGCTTGAATACTTGCTCCTCTCTTTTTTTGGATTCTGAAGTCTTCCGTGGTCTAAGATGTTTGATTAACTTACTTAGTTTCCCCCAAGGCCTTAGTTTTTAATTTCAGTTTGAGGCTCTGAGTTTTTAGTTGTCATACTTTGTTTCTTGATATTTTCTACTGCTTAAGGCTGTAGATGGCAGTGATTTGATATTGCCACCTTGTTGATTAAAAATCATGCTATTAAAGCTGATTGTATGGGAGAGAATGTCTTCTCAGTCCCTTTCCTCATTAAATTTACTCACTAAAATGAGATAATCTGCTGAACACATTTTATCTGTTTATATCCTCCTTATCTCGGCAGAAACCAAAGTCTGCAGTGCTTTGTCTATTGAAAGATGTTCCTAAAAGTCACTAAATCAATTTTGTAACCCTCTTGCCTGTAGGCCTTTGTCCTTCTGCAGCCTGAAGGTGTTAGGAAGAATTTCTGCCTCTGTGAGTTAACCAGTTGTCTTCTAGATGTGGCAGATATACCAGTTGGTCACTTCTTAAAGGTGTTAGTAGCTGGACTGTTTTCTCCAATTAAAGTCTGTTCCATGTGTTAAGGTTTATACAGTTGAAAGTGAAATTCAGGCATGTATATGCCCCTTGAGTTCAAGAATGCAATTCAGAAAATGACCAACTAAATTTTTAAACACTTGAAAAACTATGGATGGTCTGAATTGTTACCCTTGAAGTTCCTGCAACATCTACAGTTCTGCTAGTGTGAATGCCTGGAATTGCTAAACGCGAGGCCTGAGTCGAATCTCCTGGTGCTTACCTTGTGGCTAGAGCCTGTCAGGGTCCTTGAGAGTCTGTAATAGCTGAAGCCCTTAAAAAGCCTAGACAAATAAATGTAGATTGAGCATGTTTGCAGCAGGAGGAAAAGATTAGGTTCAGCACAAAACACAGCAGCAAAGGCTGCTTTAATTTTAAGATAGGTATGTTTGAATTAGTTATACCAAGTGCTGGGGCAGGCTGCATGACAAGTTGAAGGAACCTCTGGTCCTAGTGAGCATGATGAATTCTCTAGGCAGGGACAGGCACTATAGTAAAGTTCCAGTTGGCCTTTGAAAAGAAGATGACAGGGAACACGCTGCACGCTACTAGAACAATGTGATGATCTACCTGCTGTGGAGGGCCCCTTGGGGGAAAAAAGTCAATACAAAGTTTGTAATAATCCATGAGAATTTCCTCATGATCATGTGTGGATTGTTTAGCATTGAGGTAGAACATTCACCCATGAATTAGGTAGATCCATGGTAAGTGTTGTCCTCTCCTTCATGCAGTTAGGAGCTAGATTGCTTATCTTTTTGAATATAATTCTAGCCATTACCTGGTGAAACTGTGAGAAATGTAAGGCTGGTGTATCTAGGGAGATAGTTTGAAGAGAGACTGTGACTCACTGTCTCTTTGCTTAAAGATATTCACTGGGGACAGGAGAGTGAGTGTCTATCCCCAGAACTGAATTTACCGTTTGTTTGATGATACAAAATTCAGGTATTCACACAACCTTCTATTCAAGCGCTTCCAGCTGGCTGGTTCTGATGTTACACTGTTTGTCATCCTTGATGTCGTGAGGGACAGTCCTGTCTGTTGTTCTTTGCCCAGACTTTGCTCAAACTGGGGTATTAAGACAAGGCTTGTCAGTTCTTTGTGAGGATATCAGCAGATAGTTGCTGGTCCCTGAATTTATGTAACGTGACTATTCTTATGTATTCATTCAAAATACTAGAACATGAGAGCTTGGCTCAGGATAGAAAAAACTCTCATGAGCCATCTGTTCAGATTTAATGGCCTTGAAAACATGCTTTTTGGGAAGCTGAAGGGAACTCTGGAAATCAAGAATCTTACATCTTTGATTTTGGAAAAAGTTATGTCTTCCAGAATGAGAAACTGGTTGTGCTTTCCTCAGAGTTGTAAGTATCCATTATTTAAAACTTAGAAACGTTTAATTTATCCATCACTTGGGCTTAATTTAACCTCTGCAATAAAGTATTTGTGCACGTATGTATGCATGGCTACCTATGATGGATGTCAAATTGGATGGCAAACTGATGTACCGAGGCAGAACACATGACGTTTAGAAGAATAACATAGTAGCTTTCTGTTATTCAGGATTCTGTTTTGTGTGTGGGACTAAAGGATCTAAGCCAGCCATAGCTCATTTTATTACTTTTTTTTTTTTTTTTTATGTTTTTGCAACTCTTAGACCATTCTAAGGAGTAATTTGTGGAAGGTGTCTGCCCTGTCTGATTTATCAATAATGGAAGATACTAGTGTTTCTTCATTTCTTCATTTCTAGATGTTACCTTTCCTGTTTCAGCACTAGTATATGATTTTGCTTGGTTTTTTTCTCATTCTTTTTATTGAAGTTACCCCTTATTGGAAGCAACCACAGAAATATCTCTAGTAATGGTAACCAGAGAAATACTTCATTTCAAGTTACTAGACAACTCATCCTGTTTCTCTTTTTATTTTTTTTTTCCTCCTTTTTTTCTTCAGATGAAACTGGTAAAAACTCATGCAGTTACAAGTGGAACAGCAGGTTGATTACTGTAGATTTGGAGTTCTGTAACAGTTTCATTGGTGCTATGTTTTACTGATAAGTTGAGATCTTTTGTGTGATACATCTGTATGAATCAAATTAGGAAATGACCTAGGCACTTTAAAACATTTTTGTTTCGCATATAGTAGAATATTCTTACTTCATTGTTTACTGCTTCAGTTTAAGAAGGTGTATTTACAGCATACTAAAAATACCACCAAGGTATAAGTGGTATGAAATAATTTTATTAAAGAAATTGATTTCATAAAAAATCAGAAAATAGTATTGTGTAGCACTAGTAGTAAAATTTATTTTTCCCCATATAAAGGCTCATTTATTTTTATAGCAATTTGATGACACATCTGCTTGCTTTATTCAGCTGAAAAGAAAATGTTGGTTCTTGGTGTTTTGTAAAATTGCTTTGTTAAATTATTTTCGAAATCGTTCAACTTTTAACAAATGACATTTGATGCTAACATTGGAAAGCAATTTCAGCTAATTAAGTAGATCCTTCTATAAACCATTGGAACATTAAGATGACAAACTGTTCATTCAGGATTATTTTAATTGGTACAATTATTGTAATTTTGTTGCAATTATGTGTTGAGCTAAAAGCTTTTGTTTAAATCATTTGAGGGTTTTTGTTAATATACATAAGTAAGAAGAAAAGAAGTAAAATAAAAACTGAAGATAAGCATTATCTGTCTACTTTTCCATTACAGTGCTTTACACAAGTATCTATTAAATTATTCTTTTAAAAAAGTATGTTACATGTTTTCAGCAAATCTCTAGCAATGTTAAAATTGAGCAAGATCATTTGAAATTTAACTTTTCTGGAAGGTTATGATGTTAATTCCAGTTTTGACACTGTTTAAATACCTTTTAATAATACCTTTAAAAAGGGTGAAATTAACTTTTGAGGGATTTGCGAGTTGTATAAAATCTATTGATGTATTAATTTAAGAAGTGTAGCTCTTTAGTGATTATAGAAATTAAAAATGAAAAAGCTACGGAAGGTGCCACATTAATCACTCTGATTATAATGTTCTCTGCAATCATCTTTTGCCCAGGCCAGGTTTAAATAAATCACTTCCTTTAAGTAGACAATTTCATATTCCTTTAGACCTCACAGTGAGGCATTACATCTAAATATTTAACCTGCTTTTTGTTTTTCAGTTTCCTATTACTATGTCCTACTTAAAACGCAGGGTACATAAATTCACTGTGTTTCTTACTGTGCTAATAGTCTGGTGTCAGTGTTACAAGGCAGCGCACCAGGCCGCAGCTGGGTGGTTGGTTCCCAAACTGTCTGCTACATAGACCTACCTGAAGCAGGGCATAAAAGAAGACAGAGGACAGGACAAGAAAGAAGTTCAGATGAAAAGGTAATAGGGAGAGAAGGATTGAAGCAAAAGTTGAGCAGAACAAGACAGAGGAGTATTTTTAGCTTTTTTTTTTTTACCTTTGTAATATAGGATAATGTCCTATTTCTAAAATACTTTCCAGATAAGTTTAAATGCTTACAGTATGGTTAAAGTGCATTAATGAGATCTCTCAAAACTGCTCCTGTGTGTATTTTCAAATCCCTCTGAGCACAGCCGATTGATACTAGTTTAGAATAGAACACAGAAACCTTAATTTTAACACTATAAACAATTTCAGGAAAAAAAACAACTTTTATTTTTAACCTGAAAAAGTCAATTCAAGAGACTTCTGTGCTTTTTTGGGGAATTGATAAAGTAGGGAAATAAGATCGGAGATGATGTCTTTTTGTGTCTGCTGAACATCTTTGTCCGAAGTAGAATATTCATTCAAAACCTGAGAACATGGGAGGTTGCAAGGTAGGTAATATGATAAGCTGGAAATGCATCTCAGCTACATACTGCTGGTGGCCCATATCCTGGCTCTTACCTCATGATAAATGTGACATAATCTGTCTCGAAAAAAGAGGAGATAGAACACTTGTTTCATGTTCAGAAGAGGCTTGTGTCTCATATTGATGTAAAAGCCTACCACTGAGCAGTAGCATAGAATATGAAATTCTTTGGAAGCTGATGCTCTAGCATTCCTTGCAGTGACTTGCTCTTATGTCCATGCAATAAATTTGCCACATTAGGTCAACTCTGTCATAAAAAGCTGCTTCAGAAGGGCAAGATATGGAACAGATCAGGTAATCCAAGAAGTGTATAAATGAAGTTCTGTTCTTTGTTTCTGGTTGACTTGAATTTTGGTTCATGTATATGGTTCATAAGTTAATGTAGTATAGCAATTTTGCCTTTTTGCCTTCCTTTTCTGGATAGCATATGCAACAGGTTGATAGATTAGTCTGTGACTTACTCTGAGAAGTGAAACTCATGCTTCTATGAGTGAAGTGTTTGCTGTGGACTTTTGGAGGAAGAGAGTCCTTTTGCCTGGTCCTAAGGTTTAACTGCATGCCATAACGTAGCCCTAGGAAAGAACCTTGTGCTGGAGACTAAGATGAACAATGGCCACTTCTAATGCTAGAGGACCTGCGTATATTTGCTGTATTGATAAAGTCCTACAGGTGGAGGTATTGAATAAAAGAGTCACTGCATAAAGCCATAAAGTGGCTTTGTAACTGACGTTCAGTGATGAAAATACCAAAACCAGATTAATACACTATTTTTGTATTTCACTTGTGTGAGTGATCTTGTTGGACTTGTCAGTTAGTGAGACATAATTACTTTTTTGTTTACAGAGCAGCTTTGAGCAGTCTTAGATTCTTCTGTGCTACTCTGTAGCTTTCCATCTGTGTAATAAATATAGTGATTTTTTTAAAAAAAATTCTTCTGCCTTCTGTAATGCAAACAGCACTGCAAAGCTGTGAATGAATCCAGGCATTTGTAACTGTATTAACACTTTTTTTAATTATAAAGAATGCCAGTGTAGGGTATATTCTGGAAAGCTGTATTAAAACCAGACCTTTTTAATACTGCTCAGTGACAGTACATGATAACTGGGTGTGGGAGATTAGTTTAATAAAAATCAATCTTTTAAGGATCAAAATGTTTTTGCTTTCTGAAATTATCAAAAGCAGGAAGTCAGAAGAGGTGCTTTATCTACTGTTGAGTTGTGAATTGGATAGAGTCAGTTTTGCAAAGCAAGCTTTCCTGAATATCTACAGTAATAGTTTTTTAAATAGCTATTGCATCTGTTCAGTGAAGTCTTCACTGCTTAATATGCACTGAAGGGTTTATGGTTTTCTTCTAGATAGGTATATCAAATTATAGCTTTCTATTTTTTTATCTTTATTAAGATAAAACATTGATTACCTTATGTTTTACTATTAAGTGCATGATGACTTTTTATTTCTGCCTTTATACAAGTGGGTATATGAGCAAATGCTCTTTTTCAATGTTCAAATGACCTGTTGCAAATTTCAGTTTGTAAGAATGTTTGCAGCACTGTTCTTAATATGTTGACAGTACTGCAAATTTTCTGTTTTGTGTGAGAGCTTTAAATAAAAATAAAAAAAATCACCCTTAGACTTGAAGATATACTGACCAGACATGAGAAGAACAGGATAAATAGTTTCAGAGCAAAGCATTATATTATTAGTATTGTTAGGTATTAAGAGATCAGATGTCTAATTAGCAGACTGTTAAGCATGGAAATTTCATATTGCGTTCCAGAGTGGCCCAGATTTTCTGGTTTTCTGTCTCTCGGTATCAAACCTTTAGAAAGAAATTTTTTTTTGTGTAATTTTTAATGAAAAGTTATTTCATTTTTGTAAGCAACATTTTTAGCTTAAACTGTGTTGAGAGAAAAATTTAAAAGGCATGTGATAAATAAAACATGACGTGGCTTCATGCTCATGCCTTCTGTTGCTCTAGTTATTATTTAATAACAATTACTTAGGTCTGTTGCCTTTTATGGAGTGCAGAAGTTAAATGACTCTTGTCCACATAGTTACTTACTCCTGTAAAACGCTGGGCAGGGCGTGGGATTTAGGTGTGCAAAGAGTAACTTGTAAGATTTCTTTGTTTTCACGTTGAGGAAGGAGGTTTGGAAAGAGTAGGGAGGATGGCCCTTCAGGGTATGAGGACTTGCAGAGAAGTCAACCTTCCTCCTGTCCCAGAGCAGCAGGGCAGGCTGCTCCACGAGAGAAGGCAAACTGGGAGCAGGAGGGCAGGGGGTTGTCCTCATGAGCAAGAGGTGCAATCGCATAGCAGCCAAACAGAAAAATCAGAGCAGGTTCAGTGACAGAAAGCAGGGACAGCAAACAGCCCAGTGGTCTGTAGCCATGAGGTATATTTTAGGTCAAGCCAGGAAGTCAAGTCAGTGAATGAAGATCAAGGTCAGTAAGGTATATAGATGTAGCTCGGGCAAAGGCCTGAGCCTGAAGGCAGTTCTTGAATCAGGCAAGAGAGGCCTCCAGTGAGGTTTCTTGCAGCTCTCGGAACAGCAGTCCGATCCCAGGTTTCTCAGCTGCACTGTATCAGAGCTGGTCTTGAGCACAGGCAGCGAAACCCCCAGGCAGGGACGGGGGAAAGAGGTGGTAGAGCCTAACATAACCGACTGAACAGGGAACGTGGGCACAGCACAGCCTTCAGTGTGGATGAAGGTAGTGGATGCTGCTGCCACTTTACTACCACCTGGTTGGGTGGTGAAGGACCACGACCGGTGGTGGTGACCATCTCCTGCAGTAGGTGATGAATAAGGTAGGCTATGTCCTGTGTAACCCAACAGCCTGGCATTTTCTCTAAGCAATGCTGGCAACATTCAGTGCTGGACCCGCTGTGGGACCATGATGGTTATTTTCCAAGTCAGTCATGGAAGTGCAAGGTGAACATAAACTAGAAAAAATTTGGAGCAAATTTACCTTCTCTTAAACGGAAGATAAGTTGATGTACCTCTGTGTACTTGTAGTAAATTATTTGAGGGAAAAGTCACAAATAATCCATCGTTGTTGGAATATGTCTTAATCCACACTGAAAGCAGTTTTTAATTACAGCAGCTCATGGAAAGGACACGTGTGGAATAATGGAAGGAATTTTTAAGGTCCTCTTCTGTCAATGTAATGTTCTGTTTTGAGCTCATCCCTTTTAAATCCAAGTAGTTTCTCATGGAAACAGACACTCTGTAACACTGACGGTGTTTGATGTTCTTGATGTAAAGAATAATTCTTCTGCCTCAGGAAAATCTAGCCCCAAAATGAGAATGGGGTGTTCACAGTGCTTTATTTTTAGATCTGCATGCTTTTATTTCAGAAAAAGTAACTCCTAAAGTACTTTACATGCTAACCTTTTATTTTTTATCTGAGAAGTACAGGCACATACGGTTTTTGTGGCTCTTTGCCAGAAGATTATCATTTACATAAATATTTCTTTCAAAGGCGTAGTTTAAGACATTGAGCTCAGGAGGTTAGAATAGAGACTTCAATCTGCACACCAGCAGTTGGGCTATTGGCTTCTGAACAGTAGCTTTGTTCATCGTATTCAGAACACTGTTCTCATTCAGACTTAAGTAGAGCTGGCATTAAAATTCAGCTAATTTGTTTCATGTGATTCATCAGCTGTGTGTTTTATTTAAATCTATGTCACATTCTTTTTGGCTTTTTAGTTTGTAGATTTAAGTGTTGAAGTAGGCCACTCTTTTAACTCTTCAGTCCCCGACTTAAAAAGTGACTTAATTTTCATTTTGTCAGTGTTGAACTCAAGCGTGGAAGAATCAACTGTTTCTGTTCTTCAAAACTAACCTACTTCTGGGTGTCAGGCTTCTCTTCTTACAGAAGACGCCACCTTTTATTCTTTTCAGGCTGGAGCCTGTGAAGCTTTACATGCATTGAGCTTCCCTAAAGTGGATAATCCTACTGCCATCCTGGTGACATCTCATAATAATTTACAAAGGATTTACCTTTGTTGGAATAGGCTACTCTTACTTTTATGCTTTATATTTGTTATGTTTTCCTATGCTGTAGAAGTAACATCTCATTGTGAGTAAATTTACTTGTAGATACTACTTGTGACAATGTGGCAGTTTCCTCCATCTATTAGGTTTGTGGTCCGTTCAGATATTTTCTGGTAAAATCTGGTATAAGAATTTGTTGATTCAACTTTTAGTATAGGGCAAGACTGTCCTAAAAGATTAGATTGAAAGATTAACACACAGTTAAAATACATTTTTAATGTAAAAAGTTGCACTTACTTCAAGCATCTAGCATTGGTGCTCAGTTCTTTTATTTCTTGTAATGTTAAATGCTAAATATTCTGTGTAAAACTGCCACTGTTGTCTCTGGAATAATCCCATGGTACATAAATTTCTACTTTTTATGAAGGATCTAAAAATAAAGATAGAAGTTTGTTGCTTTTAAAAAGCTAACAAATTGTGAAATAAGGTAAGATAGTTCAGCTAATGATAGACTTAGTTCATAAGCTGTATTCTGATACAACCAGATTTATGTTTAAGTGTTCTTTTCTTTTCGTAGATACATGTGTGTATTTATTTAATGTAAGAGATTCTTCATTGCGCTTTGACAAGTTACTGGGTATACATGAGGGCTCCTTCCTCCCTTTCCACCCATGCATCAATGCACTCCTTTCCCCTGTGACAGCACTGACAGTTGCCTTAGCTGCTTTAATTGCCCAGTAATCAGAGAAAACTCTTACACTTCTTGTGCTATGCTAAGTTCTTTTTAACAAGTTACAGCAGCTCGCACAACAGTCGATTATGCTGTCTCCCCTTTTCATGGAGCTGCAATCAAATTATGTGTTTGGGAAAAGCCATTAACTAGTGAGGTGCAAAATTCATTTTGTGTTTATAATAAGTTTGTTTGGGGTTTTTTTCCTTATAACTTTTTTCTATTTTTACTTTAGATACAGTGTGGTTACTTCACTGGTATCCATACAGAGCGCTGTAACTGTCACTTTATAGTCATTACTAAGCCATGCCAACCATTCTCGCTGCATTCTTTCACAGTTTCCATTTTTATTATAATGGCTGTGAGAAACATGTTTTCATTTTAGTAATCTTTAATTTAGATTATAATTTCTCATTTGGTATCAGATAAGATACCAGTCATGATACTATGAGATGGGATGTCGAATAAGATAGGTCCATCTGACCCATCATGTCAGCCTCCATCACTTGCTTGCACGTGGTAGCTTTTCATAAACTTCCGCAAGGCTAACGTTTAAGCCTTCTCCTTGTTCCTTCCTGAAACTCTCCTTTATACTAGTGCTTACAACCCCACCACCCCCACCATTGCTTAACAAGTCATAATGCATCAATAGTCCCTTGTATTGATCGTGTCTCGTTGTTTTGTTGTTCTTTATTTGTGGCTTCTTGTCTTAGAAGGTGAATTACTTGAACGCAGGCAGTTGTTTTTCCACTTTTTACCATGAAATCATACACAGTTGAGTTTTGATCAGTCTTTAAGATACCCGAGTGTTCCTGTTACAAGAAATGTTAGTTTAAAAATGAGATTTTTAACCAATCGAATTTTTGATTGGGGTATCAGAATGTGGATGGATTTTTGAAGTTAATGTTGACAAATGTTAATTTCCCCTTACGCTGGATTTGATGTTACTGATCTGTAAGTTCCTGATCTGATTTTAGCCTTCTGTATGACTTCTTTGAGATTTCTCTGAAGCATGCAATTAGGTCAGATTACATAGCTGTTCATGATTTTTTGCGTATTAGAAAATGTTAAATTGTTCTTTCTGCGGACAGTGCAGCTCCTTACAGGTTCTATTCATTTTCTGGAGAACAGGGAGAATGGATGAAAGTGTACTAGTATTTCACCCTAGAGTATCCCTGTGCAGATGGAAGTCATACTTCAATAAATATAGTTTATCATTTATCTAATTTTTTTCCCACCCCAGAATTTCAAAGAATATTCCTACAACTAAAGATGTTGAACCTCTACTTGAAATTGATGGAGATATACGGAATTTTGAAGTATTTTTATCTTCACGAACACCTGTTCTTGTTGCACGTGATGTAAGAACCTTTTTGCCATGCACTGTGAACTTAGATCCCAAGCTACGAGAAATCATTGCAGGTGAGTGTGCTTTCAATTAAATGGCAAATGGCAATTGTATTATTTAGTTTCATTTTAGGTGAGGCTACTTTGCATGTTTGCAAATGTTTGATGTTGTTCATGAAATGAGACCTTCAGATTGTCTGATTTGACTTCAGTAACAGGCCATTCAGTTTCACTGAGTAGCTTTACTGTAAAGGCCAGATCATACTAGACTAAAGATTCTCTTCTGGAGGGGGCACTCCACTGTTCTTGATTAGAAGATTGCTTTAGCAAATGGAGGAAACCAATACACGTAATGATGTTTTAGTAGTAGAGATGCAAGTTGATTTCCAGATCTTTGTTAACAATTTTGAGTAGTGTCAGTAAGATCCTGTAGGACTGAAGCCAGTGAAACAAAGTGGAACATCTCCTTTTAATGTACACCCCATTAGATACCTGTGCAGTTGGTACCCGTGAGTTACTTTTTAGTATGCTATGACACTTAAATTCATCCTAGGGCAAACGTTGTTTATTGTGTGGTGGTTTTTATGCAGTTATCTTTACTTGCTTGTAGTCTCAGGTTCAGGTACGTTCTGTTCTGCAAACTCCACTCAAACGTTCTGACTGCTTACTGCAGCTGTGGATGCATGTGATGCATGGTATGGCGCTTCTTGTCCAGTCTTAGGCTATTGGCACTGGAGTAAGGCTAAGGCATGTTAACATTTCCGCCTGTTAAGAGACACTAAAGCTATGAAGAAAACCTGAACTTTAAATTTAAAATAGGATCCTTATGAGTCTTTGGTGTGACAGTCAGTATTCTAAGTAGAAACTGAATTCAGGCATTAATAGTTCTCTTTGCTTGTCTTTTCTGTCGTGACACTTCAGTCCTCAACTGGAATCCTATTTGTTCTTTCTTTTTTCCAACTTCCTTCTCTGTACTTGAAAGCTGCAGTGGGATGGCCTAACTTTGTTCACAAGCTCCATTCCATTAATCTCTTCAGAAACAATACAGGTCTGACTTACCACATCAGACAAGCTTACCGTCGGAGACATGCTTGGCATGACGTATTCTTGCATTTCTTCCCATTTGGGTTGGGATTTGTAACTTTTCCTCTCTCAGGAAAATATTTGGAGTACATTTAATATGCCTGTGTAAATCTATGCAATAAGTTGTCCTAACTCTCCTAAAGACTCCTGTGTAGATGGGATCCTCAAGAAAAATCAACTGAATGCAGAAGAAAGTGAATTGGACATTCTACTTGATGAGTTCTGATTGGAATTAAGTACACAAAGATTTACTTTAATAGGCAAAAAAATCAAAACTTTTTCAAATACTTCAAGCAAAATTTTGTTCTTATATTTTTCAGATGTTCGTGCTGCAAGAGATCAAATGAATATTGGAGGACTTCCTTATCCCACGTTGCCTTTACATGAGGCACCTGCTAGAGCAACATCTCTGTTCAGTCAGCCTTCATCGGCTTGCTCTTCTACAACCTCTTTCAATGGACCTTTCAATAGTGGAGTTTTATCACCACAACCTCATAGCAGTTACTATAGTGGTATGACAGGACCTCAACATCCGTTTTACAATCGGGTAAATAATCGAGAACCAATTAACATTCTTCTGATGTAATCTCGTAATACCGCAGATGTGATCTATAAAATATTGAAAGATCCATTCAAGTCTTAATTAGGGATGAAGAAAAGTCCAAAAGTTGGTAAATTTCACGCTACTGTTCAGTCACTGTAGTCTGGGTAAATTACATCAGAAAAACAAATTACACAGTGAGGGGAAAAGGTCAAATGATTTTGAGACACTGCTCAATAGTAGGATGTTGCAGGGTTGGGTTTTTTTATTTTTGTGTAGTAAACTGTACTCAGTCATTCATGTACTTGCTTATGGACATTGGAAGGGATCCTGGCTTTTTCTTGGTGACTTTGGTTAACACATACAGAAATTCATGTGGGGAGCTACATCACAAGAATATTGTCTGTCTTCCTTTTTGTCTCTTTTTAAAGTTGTTCTGGGATCTTTTCCCTAAACCAGTGTTGCACTAGTTTTATGCAGTTTACGTTAATTCCTTTGAACATACATTTTTGACCTATTTGTGGGCCTCAGAAAACACAGTCCTGGGCATGGCTCACTTGAAAATTGAATGAAGCACTTTACTGTGTAGTTGGATCAAGTTTAAACTTTCTGTTTATGTGGTATGTATTCAGTATTTTTAAACGTTATTTTTTACTTTTTTTTTTTTCTGTGCTACTATAAGGGGGGGGAAAAAGTAGGAAGTTGATAGAAGTCACAGCTTACTTCTATATACAGGAAACGGCCTCAACTTTAAGTAGACTTGACTGTAGGGAAATGTTTAAGCTAATAAGGTGGAAAGAAAATTGAGATATTCCTAAACTGAAGTTTGTTAACCAAGGCAGAAAAGAGTGCATGTAGCACAGAACTTCTTCAGTTATCTGTTCTGAAATTATTCTTATATACCCTCAATATGGGGACAATGTACTGGTTTGTTGAAAGTAACTTGAAGTGACACATACTTTGAAGTAGTCCAACAATGATAATTGCTTGTCACATGAATCTTTGTGCTGATAACTAGCTCAGCTTTGTTAAGGTAGGTGTTTAATTGGAAGCCCTGTTTTTGTGTCTGTGTTACTGTACATGACAAGGCTTAAAGTATGGGTGAAACATAGTTGAAACTTGTATGGTTTTTTGGCTCTAATAAGCATTACAGAAGCAATTATTGGTGAGTCATAACCTGTTCTTACAATTGGTTTATTTGTCCATTTATATTGAATGCATACATAGGCTTACAGGCATGCTTACTTTTTTGCCTGCTGAAGACTAAAATACTTTTTGGTTTGGCCTTTCTCTCTGGAATTTTATGCTGCCTTTCTAAGGTATAATTAGGTTTAGTGCTTCACACTTTCGAATATTGGCAGAGTTATCTATGTTCATTACTTTGGAGTCATAAAGGTACTCTTGAACACCACATACTAAGATAAGTAAGGAGAACAGTATGATAGTAGAAAATATATACTGAAAGGCTGTTTCCTTCAGCATTTTTAATTGTATTTCACTTTTCAAGTTTTTGTAAAACTGATGTTTAAAAAGCAGAACAGCAACTGAAGAATAGGCTCTCCCCAGTAGGAGTTTCTGGGAGAGGTTTGGATACCTGTGTGACACAACACAAGGGGTTCAAATGCTTCTGTGGAAATGCCTGAATTTTATGCAAAAAGCCTTAAGTTCTTGAGATAGATGCCTTATTCAGACCAGTAAATGGATCCTGTCCTGTTGTCTTTCAGCATTCATTTGTGCTTTAAAAAAAAGCCTTTGAGCTGGTGGGGGGAAAACTCTTTACTTTTAGGAAATACAATTTTTTTTATTATGCTTTTTTCTTTAATGCTCCTGTGTTATGGACTTTGAACTTCCAGTGGCATAATCTATTCGGTTTTTGTTTAGAACCCCATTGTCCCTCTGTATAGCTGTAAAAAGAAGATTATAGTCCCATTTAGCAGCTCTTAAACTTGGTGCTTTGGCTCTCAGTATTGGGCTGTACTAGATGTGTACATTTTACCACTGTCTAATGGCCTGGTTACAAGTTGGATTCAAATTCAGGTTCTCAAAATCGCTGCTGTCCTGGATGGTTGTGGAGATCATGTTTCTTATGGGGAAGGTCAGAGCAGTAGGCAAGTCTAAATGGGATTTCCTGAGTGGGAACTAGAAATTATGGTACACAAAGACTTTTTTTTTTTTTACAAAGGGGAGCAAATTCTTTGATATCTTGGAAAAATAATGAACATCATGCTTATGCTTCAGAGGCTGTCTGCAGACTTGGAGAACAGCTCCACAATAGTTTATGCCCAACATGTATTTATATTGACCTCATGTTGTCATGGTGTCTCTATTACTATACTTCAAATGAAGATTGAGTCTGTAGAATTCAAGCCTATATCAGAGAATTAATCCCATGTTTGGGAAGCAGTGGAGTAGCTGAAGTGGGCTCAAGGCGTAATTAGAAATTATGAAAGAATTGTGGGATAGTTGCCTTATTGGACAAATTTTTTTCATTGCTTTGTAGTTTGATGACTTGCAACCAACAAACAGGTGCTCGCTATGTGTTTCAGAGGGCAGTCTTTGTAGTGAGAGCTAGGCATTTGGATGCAGTGTGATCATTAAGCATTTCGTGCTTGGGGGTTTTCCACGTGGTTTAAGTTGTTAGTGGAAAACTGAGGCATTAAATTACTCTAAAAATAACATTAACTTTTTTTTTTTAAAGAGAGTTTAATTTCTAGAAAACACAGTGGAATCTGTGCCTTATGACAGGGAAATAATTTTAAATCGGCGAATTTTCTGAATCATCCTATAGTAATCAATAAATGGTAACACAAAGGCTAGGTATTGGTTCTCCTGCCTACTTAAAACCAACCAAACTTTTCCCATTTAGACTATGGTTACACTGCATATTATGTAATGCTATATGTTGGAAGAACATATGAAATTTTTGTGGTAACTGTGTGAAAGGCTGTGCAGAAGATTACCTCTGGCAGCTAAGACTATGGAACTATTTGTATTTTTCGTAAATCACTCAAAGTTTTAGTATATGCCATGTAAGTAAGTGATGCGTGCAGGAATTAAACTTGCATTTCTCAGTTAATTTACAGCTGCTTCTGAATGCAGAGGTTTTTTAGACCTTATTGACAAATCCAAAGTGGAATATTTCAGCAGATTTTACTCCTCCCTCATAGACTGGCCCTTGAGTCATAAAATTATTAACTATATACTGAATTTGGTGCAGTAGACTTACCAGAATCTTGTCATGTGCAGAAACACAAACCAAATACATTCCGTTTTGTTAAATAGCTGAGTAATACAATTTTGAAAATACTATATATAGAAACATCAGAAAGCTGTAATACAGCCATTGTTTTGAGATTTGTAGGTTGTCTTTTTGTAAGAACTGGGTAATGAGTTGAAAGCAATGAGCGCTATAATTCTGCTCTTCCTAAAGTCTAAAGACTCTGTTGTTTTCCAGTACATTGCCTTAAAAGAGAAGTGATAACAAAATGAAAAGCTTCATTTCAAAACCTAACTCAAATTCACACATAGGTCAAAACAAAATTTCATTGTATTTGAAAAGAATTTTACTTTTTAACTGCATTACCACTTGTGGGGTTCATGACTCAGACGCATGCTCATACACACACGCACGCGCACACACGTTTCATTGCATGCCAGTGGGTAGTGTGTGAATTTCAGGAAAAGTGTTTATATACTTGATTTTAGCACTTGAAAGGTGGGAGCATATGGAGTCATCTGTTAAAATGGAAGTGTATTTGTAATTTTGAGATCTCTATAGCTTCTAGAAGTGACTTGTTAAAAGTCAGGGTTCTTATTTGGACCCTTTACACTGATGTGCTGATAAGACTTTTGGAAACGTGGATAGTGTTTGTTTTCTTGAAATCTGTTAGTAAAAAGGGATAAAAATGAACCTGGTGATAAAAGTAGTGATTAGTGTTAACTGATATTTCTGGGGAAAAAGAACTATTTCTGTTTTAAAAAAATGGTTTTTATATTTGTTTTATAATAATTAACATTGTCCTTCCTTTAAAATTGTATTTGTATTGAACAACATGCATCAATGTATTTCCTGCAAAACAAAGCTCAAATACTGTCTGCTATAAAAATCTATTTATAGATTCATAAAATCTAGTATTTGTGGAAGCCTTCAGATTGGTTACCACAAATATGGGAAGTTCTAGTGATGCTATTATGTATCACACTTTTTTTTTTTTTACAATTGTCTTGGGGGTATTATGAATCATTCTAAGTTTTATTGAGCATCTGATTTTGAGTTTAGCAGGTCAGAGTGGAATTATCTGAATTACCCTGAAATTCTCATTTTCCCATATTCAAAACAGATGTTGGAGTGTAGCTACCAAAACCACTCCAACTCTGTTCCTCCAGAAAACCATGCCAGAGCACCTATTTGCTCTGGGGAGGGTAGAAGGGGGTCAGTTGCTGAGGGATTTTGAAGACCTCACTCCAGAGCTTTTGATTGAATTCTGTTCAATGCAAAAAATAAAGCTATTAGTAATTGTTATTTTCACTTTATTAAACTGAACTAGAGGATGTGTTTTGTTGAAATAATTTTTATTTTATTACTACATTTTGATTTGTGTAATTGTTTGTCCCTTTTTTGTTACATTTTTTTTTTCCATAGCCATTCTTTGCCCCATATCTTTACATGCCAAGGTATTACCCTGGCAGTTCTCATCTCATCTCACGTCCACCACTAAAAACGAGTTTGTCCAGAGATCAGAACAATGGCCTAGTAAGTATTTTGAAGGATAATTCAAATACTAACCTAGACAATAAATATAGTGAGTAATGAAAAATTAAGATTATTAATGATGTTTTACTATTAGACAAGTACAAGCTCTTTATTATAAATATTTTAAGCAAAGGTGGTGTTAACATGTAATGTAAAATGTATTTTGTTTTATCTTTAGAAGTTCCTTACAGAGGAAAACCAATTCTAACATCCAAATATTGAGGTTAGAGGAGTATGACCTGTAATACTGGCAGGAAAATAATTTAATGAAAATGCCAACTGTACTATAGTAAATAAAGTGATGTAGTGTAATATTTTAAGAGAAAGACAGCTACTTGTATATTTGTGTTAATATTTTTTTAATAACACAAATTCTGTGACATGTCTGGAGAATATAAAATGACATCCTTTAATATTAGAAATTGGAAGGCCTTAATAAAAAGTTAAAAGGAATGTTTTAAATATTTAAGTAAAACAAAATACATTTTATCTTAAGTATGCATCAGTTGTAGCTTGGTTTTGCAAGTACATATAATTCAACATTACCCATTGAAAAGGAAATATGAGCAGACTTTTCTAGCTTCCTGTAGAATAATAAAATTCCTATTTAACAGTATTTATTTTACTGACAGATGGCTGCTCAAATGAAATTAAGAACTAAGGAAAGCTAAAAATGTAAAAGCCTCACTTGTCAGTCACTTTAATTCTAGGATATTGATACAATGAACAGAGCTATTAAAAGGTGGTAAAATCTTTAATCACTTAAAGAAAACAAATATGTTTCTGTTGAATTATGTATTATTGCGAGATCGTTCTCATTCACTGTTTACTTCATATTTTCTGTTGAGCCCTTGATCATTTTACCCAAACCATAATATTTTGTTGTTGTTAGGATGTTATCAAGGAAGATGCTGATGAGGGGCTTCCTTCACCCACAGACCCCTCAATGGTAAATGAGTAGTCATGTGGTGTGGAAATTTTAGCATCTCATTGCTTTTTCAGCAGTAATGAGTCTGCATTAATCATAACTGCAGTTCACTAACACTGCATCAGTGGCTTTGGTGGGCAAATAGAGTAGTTGAAAACTAATGTAGTTTGTGAATGAATTTAAGAGCTAATGTTTCACTTAAAAGATGTATTATATTTTTCCCTGTAGTTTTCCCCTTACTTTTCTCAGTAGCTATGGTGAGCTTTCAGTAAAGAGAGTGTTGTGGTAGTTAAACAGTGACGAATGACAGCTGGTCATTCACCACTTAGATTTTAGAATGAAATAACTGTGGTTTTTCTGCTTTAGTCAGCTCTCCCACCTGATCCCTGCTTGTTTAGTTGGTGACATAAAGCTATTGCAGTTAATACAGTATAATGCAACTACAGATAGCAATCTTAAAAAGTAATAATTGTTGATCATAAGCTTATTCATGAGTCAGAATGCTAACATCTACCTTTTTCATTACTTCATTTTATTCTAAGTGGTATCTGTTTTAACTCTTAATTGTGAGTATTGATGGAAAATCATTATGTATTACCAAAACAAAGAGGTTAATATGATTGTCATCATTCTCTTAATACTTTCTGCCAATAGTTGTTGGCAACAGTTATAGTTTGATCCCAGTTATTTTTTCTTCTAGTAAATAATTGGAAAAAATGTCTTTCCATTGTTGTGCAATGGAGAAGAACCCACACATATTCCAGAACTGTATTTAACTGCACATAACTTTCACTGAGCACCCATGTACAGGCAATGCAATGCAAAGTGTACCCTAAAGTGCTCAGTCCCAGGTCGTTAGCTACGTTGTGTGAAGGGACAACTTTAGAGTAAGTTTTCCTTGTAGTATATTTTCGGTGATGTTGAAGTCTTCCCTGTGTTTGATTCGTTATCTTGGTACCCCATTCTCTTCCTACTCCTTTGCAGCTTGTCAGTGCAAGGAGAAAAAGCAAGGACTTTTGAGGAAGTAGTAGAGTGATGTCTAAAGTATGTGTGCATCTGTGAGCGTGAGAAGGGATACAGGGCTGGAAAAGTGGGATTTAGTCTCAGAACAAAGTAGTGAATGAGCTCCAGCAGCAGACCTGGACCTGGTTGCTCCTCCTGCTTGCTGATGTGAGTGTGTATTTTAAGCACATATAGGCTGCAGTTTCAGGCAGCAATTCAAGAGACTCGTGCAAGTTGTGTAGTCTGTTGGCTGTAGGTAAGAAAATACAGGGGTTAAACTTTAAAAATAAACTTTCTTTGAAATAATGATAATGAAGGATTTTATTAAATCTGGTTTTGAGTTTAATTTATACTACTGTCAGTCTATGGAGTACAGCACATCAGATCATACAGTTTTCAAAGACATAACAGTATTTAACCTACAGTGTAAATATAAAATTTTGAATTTTTGAAAATCTCTTGGGTAGTTGACAAGAATGTTGTGTGGGTATGTTATTTTGTGTGCCTGACAGGGTGCCTCATCAGGGTTTCATCTATTCTGAAAACACTTCTTTTGTAGACTTGATTGAAATTTCTGTGAAAGGAACAGTATTATACTTGGTTTATGTACTGCAATTATCCATAGGTGATGGGTACAATAATTTCATCCAGCTGTTTAGGTAGTTCTTAATTGATGGGTCATTGCTAGTTGATAAAAGATACAGCTTTTACTTATTAAATGGATTGGTGCATGCAAAGTAATGAAGTAAACTAAAAAACTGTATGAAGTAGTTAATGAACACCAAGATGTGTGATTGGTTCAGTGATTGAAAACAAGAGGAGTGTGTAGAATCAAAATTGTCATTCATGCAAAACTGGCAAGGAGCCAGAAATGTTGTGATTTTACTTCCGTGTAAAATAGAGAATAATCATTGTTTTGAATGTTCAGGTCTTACTGGGCAAAAAAAAAAAAAAGTTTCATGAGGAGTGTCTTTTTTTTTTCCCATATGTATGGATCATCATTGCTATTCATTGCATGAGTTGACAGAGCTGCGTTGAGGATGTTACATGATCTAGTTAAGGCCTTGCCATCATTGTCAGTGAGATATTTGAGTTGACTGAGTTCTGAAATTTCAGATCCTAATCATTAGTCTTGTAAAGTCGGTGTAAGTCTAGATTAACTTAGTGGAAATCAGAAATATTTTGAGAGCAGTTATCGCTTCTGCCACCTTCTGTATTTGGAGTCTGTTGCTGATGATAAAACTTGTCTATCTCAGACTGTAGTTTACTGTTCTTTACTGAATGGATCAAAACGTAGATGGCAAACCAGTAAGTTTACCAATACCATCTATGTTGTTGTATCGACACGAAGGTTGTTGCAAATTTTTGGGGTATCAGCTTAAATCACTAATGAAAATAGACTTAAGATGTCAACCTTTGCACATCTGTGATGGAGGCAAACACGCATTTCTGCTGACTTTACAAATGGTTATGTCTGACAGGAACTGCAAAAACTTATGTAGGGCTCTTCTGAAGAGTTTGTTGTTGGATTGCAGTGTTACCTGTGTCCGTTCATAGTATCCGTTGTTGTCTTAGATATCAAACGAGCATTAGCAGTGCTTAACTGTCATGAACTTAATTGTGTGCTTTAGTTTGCATTGTTAATTATGACTTGTTAGGATGCAGCTTGTTGCATTATTATTACCTTTTTTAATACATTT